>NW_027459468.1:827500-1127500 GCF_050624435.1 Tenrec ecaudatus
TAGAGTAAGCCTAGGGGTGCCCTAGCCATAGCCTAGGGGTTCCCTAGCCTAAACGTAGGGGTTCCCTAGCCTAAGCCTAGGTGTTCCCTAGCCTAAGCCTAGGGGTGCCCTAGGCTAAGGCTAGGGGTGCCCTAGCCTTAATCTACTGGAGCCCTAGCATTAGCCTAAGCTTAGGTGTGCCCTATCTTAAGCCTACGGGTGCCCTAGCCTGAGCCTAAAGGTGCCCTAGCCTAAGGCTAGGGGTGCCCTAGCCTTAGGCTAGGGGAACCCTAGCCTTAGTCTAAGCCTAGGGGTGCCCTAGCCCAAGCCTAGGGATGCCCTAGCGTAAGGGTAGAGGAGCCCTAGCCTTAGCCTAAGCCTAGGGGTGCCCTAGCCTAAGCCTAGGGGTGCCCTCGCCTAAGCCTAGGGGTGCCCTAGCCTAAGCCTAGGGGTGCCCTAGCCTAAGTCTAGGGGTGCCCTAGCCTAAGCCTAGGGGTGCCCTAGCCTAAGTCTAGGGGTGCCCTAGCCTAAGCCGAGGGGTACCCTAGCGTTAGGCTAGAGGAGCCCTAGTCTTCGCCGAAGCCTTGGGGTGCCCTAGCCTAAGCCTTGGGGTGCCCTAGCCTAAGTCTAGGGGTGCCCTATCCTAAGCCTAGGGGTACACTAGCCTTAGGCTAGGGGAGCCCTAGCCTTAGCCTAAGCCTAGGGTTGCCCCAGGCTGAGCCTAGGGGTGCCCTAGCCTAAGCCTAGGTGTGCCCTAGCCTAAGCCTAGGGGTGCCCTAGCCTAAGCCTGGGGGTGCCCTAGCCAAAGCCTGGGGGTGCCCTTGCGTAAGCCTACGGGTGCCCTAGCCCAAGCCTAGGGATACCCTAGCGTTAGGCTGGAGGAGCCCTAGCCTTAGCCTAAGCCTAGGGGTGCCCTACCCTAAGCCTAGGGGTGCCCTAGCCTAAGTCTAGGGGTGCCCTAGCCTAAGCCTAGGGGTACCATAGCCTTAGGTTAGGGGAGTCCTCGCCGTAGCCGAAGCCTTGGGGTGCCCTAGCCTAAGCTTAGGGGTTGCCCTAGCCTAAGTCTAGGGGTGCCCTAGCCCAAGCCTAGGGATGCCCTAGCGTTAGGCTAGAGGAGCCCTAGCCTTAGCCTAAGCCTAGAGGTTCCCTAGCCTAAGTCTAGGGGTGTCCTAGCCTAAGCCTTGGGATATCCAAGCCTTAGGCTAGGGGAGCCCTAGCCTTAGCCTAAGCCTAGGGGTGCCCTAGCGTAAGCCTAGGGGTGCCCTAGCCTAAGCCTATGGGTGTCCTAGCCTAAACCTAGGGGTTCCCTAGCCTAAGCCTAGGAGTGCCCTGTCCTTAGGCTAGGGGAGCCCTAGCCTTAGCCTAAGCCTTCGGGCGCCCTAGCCTAAACCTAGGGGTTCCCTAACCTAAGCCTATGGGTGACCTAGCCTAAGCCTAGGGGTGCCCTGGGCTAAGGCTAGGGGTGCCCTAGCCTTAGTTTAGTGGAGCCCTATCCTTAGCCTACGCTTAGGCGTGCCCTATTTTAAGCCTAGGGGTGCCCTAGCCTAAGCCTAGGGGTGCCGTAGCCCAAGCCTAGGGAAGCCCTAGCGTTAGGCTAGAGGAGCCCTAGCTTAGCCTAAGCCTAGGTGTGCCCTAGCCTAAGCCTAGGGGTTCCCTAGCCTAAGCCTAGGGGTGCCCTAGCCTAAGGCTAGGGGTGCCCTAGCCTTAGTCTAGTGGAGCCCTAGCGTTAGGCTAAGCCTAGGGGTGCCCTAACCTAAGCGTAGATGTGCCCTAGCCTAAGCCTTGGGTTGACCTACCCTAAGCCTAGGGGTACACTAGCCTTAGGCTAGCTGAGCCCTAGCTTAGCCTAAGCCTAGGTGTGCCCTAGCCTAAGCCTAGGGGTGCCCTAGCCTAAGACTAGGGGTGCCCTAGCCTAAGCTTAGGGGTGCCCTAGCGTAAGCCTAGGGGTCCCCAGCCTAAACCTAGGGGTGCCCTAGCCTAAGCATTGGTGTGCCCTAGCCTAAGCCTAGGGGTGCCCTAGCCTAAGCCTAGGGGTGCACTAGCCTAAGCCTAGGGGTGCCCACCCCTAAGCCTAGGGGTGCCCTAGCCTAAGCCTAGGGGTGCCCTAGCCTTAGGCTAGCTGAGCCCTTGCCTTAGCCTAAGCCTAGGGTTGCCCTAGCCTAAGCCTAGGGGTGCCCTAGCCTAAACTTAGGGGTGCACTAGCCTAAGCTTAGGGGTGCCCTAGCGTAAGCCTAGGGGTGCCCTAGCCTAAGCCGACGGGTGCCCTAGCCTAAGCCTAGGGGTGCCCTACCCTAAGCCTAGGGGTGCCCTAGTCTAAGCCTAGGGGTGCCCTAGCATTAGGCTACCTGAGCCCTTGCCTTAGCCTAAGCCTAGTGGTGCCCTAGCCTAAGCCTAGGGGTGCCCTAGCCTAAGCTTAGTGGTGCCCTAGCCTTAGGCTAGGGGAGACCTAGCGTTAGCCTCGGAGTTCCCTAGCCTAAGCCTAGGGGTGCCCTAGGCTAAGCCTAGGGGTGCCCTAAGCTAAGGCTAGGGGTGCCCTAGGCTTAGTCTAGTGGAGCCATAGCCTTAACCTAAGCCTAGGGGTGCCCTAGCCTAAGCCTAGGGGTGCCCTAGCCTAAGCCTAGGGGTGCCCTACCCTTAGCCTAGGGTTGCCCTAGCCTAGGCCTAGGGGTGCCCTAGCCTTAGACTAGGGGAGCCTTAGCCTTAGCCTAAGCCTAGGGGTGCCCTAGCCTAAGCCTAGGGGTCCCCTAGCCTACGCCTAGGAGTGCCCTAGCCTAAGCCTAGGGGTGCCCTAGCCTTAGGCTAGGGGAGCCCTAGTCTCAGCCTAAGCCTAGGGGTGCCCTAGTCTAAGCCTAGGAGTGCCCTAGCCTAAGCCAAGGGGTGCCCTAGCCTAAGCTGAGGGGTGCCCTAGCCTTTGGCTAGCTGAGCCCTTGCCTTAGCCTAAGCCTAGGGGTGCCATAGCCTAAGCCTAGGTGTGCCCTAGCCTAAGCCTAGGGGTGCCCTAGCCCAAGTCTAGCGGTGCCCTAGCCTAAGCCTAGGGGTTCCCTAGCCTAAGCCTAGGGGTGCCCTAGCCTTAGTCTAGTGGAGCCCTAGCCATAGGCTAAGCCTAGGGGTGCCCTAACCTAAGCGTAGATGTGCCCTAGCCTAAGCCTAGGGTTGACCTACCCTAAGCCTAGGGGTACACTAGCCTTAGGCTAGCTGAGCCCTATCCTTAGCCCAAGCCTAGGGGTGCCCTAGCCTAAGACTAGGGGTGCCCTAGCCTAAGCTTAGGGGTGCCCTAGCGTAAGCCTAGGGGTGCCCTAGCCTAAGCCTAGGGGTGCCCTAGCCTAAGCATTGGTGTGCCCTAGCCTAAGCCTAGGGGTGCCCTAGCCTAAGCCTAGGGGTGCACTAGCCTAAGCCTAGGGGTGCCCTCCCCTAAGCCTAGGGGTGCCCTAGCCTAAGCCTAGGGGTGCCCTAGCCTTAGGCTAGCTGAGCCCTTGCCTTAGCCTAAGCCTAGGGTTGCCCTAGCCTAAGCTTAGGGGTGCCCTAGCCTAAACCTAGGGGTGCCCTAGCCTAAGCTTAGGGGTGCCCTACCCTAAGCCTAGGGGTGCCCTAGCCTAAGCCTAGGGGTGCCCTAGCCTAAGCCTAGGGGTGCCCTACCCTAAGCCTAGGGGTGCCCTAGTCTAAGCCTAGGGGTGCCCTAGCATTAGGCTACCTGAGCCCTTGCCTTAGCCTAAGCCTAGGGGTGCCCTAGCCTAAGCCTAGGGGTGCCCTAGCCTAAGCTTATTGGTGCCCTAGCCTTAGGCTAGGGGAGACCTAGCGTTAGCCTCGGAGTTCCCTAGCCTAAGCCTAGGGGTGCCCTAGGCTAAACCTAGGGGTGCCCTAGGCTAAGGCTAGGCGTGCCCTAGCCTTAGTCTAGTGGAGCCCTAGCCTTAGCCTAAGCCTAGGGGTGCCCTAGCCTAAGCCTAGGGGTGCCCTAGCCTAAGCCTAGGGGTGCCCTACCCTAAGCCTAGGGTTGCCCTAGCCTAGGCCTAGGGTTGCCCTAGCCTTAGGCTAGGGGAGCCTTAGCCTTAGCCTAAGCCTAGGGGTGCCCTAGCCTAAGCCTAGGGGTCCCCTAGCCTACGCCTAGGAGTGCCCTAGCCTAAGCCTAGGGGTGCCCTAGCCTTAGGCTAGGGGAGCCCTAGTCTCAGCCTAAGCCTAGGGGTGCCCTAGCCTAAGACTATGGATGCCCTAGCCTAAGCTTAGGGGTGCCATAGTCTAAGCCTAGGGGTGCCCTAGCCTAAGCCTAGGGGTGCCCTAGAGTTAGGCAAGGGGAGCCCTAGCCTTAGCCTAAGCCTAGGGGTGCCTTAGCCTAAGCTTTGGGGTGCCCTAGTGTTAGGCAAGGTGAGCCCTAGCCTTAGCCTATGGGTTCCCTAGCCTGAGCCTAGGTGTTCCCTAGCCTAAGCCTAGGGGTGCCCTAGGCCAAGGCTAGGGGTGCCCTAGCCTTAGTCTAGTGGAGCCCTAGCATTAGCCTAAGCTTAGTTGTGCCCTATCTTAAGCCTACGGGTGCCCTAGCCTAAGCCTAAAGGTGCCCTAGCCTAAGGCTAGGGGTGCCCTAGCCTTAGGTTGGGGGAACCCTAGCCTTAGTCTAAGCCTAGGGGTGCCCTAGCCCAAGCCTAGGGATGCCCTAGCGTTAGGCTAGAGGAGCCCTAGCCTTAGCCTAAGCCTAGGGGTGCCCTAGCCTAAGCCTAGGGGTGCCCTAGCCTAAGACTAGGGGTGCCCTAGCCTAAGTCTACGGGTGCCCTAGCCTAAGCCTAGGGGTGCCCTAGCCTTAGGCTAGGGGAGTCCTCGCCGTAGCCGAAGCCTTGGGGTTCCCTAGCCTAAGCCTAGGGGTGCCCTAGCCTAAGCCTAGGGGTGCCCTAGACCAAGTAGGGATGCCCTAGCATTAGGTTAGAGGAGCCCTAGCCTTAGCCTAAACCTAGGGGTGCCCTAGCCTAAGCCTGTGGGTGCCCTAGCCAAAGCCTGGGGGTGCCCTTGCGTAAGCCTAGGGGTGCCCTAGCCTTAGACAAGGGGAGCCCCAGCCTTTGTCTAAGCCTAGGGGTGCCCTAGCCTAAGCTTACGGGTGCCCTAGCCCAAGCCTAGGGATGCATTCGCATTAGGCTGGAGGAGCCCTAGCCTTAGCCTAAGCCTAGGGGTGCCCTAGCCTAAGCCTAGGGGTGCCCTAGCCTAAGCCTAGGGGTGCCCTAGCCTAAGCCTAGTGGTGCCCTAGCCTTAGGCTAGGGGAGCCCTAGCGTGAGCCTAACCCTTGGGGTCCCCAAGCCTAAGCCTAGGGGTGCCCTAGCCTAAACCTAGGGGTGCCCTAGCCTAAGCTTAGGGGTGCCCTAGCGTAAGCCTATGGGTGCCCTAGCCTAAGCCTAGGGGTGCCCTAGCCTAAGCCTAGGGGTGCCCTACCCTAAGCCTAGGGGTGCCCTAGTCTAAGCCTAGGGGTGCCCTAGCATTAGGCTAGCTGAGCCCTTGCCTTAGCCTAAGCCTAGGGGTGCCCTAGCTTAAGCCTAGGGGTGCCCTAGCCTAAGCTTAGTGGTGCCCTAGCCATAGGCAAGGGGAGACCTAGCGTTAGCCTAAGCCTAGGGGTCCCCTAGCCTAAGGCTAGGGGTGCCCTAGCCTAAGCCTAGGGGTGCCCTAACCTAAGCCTATGGTGCCCTAGCCTTAGGCTAGGGTAGCCCTAGCCTAAGCCTCGGAGTTCCCTAGCCTAAGCCTAGGGGTGCCCTAGGCTAAGCCTAGGGGTGCCCTAGGCTAAGTCTAGGGGTGCCCTAGGCTAAGGCTAGGGGTGCCCTAGCCTTAGTCTAGTGGAGCCCTAGCCTTAGCCTAAGCCTAGGTGTGCCCTAGCCTAAGCCTAGGGGTGCCCTAGCCTAACCCTAGGGGTGCCCTACCCTAAGCCTAGGGTTGCCCTAGCCTAGGCCTAGGGGTTCCCTAGCCTTAGGTTAGGGGAGCCTTAGCCTTAGCCTAAGCCTAGGGGTGCCCTAGCCTAAGCCTAGGGGTCCCCTAGCCTATGCCTAGGAGTGCCCTAGCCTAAGCCTAGGGGTGTCCTAGCCTTAGGCTAGGGGAGCCCTAGTCTCAGCCTAAGCCTAGGGGTGCCCTAGCCTAAGACTATGGGTGCCCTAGCCTAAGCTTAGGGGTGCCATAGTCTAAGCCTAGGGGTGCCCTAGCCTAAGCCTAGGGGTGCCCTAGGGTTAGGCAAGGGGAGCCCTAGCGTGAGCCTAAGCCTAGGGGTCCCCAAGCCTAAGCCTAGGGGTGCCCTAGCCTAAACCTAGGGGTGCCCTAGCGTAAGCTTAGGGGTGCCCTAGCGTAAGCCTAGGGGTGCCCTAGCCTAAGCCTAGGGGTGCCCTAGCCTAAGCCTAGGGGTGCCCTAGCCTAAGCCTAGGGGTGCCCTACCCTAAGCCTAGGAGTGCCCTAGCCTAAGCCTAGGGGTGCCCTAGCCTTAGGCTAGCTGAGCCCTTGCCTTAGCCTAAGCCTAGGGGTGCCCTAGCCTAAGCCTAGGGGTGCCCTAGCCTAAGCTTAGTGGTGCCCTAACCTTAGGCTAGGGGAGCCCTAGCGTTAGCCTAAGCCTAGGGGTACCCTAGCCTAAGGCTAGGGGTGCCCTAGCCTAAGCCTAGGGGTTCCCTAGCCTAAGCCTAGGGGTGCCCTAACCTTAGGCTAGGGTAGCCCAAGCCTAAGCCTCGGGGTTCCCTAGCCTAAGCCTAGGTGTGCCCTAGGCTAAGCCTAGGGGTGCCCTAGGCTAAGGCTAGGGGTGCCCTAGCCTTAGTCTAGTGGAGCCCTAGCTTTAGCCTAAGCCTAGGGGTGCCCTAGCCTAAGGCTAGGGGTACCCTAGTCTAAGGCTAGGGGTGCCCTACCCTAAGCCTAGGGTTGCCCTAGCCTAGGCCTAGGGGTGCCCTAGCCTTACTCTAGGGGAGCCTTAGCCTTAGCCTAAGCCTTGGGGTGCCCTAGCCTAAGCCTAGGAGTGCCCTAGCCTAAGCCTATGGGTGCCCTAGCCTTAGGGTAGGGGAGCCCTAGTCTCAGCCTAAGCCTAGGGGTGCCCTAGCCTAAGACTATGGGTGCCCTAGCCTAAGCTTAGGGGTGCCATAGTCTAAGCCTAGGGGTGCCCTAACCTAAGCTTAGGGGTGCCCTAGGGTTAGGCAAGGGGAGCCCTAGCCTTAGCCTAAACCTAGGGGTGGCCTAGCCTAAGCCTAGGGGTGCCCTAGCCGAAGGCTAGGGGAGCCCTAACCTTAGGCTAGGGGAGCCCTAATGTTAGCCTAAGCCTAGGGGTGCCCTAGCCCAAGCCTAGGGGTGCCCTAGCCTAAGCCTAGGGGTGCCCTAGCCTAAGCCTAGGGGTGCCCTAGCCTAAGCCTAGGGGTGCCCTAGCCTAAGGCTAGGGGTGCCCTAGCCTTAGTCTAGTGGAGCCCTAGCCTTAGCCTAAACCTAGGGTTTGACCTAGCCTAAGCCTAGGGGTGCTGTAGCCTAAGCCTAGGGGTGCCCTAGCCTAAGTCGAGGGGTGCCGTAGCCTAAGCCTAGGGGTGCCCTAGCCTAAGCCTAGGGGTGCCCTAGCCTAAGCCTAGGGGTGCCTGAGCCTAAGCCTAGGGGTGTCCTAGACTTAGGCTAGGGGAGCCCTAGCCTTATCCTAAGCCTAGGGGTGCCCAAACCTAAGCCTAGGGGTGCCCTAGCCTAAGCCTAGGGGTGCCCTAGCCTAAGCCTAGGGATGCCCTAGCCTTAGCCTAGGGGTTCCCTAGCCTAAACCTAGGGGTTCCCTAGCCTAAGCCTAGGTGTTCCCTAGCCTAAGCCTAGGGGTGCCCTAGCCTAAGCCTATGGGTGTCCTAGCCTAAGCCTAGGGGTGCCCTAGCCTAAGCCTAGAAGTGCCCTAGCCTTAGGCTAGGGGAGCCCTAGCCGTAGCCTAAGCCTTGGGGCGCCCTAGCCTAAACTTAGGGGTTCCCTAACCTAAGCCTAGGGGTGACCTAGCCTAAGACTAGGGGTGCCCTAGGCTAAGGCTAGGGGTGCCCTAGCCTTAGTTTAGTGGAGCCCTATCCTTAGCCTACGCTTAGGCGTGCCCTATTCTAAGCCTAGGGGTGCCCTAGCCTAAGCCTAGGGGTGCCCTAGCCCAAGTCTAGCGGTGCCCTAGCCTAAGCCTAGGGGTTCACTAGCCGAAGCCTTGGGGTGCGCTAGCCTAAGGCTAGGGGTGCCCTAGCCTTAGTCTAGTGGAGTCCTAGCCTTAGCCTAATCCTAGGGGTGCCCTAGCCTAAGCATAGATGTGCCCTAGCCTAAGCCTAGGGTTGACCTACCCTAAGCCTAGGGGTACCCTAGCCTTAGGCTAGCTGAGCCCTATCCTTAGCCTAAGCCTAGGGGTGCCCTAGCCTAAGACTAGGGTTGCCCTAGCCTAAGTTTAGGGGTACCCTAGCGTAAGCCTAGGGGTGCCCTAGCCTAAGCCTTGGGGTGCCCTAGCCCAAGCCTAGGGGTGGCCTAGCCTAAGGCTAGGGGTGCCCTAGCCTAAGCCTAGGGGTGCCCTCCCCTAAGCCTAGGGGTGCCCTAGCCTAAGCCTAGGGGTGCCCTAGCCTTTGGCTAGCTGAGAGCTTGCCTTATCCTAAGCCTAGGGGTGCCCTAGCCTAAGCCTAGGGGTGCCCTAGTCTAAGCCTAGTGGTGCCCTAGCCTTAGGCTAGGGGAGCCTTAGCGTGAGCCTAAGCCTAGGGGTCCCCAAGCCTAAACCTAGGGGTGCCCTAGCCTAAGCTTAGGGGTGCCCTAGCGTAAGCCTAGGGGTGCCCTAGCCTAAACCTAGGGGTGCCCTAGCCTAAGCTTAGGGGTGCCCTAGCGTAAGCCTAGGGGTGCCCTAGCCTAAGCCTAGGGGTGCCCTAGCCTAAGCCTAGGGGTGCCCTAGCCTAAGCCTAGGGGTGCCCTACCCTAAGCCTAGGAGTGCCCTAGCCTAAGCCTAGGGGTGCCCTAGCCTTAGGCTAGCTGAGCCCTTGCCTTAGCCTAAGCCTAGGGGTGCCCTAGCCTAAGCCTAGGGGTGCCCTAGCCTAAGCTTAGTGGTGCCCTAACCTTAGGCTAGGGGAGCCCTAGCGTTAGCCTAAGCCTAGGGGTACCCTAGCCTAAGCCTAGGGGTTCCCTAGCCTAAGCCTAGGGGTGCCCTAACCTTAGGCTAGGGTAGCCCAAGCCTAAGCCTCGGGGTTCCCTAGCCTAAGCCTAGGTGTGCCCTAGGCTAAGTCTAGGGGTGCCCTAGGCTAAGGCTAGGGGTGCCCTAGCCTTAGTCTAGTGGAGCCCTAGCTTTAGCCTAAGCCTAGGGGTGCCCTAGCCTAAGGCTAGGGGTACCCTAGCCAAAGGCTAGGGGTGCCCTACCCTAAGCCTAGGGTTGCCCTAGCCTAGGCCTAGGGGTGCCCTAGCCTTAGTCTAGGGGAGCCTTAGCCTTAGCCTAAGCCTTGGGGTGCCCTAGCCTAAGCGTAGGAGTGCCCTAGCCTAAGCCTATGGGTGCCCTAGCCTTAGGGTAGGGGAGCCCTAGTCTCAGCCTAAGCCTAGGGGTGCCCTAGCCTAAGACTATGGGTGCCCTATCCTAAGCTTAGGGGTGCCATAGTCTAAGCCTAAGGGTGCCCTAGCCTAAGCTTAGGGGTGCTCTAGGGTTAGGCAAGGGGAGCCCTAGCCTTAGCCTAAACCTAGTGGTGGCCTAGCCTAAGCCTAGGGGTGCCCTAGCCGAAGGCTAGGGGAGCCCTAACCTTAGGCTAGGGGAGCCCTAATGTTAGCCTAAGCCTAGGGGTACCCTAGCCCAAGCCTAGGGGTGCCCTAGCCTAAGCCTAGGGGTGCCCTAGCCTAAGCCTAGGGGTGCCCTAGCCTAAGCCTAGGGGTGCCCTAGCCTAAGGCTAGGGGTGCCCTAGCCTTAGTCTAGTGGAGCCCTAGCCTTAGCCTAAACCTAGGGTTTGACCTAGCCTAAGCCTAGGGGTGCTGTAGCCTAAGCCTAGGGGTGCCCTAGCCTAAGTCGAGGGGTGCCGTAGCCTAAGCCTAGGGGTGCCCTAGCCTAAGCCTAGGGGTGCCCTAGCCTAAGCCTAGGGGTGCCTGAGCCTAAGCATAGGGGTGTCCTAGACTTAGGCTAGGGGAGCCCTAGCCTTATCCTAAGCCTAGGGGTGCCCAAACCTAAGCCTAGGGGTGCCCTAGCCTAAGCCTAGGGGTGCCCTAGCCTAAGCCTAGGGATGCCCTAGCCTTAGCCTAGGGGTTCCCTAGCCTAAACCTAGGGGTTCCCTAGCCTAAGCCTAGGTGTTCCCTAGCCTAAGCCTAGGGGTGCCCTAGCCTAAGCCTATGGGTGTCCTAGCCTAAGCCTAGGGGTGCCCTAGCCTAAGCCTAGAAGTGCCCTAGCCTTAGGCTAGGGGAGCCCTAGCCTTAGCCTAAGCCTTGGGGCGCCCTAGCCTAAACCTAGGGGTTCCCTAACCTAAGCCTAGGGGTGACCTAGCCTAAGCCTAGCGGTGCCCTAGGCTAAGGCTAGGGGTGCCCTAGCCTTAGTTTAGTGGAGCCCTATCCTTAGCCTACGCTTAGGCGTGCCCTATTCTAAGCCTAGGGGTGCCCTAGCCTAAGCCTAGGGGTGCCCTAGCCCAAGTCTAGCGGTGCCCTAGCCTAAGCCTAGGGGTTCACTAGCTGAAGCCTTGGGGTGCCCTAGCCTAAGGCTAGGGGTGCCCTAGCCTTAGTCTAGTGGAATCCTAGCCTTAGCCTAAGCCTAGGGGTGCCCTAGCCTAAGCGTAGATGTGCCCTAGCCTAAGCCTAGGGTTGACCTACCCTAAGCCTAGGGGTACCCTAGCCTTAGGCTAGCTGAGCCCTATCCTTAGCCTAAGCCTAGGGGTGCCCTAGCCTAAGACTAGGGTTGCCCTAGCCTAAGTTTAGGGGTACCCTAGCGTAAGCCTAGGGGTGCCCTAGCCTAAGCCTTGGGGTGCCCTAGCCTAAGCCTAGGGGTGGCCTAGCCTAAGGCTAGGGGTGCCCTAGCCTAAGCCTAGGGGTGCCCTCCCCTAAGCCTAGTGGTGCCCTAGCCTAAGCCTAGGGGTGCCCTAGCCTTTGGCTAGCTGAGAGCTTGCCTTATCCTAAGCCTAGGGGTGCCCTAGCCTAAGCCTAGGGGTGCCCTAGTCTAAGCCTAGTGGTGCCCTAGCCTTAGGCTAGGGGAGCCCTAGCGTGAGCCTAAGCCTAGGGGTCCCCAAGCCTAAACCTAGGGGTGCCCTAGCCTAAGCTTAGGGGTACCCTAGCGTAAGCCTAGGGGTGCCCTAGCCTAAGCCTAGGGGTGCCCTAGCCTAAGCCGAGGGGTGCCCTACCCTAAGCCTAGGGGTGCCCTAGCCTAAGCCTAGGGGTGCCCTAGCCTTAGCCTAGCTGAGCCCTTGCCTTAGCCTAAGCCTAAGGGTGCCCTAGCCTTAGCCTAGGGGTGCCCTAGCCTAAGCTTAGTGGTGCCCTAGCCTTAGGTTAGGGGAGCCCTAGCGTTAGCCTAAGCCTAGGGGTCCCCTAGCCTAAGGCTAGGGGTGCCTTAGCCTAAGCCTAGGGGTGCCCTAGCCTAAGCCTAGGGGTGCCCTAGCCTAAGCTTAGGGGTGCCCTAGCCTAAGCCTAGGGGTGCCTTAGCCTAAGACTAGGTGTGTCCTAGCATTAGGTTAGGGGAGCCCTAGCCTTATCCTTAGCCTAGGTGTGCCCTAACCTAAGCCTAGGGGTGCCCTAGCCTAAGCCTAGTGGTGCCCTACCCAAGCCTAGGGGTGCCCTAGCATAAGCCTAGGGGTGCCCTAGCCTTAGGCTAGCTGAGCCCTTGCCTTAGCCTAAGCCTAGGAGTGCACAAGCCTAAGCCTAGGGGTGCCCTAGCCTTAGGCTAGCGGAGCCCTAGCCTTAGCCTAAGCCTAGGGGTGCCCTAGCCTAAGCCTAGGGGTTCCCTTGCCTAAGCCTAGGGGTGCCCTAGCCTAAGCCTAGGGGTGCCCTAGCCTAAGGCTAGGGGTGCCCTAGCCTTAGTCTAGTGGAGCCCTAGCCTTAGCCTAAGCCTAGGGTTGCCCTAGCCTAAGCCTAGGGGTGCCCTAGCCTAAGCCTATGGGTGCACTAGCCTAAGCCTAGGGCTGCCTTAGCCTTAGGCTAGGGGAGCCCTAACCTTAGCCTAAGCCTAGGGGTGCCCTAGCCTAAGCTTAGGGGATCCCTTGCCTAAGCCTAGGGGTGCCCTAGCCTAAGCCTAGGGGTGCCCTAGCCTAAGGCTAGGGGTGCCCTAGCCTTAGTCTAGTGGAGCCCTAGCCTTAGCCTAAGCCTAGGAGTGCCCTAGCCTAAGCGTAGATGTGCCCTAGCCTAAGACTAGGGTGACCAACCCTAAGCCTAGGGGTGCCCTAGCCTTAGGCTAGCTGAGCCCTAGCCTTAGCCTAAGCCTAGGGGTGTCCTAGCCTAAGCCTAGGGGTGCCCTAGCCTAAGCCTAGGAGTGCCCTAGCCTAAGCCAAGGGGTGCCCTAGCCTAAGCTGAGGGGTGCCCTAGCCTTGGGCTAGCTGAGCCCTTGCCTTAGCCTAAGCCTTGCGGTGCCATAGCCTAAGCCTAGGGGTGCCCTAGCCTAAGCCTAGGGGTGCCCTAGCCTAAGCCTAGTGGTGCCCTAGCCTTAGGGTAGCTGAGTCCTGGCCGTAGCCTAAGCCTAGGGGTGCCCTAGCCTAGGCCTAAGGGTGCCCTAGCCTAAGCCTAGGGGTGCACTAGCCTTAGGCTAGGGGAGCCCTAGTCTTAGCCTAAGCCTAGGGGTGCCCTAGCCTAAGACTAGTGGTGCCCTAGCCTAAGCTTAGGGGTGCCCTAATCTAAGCCTAGGGGTGCCCTAGCCAAAGCCTAGGGGTGCCTTAGGTTTATGGAAGGGGAGCCCTAGCCTTAGCCTAAGCCGAACGGTGCCCTAGCCTAAGCGTAGGGGTGCCCTAGCCTAAGCCTAGGCGTGCCCTAGCCTAAGCCTATGGGTGCCATAGCCTAAGGCTAGGGGTGCCCTAGCCTTCGTCAAGTGGAGCCCTAGCCTTAGTGTAAGCCTAGGGGTGCTATAGCCTAAGCAAAGATGTGCCCTAGCCTAAGCCTAGGGGTACCCTACCCTAAGCCTAGGGGTGCCCAAGGATAAGCCTAGGGGTGCCCTAGCCTTAGGCTAGCTGAGCCCTAGCCTTAGGCTAAGCCTAGGGGTGCCCTAGCCTAAGCCATGGGTGCCCTAGCCTAAGCCTAGGGGTGCCCAAACTAAGCCTAGGAGTGCCCTAGCCTAAGCCAATGGGTGCCCTAGCCTAAGTCTAGGGGTGCCCTAGCCTAAGCCTAGGAGTGCCCTAGCCTAAGACTAGGGGTGCCCTAGCCTAAGTTTAGGGTTTCCCAAGCGTAAGCCTTGGGGTGCCCTAGCCTAAGCCTAGGGGTGCCCTAGCCTAAGCCTAGGGGTGCCCTAGCCTTAGGCTAGGGGAGCCCTAGCCTTAGCCTAAGCCTTGGGGTTGCCTAGCCTAAGCCTAGGGGTACCCTAGCCTTAGGCTAGGGGAGCCCTAGCCTTAGCCGAAGCCTTGAGGTGCCCTAGCCTAAGCCTAGGGGTGCCCTAACCTAAGCCTAGGAGTGCACTAGCTTAAGCCTAGGGGTGCCCTAGCGTTAGGCTAGAGGAGCCCTAGCCTTAGCCTAAACCTAGGGGTTCCCTAGACTAAGTCTAGGGGTGCCGTAGACTAAGCCTAGGGGTAACCTAGCCTTAGGCTAGGGGAGCCCTAGCCTTAGCCTAAGCCTAGGAGTGCCCTAACCTAAGCCTATGGGTGCCCTAGCATTAGCCTAGCGTTGCCCTAGGATAAGCCTAGGGGTGCCCTAGCCTAAGGCTAGGGGTGCCCTAGCCTTAGTCTAGTGGAGCACTAGCATTAGCCTAAGCCTAGGCGTACCCTTGCCTAAGCCATGGGGTGCCCTAGCCTAAGCTTAGGGTTGCCGTAGCCTAAGCTTAGGGTTGCCATAGCCTAAGCTTAGGGGTCCCCTAGCCTTAGGCTAGGGGAGCCCTAGCCTTAGCCTAAGCCTTGGGGTGCCCTAGCCTAAGCCTAGGGGTGCACTAGCCTAAGCCTATGGGTGTCCTAGCCTAAGCCTAGGGGTGCCCTAGCCTAAGCCTAGGGGTGACCTAGCCTAAGCCTAGGGGTGCCCTAGCCTTAGGCTAGGGGAGCCCTAGCCTTTGCCTAAGCCTTGGGGCGCCCTAGCCTAAAACTAGGGGTTCCCTAGCCTAAGACTAGGGGTGTCCTAGCCTAAGCGTAGGGGTGCCCTAGGCTAAGGCTAGGGGTGCCCTAGCCTTAGTATAGTGGAGCCCTAGCCTTAGCCTAAGCTTAGGCGTGCCCTATTCTAAACCTAGGGGTGCCCTAGCCTAAGCCTAGGGGTACCCTACCCTAAGCCTAGGGGTGCCCTAGCCTAACCCTAGGGGTGCCCTAGCCCAAGCCTAGGGGTGCCCTAGGCTAAGCCTAGGGGTTCCCTAACCTAAGCCTAGGGGTGCCCTAGCCTAAGGCTAGGGGTACCCTAGCCTTAGTCTAGTGGAGCCCTAGCCTTAGCCTAAGCCTAGGGGTGCCCTAGCCTAAGCGTAGATGTGCCCTAGCCAAAGCCTAGGGGTGACCTACCCTAAGCCAAGGGGTGCCCTAGCCTTAGGCGAGCTGAGCCCTAGCGTTAGCCTAAGAGTAGGGGTGCCCTAGCCTAAGCCTAGGGGTGCCCTAGCCTAAGCCTACGAGTGCCCTAGCCTAAGCCAAGGGGTGCCCTAGCCGAAGCCTAGGGGTGCCCTAGCCTAAGCCTAGGGGTGCCCTAGCCTAAGCCT
The DNA here is from genome assembly GCF_050624435.1 of Tenrec ecaudatus. Classification (NCBI taxonomy): domain Eukaryota; kingdom Metazoa; phylum Chordata; class Mammalia; order Afrosoricida; family Tenrecidae; genus Tenrec; species Tenrec ecaudatus. The sequence goes on from NW_027459468.1 coordinate 842,190, forward strand.
AGGGGTGTCCTAGCCTAAGGCTAGGGGAGCCCTAGCCATATCCTAAGCCTAGGGGTGCCCTAGCCTAAGCCTAGGGGTGCCGTAGCCTTATGCTACGGGAGCCCTAGCCTTAGCCTATGCCTTGGGGGGCCCTAGCCTAAACCTAGGTGCTCCCTAGCCTAAGCCTAGGGGTGAGCTAGCCTAAGCCTAGGGTGCCCTATCCTAAGCCTAGGGGAGCCCTAGCCTAGCCTAAGCCTAGGGGTGCCCAAGCGTAAGCCTAGGGGTGCCCTAGCCTAAGTCTAGGGGAGCCTAGCCTAAGCATAGTGGTGCCCTAACCTAAGCCTAGGGGTTCCCTACCTAAGCCTAGGGGTGCCCTAGCCTAAGCCAACGTGTGCCCTAGCCTAAGCCTAGGGGTGCCCTAGCCTAAGTTTAGTGGTGCCCTAGCCATAGGCTAGGGGAGCCCAAGAGTTAGCCTAAGCCTAGGGGTCCCCTAGCCTAAGCCTAGGGGTGCCCTAGCCTAAGCCTAGGGGTGCCCTAGCCTAAGCCTATGGGTGCCCTAGCCTTAGGCTAGGGTAGACCTAGCCTTAGCCTAAGTCTAGGGGTTCCCTAGGCTAAGCATAGGTGTACCCTAGGCTAAGCCTAGGGGTGCCCTAGCCTTAGGCTAGGGGTGCCCTAGCCTTAGTCTAGTGGAGCCCTAGCTTTAGCCTAAGCCTAGGGGTGCCCTAGCCTAAGCCTAGGGGTGCCCTAGCCTAAGCCTAGGGGTGCCCTAGCCTAAGCCTAGGGTTGCCCTAGCCTAAGCCTAGGGGTACGCTAGCCTTAGTCTAGTGGAGCCCTAGCCTTAGCCTAAGCCTAGGGGTGCCCTAGCCTAAGCGTAGATGTGCCCTAGCCAAAGCCTAGGGGTGACCTACCCTAAGCCAAGGGGTGCCCTAGCCTTAGGCGAGCTGAGCCCTAGCCTTAGCCTAAGATTAGGGGTGCCCTAGCCTAAGCCTAGGGGTGCCCTAGCCTAAGCCTACGAGTGCCCTAGCCTAAGCCAAGGGGTGCCCTAGCCTAAGCCTAGGGGTGCCCTAGCCTAAGCCTAGGGGTGCCCTAGCCTAAGCCTAGGGGTTTCCTAGCCTAAGGCTAGGGGAGCCCTAGCCATATCCTAAGCCTAGGGGTGCCCTAGCCTAAGCCTAGGGGTGCCGTAGCCTTAGGCTACGGGAGCCCTAGCCTTAGCCTATGCCTTGGGGCGCCCTAGCCTAAACCTAGGTGTTCCCTAGCCTAAGCCTAGGGGTGAGCTAGCCTAAGCCTAGGGTGCCCTATCCTAAGCCTAGGGGAGCCCTAGCCTTAGCCTAAGCCTAGGGGTGCCCAAGCGTAAGCATAGGGGTGCCCTAGCCTAAGTCTAGTGGAGCCTAGCCTAAGCATAGTGGTGCCCTAACCTAAGCCTAGGGGTTCCCTACCTAAGCCTAGGGGTGCCCTAGCCTAAGCCAACGGGTGCCCTAGCCTAAGCCTAGGGGTGCCCTAGCCTAAGTTTAGTGGTGCCCTAGCCTTAGGCTAGGGGAGCCCAAGCGTTAGCCTAAGCCTAGGGGTCCCCTAGCCTAAGCCTAGGGGTGCCCTAGCCTAAGCCTAGGGGTGCCCTAGCCTAAGCCTATGGGTGCCCTAGCCTTAGGCTAGGGTAGCCCTAGCCTTAGCCTAAGTCTAGGGGTTCCCTAGGCTAAGCATAGGTGTGCCCTAGGCTAAGCCTAGGGGTGCCCTAGCCTTAGGCTAGGGGTGCCCTAGCCTTAGTCTAGTGGAGCCCTAGCCTTAGCCTAAGCCTAGGGGTGCCCTAGCCTAAGCCTAGGGGTGCCCTAGCCTAAGCCTAGGGGTGCCCTAGCCTAAGCCTAGGGGTGCCCTAGCCTAAGCCTAGGGTTGCCCTAGCCTAAGCCTAGGGGTGCCCTAGCCTTAGGCTAGGGGAGCCTTAGCCTTAGCCTAAGCCTAGGGGTGCCCTAGCCTAAGCCTAGGGGTCCCCTAGCCTACGCCTAGGAGTGCCCTAGCCTAAGCCTAGGGGTGCCCTATCCTTAGGCTAGGGGTGCCCTAGGGTTAGGCAAGGGGAGCCCTAGCCTTAGCCTAAGCCTAGGGGTGCCCTAGCCTAAGGCTAGGGGAGCCCTAACCTTAGGCTAGGGGAGCCCAAACCTTAGCTTAAGCCTAGGGGTGCCCTAGCCCAAGCCTATGGGTGCCCTAGCCTAAGCCTAGGGGTGCCCTAGCCTAAGCCTAGGGGTGCCTTAACCTAAGCCTAGGGGTGTCCTAGCCTTAGTCTAGGGGAGCCCTAGCCTTATCCTAAGCCTAGGGGTGCCCTAGCCTAAGCCTAGGGGTGCCCTAGCCTTAGGCTAAGGGAGCCCTAGTCTTAGCCTAAGCCTAGGGGTGCCCTAGCCTAAGACTATGGGTGCCCTAGCCTAAGCTTAGGGGTGTCATAGTCTAAGCATAGGGGTGCCCTAGCCTAAGCCTAGGGGTGCCCTAGGGTTAGGCAAGGGGAGCCCTAGCCTTAGCCTAAGCCTAGGAGTGCACAAGTCTAAGCCTCGGGGTGCCCTAGCCTAAGCCTAGGGGTTCCTTAGCCTAAGCCTAGGGGTGCCCTAGTCTAAGCCTAGGGGTGCCCAAGCCTAAGGCTAGGGGTGCCCTAGCCTTAGTCTAGTGGAGCCCTAGCCGTAGCCTAAGCCTAGGGGTACCCTAGCCTAAGCCTAGGATTGCCCAAGTCTAAGACTAGGGGGGCCCTAGCCTACGCATAGGGGTGCCCTAGCCTAAGCTTAGGGGTGCCCTAGCCTTAGGCTAGGGAAGCCCTAGTCTTAGCCTAAGCCTTGGGGTGCCCAAGCCTAAGACTATGGGTGCCCTAGCCTAAGCTTAGGGGTGCCCTAGTCTAAGCCTAGGGGTGCCCTAGCCTAAGCCTAGGGGTGCCCTAGAGTTAGGCAAGGGGAGCACTAGCCTTAGCCTAAGCATAGGGGTGCCCTAGCCTAAGCTTAGGGGTGCCCTAGCCTAAGCATAGGGGTGCCCTAGCCTAACCCTAGGGGTGCCCTAGCCCAAGCCTAGGGGTGCCCTAGCCTAAGCCTAGGGGTTCCCTAACCTAAGCCTAGGGGTGCCCTAGCCTAAGGCTAGGGGTACCCTAGCCTTAGTCTAGTGGAACCCTAGCCTTAGCCTAAGCGTAGGGGTGCCCTAGCCTAAGCGTAGATGTGCCCTAGCCGAAGCCTAGGGGTGACCTACCCTAAGCCAAGGGGTGCCCTAGCCTTAGGCGAGCTGAGCCCTAGCCTTAGCCTAAGACTAGGGGTGCCCTAGCCTAAGCCTAGGTGTGCCCTAGCCTAAGCCTACGAGTGCCCTAGCCTAAGCCAAGGGGTGCCCTAGCCTAAGCCTAGGGGTGCCCTAGCCTAAGCCTAGGGGTGCCCTAGCCTAAGCCTAGGGGTGCCGTAGCCTTAGGCTAGGGGAGCCCTAGCCTTAGCCTATGCCTTGGGGCGCCCTAGCCTAAACCTAGGGGTTCCCTAGCCTAAGCCTAGGGGTGAGCTAGCCTAAGCCTAGGGGTGCCCTATCCTAAGCCTAGGGGAGCCCTAGCCTTAGCCTAAGCCTAGGGGTGCCCAAGCGTAAGCCTAGGGGTGCCCTAGCCTAAGTCTAGGGGAGCCTAGCCTAAGCATAGTGGTGCCCTAACCTAAGCCTAGGGGTTCCCTACCTAAGCCTAGGGGTGCCCTAGCCTAAGCCAACCGTGCCCTAGCCTATGCCTAGGGGTGCCCTAGCCTAAGTTTAGTGGTGCCCTAGCCTTAGGCTAGGGGAGCCCAAGCGTTAGCCTAAGCCTAGGGGTGCCCTAGCCTAAGCCTAGGGGTGCCCTAGCCTAAGCCTATGGGTGCCCTAGCCTTAGGCTAGGGTAGACCTAGCCTTAGCCTAAGTCTAGGGGTTCCCTAGGCTAAGCATAGGTGTGCCCTAGGCTAAGCCTAGGCGTGCCCTAGCTTTAGGCTAGGGGTGCCCTAGCCTTAGTCTAGTGGAGCCCTAGCCTTAGCCTAAGCCTAGGGGTGCCCTAGCCTAAGCCTAGGGGTGCCCTAGCCTAAGCCTAGGGGTGCCCTAGCCTAAGCCTAGGGGTGCCCTAGCCTTAGGCTAGGGGAGCCTTAGCTTTAGCCTAAGCCTAGGGGTGCCCTAGCCTAAGCCTAAGGGTCCCCTAGCCTACGCCTAGGAGTGCCCTAGCCTAAGCCTAGGGGTGCCCTAGCCTTAGGCTAGGGGTGCCCTAGGGTTAGGCAAGGGGAGCCCTAGACTTAGCCTAAGCCTAGCGGTGCACTAGCCTAAGCCTAGGAGTGCCCTAGCCTAAGGCTAGGGGAGCCCTAACCTTAGGCTAGGGGAGCCCTAACCTTAGCCTAAGCCTAGGGGTGCCCTAGCCCAAGCCTATGGGTGCCCTACTCTAAGCCTAGGAGTGCCCTAGCCTAAGCCTAGGGGTGCCTTAACCTAAGCCTAGGGGTGTCCTAGCCTTAGGCTAGGGGAGCCCTAGCCTTATCCTAAGCCTAGGGGTGCCCTAGCCTAAGCCTAGGGGTGCCCTAGCCTTTGGCTAAGGGAGCCCTAGTCTTAGCCTAAGCCTAGGGGTGCCCTAGCCTAAGACGATGGGTGCCCTAGCCTAAGCTTAGGGGTGTCATAGTCTAAGCATAGGGGTGCCCTAGCCTAAGCCTAGGTGTGCCCTAGGGTTAGGCAAGGGGAGCCCTAGCCTTAGCCTAAGCCTACGAGTGCACAAGCCTAAGCCTCGGGGTGCCCTAGCCTAAGCCTAGGGGTTCCTTAGCCTAAGCCTACGGGTGCCCTAGTCTAAGCCTAGGGGTGCCCAAGCCTAAGGCTAGGGGTGCCCTAGCCTTAGTCTAGTGGAGCCCTAGCCGTAGCCTAAGCCTAGGGGTACCCTAGCCTAAGCCTAGGGTTGCCCTAGTCTAAGCCTAGGGGTGCCCTAGCCTACGCATAGGGGTGCCCTAGCCTAAGCTTAGGGGTGCCCTAACCTTAGGCTAGGGGAGCCCTAGTCTTAGCCTAAGCCTTGGGGTGCCCAAGCCTAAGACTATGGGTGCCCTAGCCTAAGCTTAGGGGTGCCCTAGTCTAAGCCTAGGGGTGCCCTAGCCTAAGCCTAGGCGTGCCCTAGGGGTAGGCAAGGGGAGCACTAGCCTTAGCCTAAGCATAGGGGTGCCCTAGCCTAAGCCTAGGGGTGCCTTAGCCTAAGCCTAGGGGTGCCCTAGCCTAAGCCAAGGGGTGCCCTAGCCTAAGCCTAGGGGTGCCCTAGCCTAAGCCTAGGGGTGCCCTAACCTAAGCCTAGGGGTGCCCTAGCCTAAGCCTAGGGGTGCCCTAGCCTAAGCCTAGGGGTGACTTAGCCTAAGCCTAGGGGTGTCCTTGCTTTATGCTAGGGGAGCCCTAGCCTTATCCTAAGCCTAGGGGTGCCTTAACCTAAGCCTAGGGTTGGCCTAGCCTAAGCCTAGGGGTGCCCTACCTTAAGCCTAGGGGTGCCCTAGCCTTAGGCTAGCGAAGCCCTAGCCTAAGCATAATCCTAGGGGTGCCCTAGCAAAAGACAAGGGGTGCAATTTCCTAAGCTTAGGGGCGCCCTAGCCTAAGCCTAGGGTTCCCCTAGCCTAAGCCTAGGGGTGCCCTAGCTTAAGCCTAGGGTTGCCCTAGCGTTAGGCTATGGGAGCCCTAGCCTTAGCCTAAGACTAGGGGTGCCCTAGCCTAAGCCTAGGGGTGCCCTAGCTTAAGCTTATGGGTGCCCTAGCCTAAGCCTAGGGGAGCCCTAGCCTAAGCCTAGGGGTGCCCTAGCCCAAGCCTAGGGGTGCCCTAGCCTAAGCCTAGGGGTTCCCTAGCCTAAGCCTTGGGGTGCCCTAGCCTAAGGCTAGGGATACCCTAGCCTTAGTCTAGTGGAGCCCTAGCCTTAGCCTAAGCCTAGGGGTGCAATAGCCTAAGCGTAGATGTTCCCTAGCCTAAGCCTAGGGGTGACCTACCCTAAGCCAAGGGGTGCCCTACCCTAAGCCAAGGGGTGCCCTAGCCTTAGGCGAGCTGAGCCCTAGCCTTAGCCTAAGATAGGGGTGCCCTATCCTAAGCCTAGGGGTGCCCTAGCCTAAGCCAAGGGGTGCCCTAGCCTAAGCCTAGGGGTGCCCTAGCCTAAGCCTAGGGGTGCCCTAGCCTAAGCCTAGGGGTGTCCTAGCCTAAGGCTAGGGGAGCCCTAGCCATATCCTAAGCCTTCGGGTGCCCTAGCCTAAGCCTAGGGGTGCCCTACCCTTAGACTAGGGGAGCCCGAGCCTTAGCCTAAGCCTTGGGGCGCCCTAGATAAACCTAGGGGTTCCCTAGCCTAAGCCTAGGGGTGAGCTAGCCTAAGCCTAGGGGTGCCATAGGCTAAGGCTAGGCGTGCCCTAGCCTTAGTCTAGTGGAGACCTAGCCTCAGCCTAAGCTTAGGGGTGCCCTATCCTAAGCCTAGGGGTGCCCTATCCTATGCCTAGGGGTGCCCTAGCCTTAGTCTAAGCCTAGGGGTGCCCTAGCTTAAGTCTAGGGGAGCCTAGCCTAAGCATAGTGGTGCCCTAAGTTAAGCCTACGGGTTCCCTACCTAAGCCTAGGGGTGCCCTAGCCTAAGCCTAGGGGTGACCTAGCCTACGCATAGGGGTGCCCTAGCCTAAGCTTAGGGGTGCCCTAACCTTAGGCTAGGGGAGCCCTAGTCTTAGCCTAAGCCTTGGGGTGCCCAAGCCTAAGTTTATGGGTCCCCTAACCTAAGCCTAGGGGTGCCCTAGCCTAAGCCTAGGGGTGCCCTAGCCTAAGCCTAGGGGTGCCCTAGCCTAAGCCTAGGGTTGCCCTAGCCTAAGCCTAGGGGTGCCCTAGCCTTAGGCTAGGGGAGCCTTAGCCTTAGCCTAAGCCTAGGGGTGCCCTAGCCTAAGCCTAGGGGTCCCCTAGCCTACGCCTAGGAGTGCCCTAGCCTAAGCCTAGGGGTGCCCTAGCCTTAGGCTAGGGGTGCCCTAGGGTTAGGCAAGGGGAGCCCTAGCCTTAGCCTAAGCCTAGGGGTGCACTAGCCTAAGACTATGGGTGCCCTAGCCTAAGCTTAGGGGTGTCATAGTCTAAGCATAGGGGTGCCCTAGCCTAAGCCTAGGTGTGCCCTAGGGTTAGGCGAGGGGAGCCCTAGCCTTAGCCTAAGCCTAGGAGTGCACAAGCCTAAGCCTAGGGGTGCCCTAGCCTAAGCCTAGGGGTTCCCTAGCCTAAGCCTAGGGGTGCCCTAGTCTAAGCCTAGGGGTGCCCAAGCCTAAGGCTAGGGGTGCCCTAGCCTTAGTCTAGTGGAGCTCTAGCCTTAGCTTAAGCCTAGGGGTACCCTAGCCTAAGCCTAGGGTTGCCCTTGTCTAAGCCTAGGGGTGCCCTAGCCTACGCATAGGGGTGCCCTAGCCTAAGCTTAGGGGTGCCCTAGCCTAAACCTAGGGGTTCCCTTGCCTAAGCCTAGGGGTGAGCTAGCCTAAGCCTAGGGGTGCCCTAGGCTAAGGCTAGGCGTGCCCTAGCCTTAGTCTAGTGGAGACTTAGCCTCAGCCTAAGTTTAGGGGTGCCCTATCCTAAGCCTAGGGGTGCCCTATCCTAAGCCCAGGGGTGCCCTAGCCTTAGTCTAAGCCTAGGGGTGCCCTAGCCCAAGCCTAGGGATGCCCTAGCGTTAGGCTAGAGGAGCCCTTGCCTTAGCCTAAGACTAGTGGTGCCCAAGCCTAAGCTTTGGGGTGTCCTAACCTAAGTCTAGGGGTGCCCTAGCCTAAGCCTAGGGATGCCCTAGCGTTAGGCTAGAGGAGCCCTAGCTTTAGCCTAATCCTAGGGGTGCCCTAGCCTAAGCCTAGGGGTACCCTAGCCTAAGTCTAGGGGTGCCATAGCCTAAGCCTAGGGGTACCCTAGCCTTAAGCTAGGGGAGCCTTAGCGTTAGCCTAAGCCTAGGGGTGCCCCAGCGTAAGCCTAGGGGTGCCCTAGCCTAAGTCTAGGGGAGCCTAGCCTAAGCATAGTGGTGCCCTAAGTTAAGCCTACGGGTTCCCTACCTAAGCCTAGGGGTGCCCTAGCCTAAGCCAACGGGTGCCCTAGCCTAAGCTTAGGGGTGCCCTAGCCTAAGCTAAGTGGTGCCCTAACCTTAGGCTAGGGGAGCCCTAGCGTTAGCCTAAGCCTATGGGTCCCCTAGCCTAAGCCTAGGGGTGCCCTAGCCTAAGCCTAGGGGTGCCCTATCCTTAGGCTAGGGTAGCCCTAGCCTTAGCCTAAGTCTAGGGGTGCCCTAGCCTAAGCCTCCGGGTTCCCTACCTAAGCATAGGTGTGCCCTAGGCTAAGCCTTGGGGTGCCCTAGCCTAAGGCTAGGGGTGCCCTAGCCTTAGTCTAGTGGAGCTCTAGCCTTAGCCTAAGCCTAGGGGTGCCCTAGCCTAAGCCTAGGGTTACCCTAGCCTAAGCCTAGTGTTGCCCTAGCCTAAGCCTAGGGGTGCCCTAGCCTTAGGCTAGGGGAGCCTTAGCCTTAGCCTAAGCCTAGGGGTGCCCTAGCCTAAGCCTAGTGGTCCGCTAGCCTTCGCCTTGGATTGCCCTAGCCTAAGCCTAGGGGTGCCCTAGCCTTAGGCTAGGGGAGCCCTAGTCTTAGCCTAAGCCTAGGGGTGCCCTAGCCTAAGACTATGGGTGCCCTAGCCTAAGCTTAGGGGTGTCATAGTCTAAGCATAGGGGTGCCCTAGCCTAAGCCTAGGGGTGCCCTAGTGTTAGGCAAGGGCAGCCCTATCCTTAGCCTAAGCCTAGGGGTTCACTAGCCTAAGCCTAGGGGTGCCCTAGCCTAAGGCTAGGGGAGCCCAACCTTAGGCTAGGGAAGCCCTAACCTTAGCCTAAGCCTAGGGGTGCCCTAGGCCAAGCCCAGGTATGCCCTAGCCTAAGCGAGGGGTGCCCTAGCCTAAGCCTAGGGGTGCCCTAGCCTAAGCCTAGGGGTGTCCTAGCCTAAGCCTAAGGGTGCCCTAGCCTAAGGTTAGGGGTGCCCTAGCCTTAGTCTAGTGGCGCCCTAGCCTTAGCCTAAACCTAGTTGTGCCCTAGCCTAAACCTAAGGGTGCCGTAGCATAAGCCTAGGGGTGCCCTAGTCTAAGCCAAGGGGTGCCCTAGCCTAAGCCTAGGGGTGCCCTAGCCTAAGCCTAGGGGTGCCCTAGCCTAAGCCTAGGGGTGCCTTAGCCTAAGCCTAGGGATGTCCTAGCCTTAGGCTAGGGGAGCCCTAGCCTTATCCTAAGCCTGGGGTGCCCTAGCCTAAGCCTAGGGTTGCCCTAGCCTAAGCCTAGGGGTGCCCTAGCCTTAGGCTAGGGGAGCCTTAGCCTTAGCCTAAGCTTAGGGGTGCCCTAGCCTAAGCCTAGGGGTCCCCTAGACTACGCCTAGGAGTGCCTTAGCCTAAGCCTAGGGGTGCCCTAGCCTTAGGCTAGGGGTGCCCTAGTCTTAGCCTAAGCCTAGGGGTGCCCTAGCCTAAGACTATGGGTGCCCTAGCCTAAGCTTAGGGGTGTCATAGTCTAAGCATAGTTGTGCCCTAGCCTAAGCCTAGGGGTGCCCTAGGGTTAGGCAAGGGGAGCCCTAGCCTTAGCCTAAGCTTAGGGGTGCCCTAGCCTAAGCCTAGGGGTGCCCTAGCCTAAGGCTAGGGGAGCCCTAACCTAAGGCTAGGGGAGTCCTAACCTTAGCCTAAGCTTTGGGGTGCTCTAGCCCAAGCCTAGGGGTGCCCTAGCCTAAGCCTAGGGGTGACCTAGCCTAAGCCTAGGGGTGCCGTAGCCTAAGCCTAGGGGTGCCCTAGCCTAAGCCAAGGCGTGCCCTAGCCTAAGCCTAGGGGTGCCCTAGCGTAAGCCTAGGGGTGCCCTAGCCTAAGCCTAGGTGTGCCCTACTCTAAGCCTAGGGGTGCCTTAGCCTAATCCTAGGGGTGTCCTACCTTAGGCTAGGGGAGCCCTAGCCTTATCCTAAGCCTAGGGGTGCCCTAACCTAATCCTAGGGGTGCCATAGCCTAAGCCTAGGGGTGCCCTAACCTAAGCCTAGGGGTGCCCTACCCTAAGCCCAGCGGTGCCCTAGCCTAAGCCTAGGGGAGCCCTAACCTAAGGCTAGGGGAGCCCTAACCTTAGCCTAAGCCTAGGGGTGCCCTAGCATAAGACAAGGGGTGCCCTAGCCTAAGCTTAGGGGTGCCCTAGCCTAAGCCTAGGGGTGTCCTAGCCTTAGGCTAGGGGAGCCCAAGCCTTAGCCTAAGCCTAGGGGTGCCCTAGCCTAATCCTAGAGGTGCCCTAGCCTAAGCCTAGGGGTGCCCTAGCCTAAGCCTAGGGGTGCCCTAGCCTAAGCCTATGGGTGCCCTAGCCTAAGCCTAGGGGTGCCTTAGCCTTAGTCTAGGGGAGCCCTAGCCTTTGCCTAAACCTAGGGGTGCCCTAGCCTAAGCCTAGGGATTCCCTGGCCTAAGCCTAGGGGTGCCCTAGCCTAAGCCGAGGGGTGCCCTAGCCTAAGGCTAGGGGTTCCCTAGCCTTAGTCTAGTGGAGCCCTAGCCTTAGCCTAAGCCTAGGGGTACCCTAGCCTAAGCCTAGGGGTGCCCTAGCCTTAGGGTAGCTGAGCCCTAGCCGTAGCCTAAGCCTAGGGGTGCCCTAGCCTACGCCTAAGGGTGCCCTAGCCTAAGCCAATGGGTGCACTAGCCCAAGCCTAGGGATGTCCTAGCGTTAGGCTAGAGGAGCTCTAGCATAGGCTAAGCCTATGGGATCCCTAGCCTAAGCCTAGGGGTGCCCTAGCCCAAGCCTAGGGGTGCCCTAGCCTAAGCCTAGGGGTTCCCTAGCCTAAGCCTAGGGGTGCCCTAGCGTAAGGCTAGTGGTGCCCTAGCCTTAGTCTAGTGGAGCCCTAGCCTTAGCCTAAGCCTAGGGGTGCCCTAGCCTAAGCGTAGATGTGCCCTACCCTAAAACTATGTGTGACCTACCCTAAGCCTAGGGGTGCCCTAGCCTTAGGCTAGCTGATCCCTAGCCTTAGCCTAAGCCTAGGGGTGCCCTAGCCTAAGCCTAGGGGTGCCCTAACCTAAGCCCAGGAGTGCCCTAGCCTAAGCCAAGGGGTGCCCTAGCCTAAGCTTAGGGGTGCCCTAGCCTTAGGCTAGCTGAGCCCTTGCCTTAGCCTAAGCATAGGGGTCCCCTAGCCTAAGCCTAGGGGTGCCCTAGCCTACGAATAGGGGTGCCCTAGCCTAAGCCTAGGGGTGCCCTCACCTTAGGCTAGGGGAGCCCTAGTCTTAGCCTAAGCCTAGGGGTGCCCAAGCCTAAGACTATGGGTGCCCTAGCCCTAGCTTAGGGGTGTCCTAGTCTAAGCCTAGGGGTGCCCTAGCCTAAGCTTAGGGGTGCCCTAGGGTTAGGCAAGGGGAGCCCTAGCCTTAGCCTAAGCATAGGGGTGCCCTAGCCTAAGCTTAGGGGTGCCCTAGCCTAAGCCTAGGGGTGCCCTAACCTAAGGCTAGGGGAGCCCTAACCTTTGGCTAGGGGAGCCCTAACCTTAGCCTAAGCCTCGGGGTGCCCTAGCCCAAGCCTAGGGGTACCCTAGCCTAAGCCTAGGGGTGCCATAGCCTAAGGCTAGGGGTGCCCTAGCCTAAGCCTAGGGGTGCCCTAGCCTAAGCCTAGGGGTGTCCTAGCCTAAGGCTAGGGGAGCCCTAGCCATGTCCTAAGCCTAGGGGTGCCCTAGCCTAAACCTAGGGGTGCCGTAGCCTTAGGCTAGGGGAGCCCTAGCCTTAGCCTATGCCTTGGGGCACCCTAGCCTAAACCTAGGGGTTCCCTAGCCTAAGCCTAGGGGTGAGCTAGCCTAAGCCTAGGGGTGCCCTATCCTAAGCCTAGGGGAGCCCTAGCCTTAGCCTAAGCCTAGGGGTGCCCCAGCGTAAGCCTAGGGGTGCCCTAGCCTAAGTCTAGGGGAGCCTAGCCTAAGCATAGTGGTGCCCTAACCTAAGCCAAGGGGTTCCCTACCTAAGCCTAGGGGTGCCCTAGCCCAAGCCAACGGGTGCCCTAGCCTAAGCCTAGGGGTGCCCTAGCCTAAGTTTAGTGGTGCCCAAGCCTTAGGCTAGGGGAGCCCTAGCGTTAGCCTAAGCCTAGGGGTCCCCTAGCCTAAGCCTAGGGGTGCCCTAGCCTATGCCTAGGGGTGCCCTAGCCTAAGCCTAGGGGTGCCCTAGCCTTAGGCTAGGGTAGACCTAGCCTTAGCCTAAGTCTAGGGGTTCCCTAGCCTAAGCATAGGTGTGCCCTAGGCTAAGCCTAGGGGTGCCCTAGCCTAAGGCTAGGGGTGCCCTAGCCTTAGTCTAGTGGAGCCCTAGCCTTAGCCTAAGCCTAGGGGTGCCCTAGCCTTAGGCTAGGGGAGCCTTAGACTTAGCCTAAGCCTAGGGGTGCCCTAGCCTAAGCCTAGGGGTCCCCTAGCCTACGCCTAGGAGTACCCTAGCCTAAGCCTAGGGATGCCCTAGCCTTAGGCTAGGGGTGCCCTAGGGTTAGGCAAGGGGAGCCCTAGCCTTAGCCTAAGCCTAGGGGTGTACTAGCCTAAGCCTAGGGGTGCCCTAGCCTAAGGCTAGGGGAGCCCTAACCTTAGCCTAAGCCTAGGGGTGCCCTAGCCTAAGCCTAGCGGTGCCTTAGCCTAAGCCTAGGGGTGTCCTAGCCTTAGGCTGGGGAGCCCTAACCTTAGCCTAAGCCTAGGGGTGCCCTAGCCCAATCCTAGGGGTGCCCTAACCTAAGCCTAGGGGTGCCCTAGCCTAAGCCTAGGGGTGCCTTAGCCTAAGCCTAGGGGTGTCCTAGCTTTAGGCTAGGGGAGCCCTAGCCTTATCCTAAGCCTAGGGGTGCCCTAACCTAAGCCTAGGGGTGCCCTAGCCTAAGCTTAGGGGTGCCCTAGCCTAAGCTTAGGGTTGCCCTAGCCTAAGCCTAGTGGTGCCCTAGCCTTAGGCTAGGGGAGCCTTAGCCTTATCCTACGCCTAGGAGTGCCCTATCCTAAGCCTAGGGGTGCCCTAGCCTTAGGCTAGGGGAGCCCTAGTCTTAGCCTAAGCCTAGGGGTGCCCTAGCCTAAGACTATGGGTGCCCTAGCCTAAGCTTAGGGGTGTCATAGTCTAAGCATAGGGGTGCCCTAGCCTAAGCCTATGGGTGCCCTAGGGTTAGGCAAGGGGAGCCCTAGCCTTAGGCTAAGCCTAGGGGTGCCCTAGCCTAAGCCTAGGCGTGCCCTAGCCTAAGCCTAGTGGTGCCCTAGCCTAAGCCTAGGGGTGCCCTAGCATTAGGCTAGCTGAGCCCTTGCCTGAGCCTAAGCCTAGGAGTGCACAAGCCTAAGCCTAGGGGTGCCCTAGCCTAAGCCTAGTGGTGCCCTAGCCTTAGGCTAGCGGAGCCCTAGCCTTAGCCTAAGCCTAGGGGTGCCCTAGCATAAGACAAGGGGTGCCCTAGCCTAAGCTTAGGGGTGCCCTAGCCTAAGCCTATGGGTGTCCTAGCCTAAGGCTAGGGGAGCCCTTGCCTTAGCCTAAGCCTAGGGGTGCCCTAGCCTAAGCTTAGGGGTGCCCGAGCCTAAGCCTATTGGTGCCCTAGCCTAAGCCTAGGTGTGCCTTAGCCTTAGGCTAGGGGAGCCCTAGCCTTAGCCTAAGCCTAGGGGTGCCCTAGCCTAAGCCTAGGGGTTCCCTTGCCTAAGCCTAGGGGTGCCCTAGCCTAAGCCTAGGGGTGCGCTAGCCTAAGGCTAGGGGTGCCCTAGCCTTAGTCTAGTGGAGCTCTAGCCTTAGCTTAAGTCAAGGGGTACCCTAGCCTAAGCCTAGGGGTGCCCTAGCCTTAGGGTAGCTGAGTCCTAGCCGTACCCTAAGCCTAGGGGTGCCCTAGCCTACGCCTAAGGGTGCCCTATCCTAAGCCAAGGGGTGCACTAGCCCAAGCCTAGTGATGACCTAGCGTTAGGCTAGAGGAGCTCTAGCATAGCCTAAGCCTGGGGGATCACTAGCCTAAGCCTAGGGGTGCCCTAGCCCAATCCTAGGGGTGCCCTAGCCTAAGCCTAGGGGTTCCCTAGCCTTAGTCTCGTGGAGCCCTAGCCTTAGCCTAAGCCTAGGGTTGCCCTAGCCTAAGCGTAGTTGTGCCCTAGCCTAAAACTAGGGGTGACCTACCCTAAGCCTAGGGGTGCCCTAGCCTTAGGCTAGCTGAGCCCTAGCCTTAGCCTAAGCCTAGGGGTGCCCTAGCCTAAGCCTAGGGGTGCCCTAGCCTTAGTCTCGTGGAGCCCTAGCCTTAGCCTAAGCCTAGGGTTGCCCTAGCCTAAGCGTAGTTGTGCCCTAGCCTAAAACTAGGGGTGACCTACCCTAAGCCTAGGGGTGCCCTAGCCTTAGGCTAGCTGAGCCCTAGCCTTAGCCTAAGCCTAGGGGTGCCCTAGCCTAAGCCTAGGGGTCCCCTAGCCTAAGCCTAGGAGTGCCCTAGCCTAAGCCAAGGGGTGCCCTAGCCTAAGCTTTGGGGTGCCCTAGCCTTAGGCTAGCTGAGCCCTTGCCTTAGCCTAAGCCTAGGGGTGACCTAGCCTACGCCTAGGGGTGCCCTAGCCTAAGCCTAGGGGTCCCCTAGCCTAAGCCTAGTGGTGTCCTAGCCTTAGGCTAGGGGAGCCCTAGCGGTAGCCTAAGCCTAGGGGTCCTCTAGCCTAAGCCTACGGGTGCCCTAGCCTAAGCCTAGGGTTGCCCTAGCCTAAGCCTAGGGGTGCCTTAGCCTTAGGCTAGGGGAGCCCTAGCCTTAGCCTAAGCCTAGGGGTGCCCTAGCCTAAGCCTAGGGGTGCCCTAGTCTAAGCCTAGGGGTGCCCTAGCCTAAGCCTAGGGGTGCCCTAGGGTTAGACAAGGGGAGCACTAGCCTTAGCCTAAGCATTGGGGTGCCCTAGCCTAAGCCTAGGGGTCCCCTAGCCTAAGCCTAGGGGTGCGCTTGTCTTAGTCTAGTGGAGCCCTAGCCTTCGCCTAAGCCTAGGGGTGCCCTAGCCTAAGCCTAGGTGTGCCCTAGCCTAAGCCTAGGGGTGCCCTAGCCTAAGCCTAGGGGTGCCGTAGCCTAAGCCTAGGGGTGCCCTAGCCTAAGACAAGGGGTGCCCTAGCCTAAGCCTAGGGGTGCCCTAGCCTAAGCCTAGTGGTGCCCTAACCTAAGCCTAGGGGTGCCCTAGTCTAAGCCTAGGGGTGACTTAGCCTAAGCCTAGGGGAGTCCTAGCCTTAGGCTAGGGGAGCCCTAGCCTTATCCTAAGCCTACGGGTGCCTTAACCTAAGCCTAGGGTTGCCCTAGCCTAAGCCTAGGGGTGCCCTACCCTAAGCCTAGGGGTGCCCTAGCCTTAGGCTAGCGGAGCCCTAGCCTTAGACTAAGCCTAGGGGTGCCCTAGCAAAAGACAAGGGGTGCCCTAGCCTAAGCTTAGGGGTGCCCTAGCCCAAGCCTAGGGGTCCCCTAGCCTAAGCCTAGGGGTGCCCTAGCCTAAGCCTAGGGGTGCCCTAGCGTTAGGCCAGGGGAGCCCTAGCCTTAGCCTAAGACTAGGGGTGCCCTAGCCTAAATCTAGGGCTGCCCTAGCCTAAGCCTATGGGTGCCCTAGCCTAAGCCTAGGGGAGCCCTAGCCTAAGCCTAGGGGTGCCCTAGCCCAAGCCTAGGGGTGCCCTAGCCCAAGCCTAGGGGTGCCCTAGCCCAAGCCTAGGGGTTCCCTAGCCTAAGCCTAGGGGTGCCCTAGCCTAAGCCTAGGGGTGCCCTAGCCTAAGGCTAGGGGTACCCTAGCCTTAGTCTAGTGGAGCCCTAGCCTTAGCCTAAGCCTAGGGGTGCCCTACCCTAAGCGTAGATGTGCCCTAGCCTAAGCCTAGGGGTGACTTACCCTAAGCCAAGGGGTGCCCTACCCTAAGCCAAGGGGTGCCCTAGCCTTAGGCGAGCTGAGCCCTAGCCTTAGCCTAAGACTAGGGGTGCCCTATCCTAAGCCTAGGGGTACCCTAGCCTAAGCCTACGAGTGCCCTAGCCTAAGCCAAGGGGTGCCCTAGCCTAAGCCTAGGGGTGCCCTAGCCTAACCATAGGGGTGCCCTAGCCTAAGCCTAGGGGTGCCCTAGCCTAAGCCTAGGGGTGTCCTAGCCTAAGCCTAGGGGTGCCCTACCCTTAGACAAGGGGAGCCCTAGCCTTAGCCTAAGCCTTGGGGCGCCCTAGCCTAAACCTAGGGGTTCCCTAGCCTAAGCCTAGGGGTGAGCTAGCCTAAGCCTAGGGGTGCCCTAGGCTAAGGCTAGGGGTGCCCTAGCCTTAGTCTAGTGGAGACCTAGCCTCAGCCTAAGCTTAGGGGTGCCCTATCCTAAGCCTAGGGGTGCCCTATCCTAAGCCTAGGGGTAACCTAGCCTTAGTCTAAGCCTAGGGGTGCCCTAGCCCAAGCCTAGGGATGCCCTAGCGTTAGGCTAGAGGAGCCCTTGCCTTAGCCTAAGCCTAGGGGTGCCCTAGCCTAACTTTGGGGTGTCCTAGCCTAAGTCTAGGGGTGCCCTAGCCTAACCCTAGGGATGCCCTAGCGTTAGGCAAGGGGAGCCCTATCCTTAGCCTAAGCCTAGGGGTGCCCTAGCCTAAGCCTAGGGGTGCCCTAGCCTAAGCTTAGTGGTGCCCTAACCTTAGGCTAGGGGAGCCCTAGCGTTAGCCTAAACCTATGGGTCCCCTAGCCTAAGCATAGGTGTGCCCTAGGCTAAGCCTAGGGGTGCCCTAGCCTAAGGCTAGGGGTGCCCTAGCATTAGTCTAGTGGAGCCCTAGCCTTAGCCTAAGCCTAGGGGTGCCCTAGCCTAAGCCTAGGGGTACCCTAGCCTAAGCCTAGTGTTGCCCTAGCCTAAGCCTAGGGGTGCCCTAGCCTTAGGCTAGGGGAGCCTGAGACTTAGCCTAAGCCTAGGGGTGCCCTAGCCTAAGCCTAGGGGTCCGCTAGCCTTCGCCTTAGAGTGCCCTAGCCTAAGCCTAGGGGTGCCCTAGCCTTAGGCTAGGGGAGCCCTAGTCTTAGCCTAAGCCTAGGGGTGCCCTAGCCTAAGACTATGGGTGCCCTAGCCTAAGCTTAGGGGTGTCATAGTCTAAGCATAGGGGTGCCCTAGCCTAAGCCTAGGGGTGCCCTAGGGTTAGGCAAGGGGAGCCCTATCCTTAGCCTAAGCCTAGGGGTGCACTAGCCTAAGCCTAGGGGTGCCCTAGCCTAAGGCTAGGAGAGCCCTAATCTTAGGCTAGGGGAGCCATAACCTTAGCCTAAGCCTAGGGGTGCCCTAGCCCAATTCTAGGGGAGCCCTAGCCTAAGCCTAGGGGTGCCCTAGCCTAAGCCTAGGGGTGCCCTAGCCTAAGACTAGGGGTGCCCTAGCCTAAGCCTAAGGGTGCACTAGGCTAAGGTTAGGGGTGCCCTAGCCTTAGTCTAGAGGCGCCCTAGCCTTAGCCTAAGCCTAGGGGTGCCCTAGCTAAGCCTAGGGGTGCCGTAGCCTAAGCCTAGGGGTGCCCTAGCCTAAGCCAAGGGGTGCCCTAGCCTAAGCCTAGGGGTGCCCTAGCCTAAGCCTAGGCGTGCCCTAGCCTTAGGCAAGGGGAGCCCTAGCCTTATCCTAAGCCTAGGGGTGCCCTAACCTAAGCCTAGGGGTGCCGTAGCCTAAGCCTAGGGGTGCCCTAGGCTAAGCCTAGGGGTGCCCTAGCCTAAGCCTAGGGTTGCCCTAGCCTAAGCCTAGGGGTGCCCTAGCTTTAGGCTAGGGGAGCCTTAGATTTAGCCTAAGCCTAGGGGTGCACTAGCCTAAGCCTAGGGGTCCCCTAGCCTACGCCTAGGAGTGCCCTAGCCTAAGCCTAGGGGTGCCCTAGCCTTAGGCTAGGGGAGCCCTAATCTTAGCCTAAGCCTAGGGGTGCCCTAGCCTAAGACTATGGGTGCCCTAGCCTAAGCTAGGCGTGTCATAGTCTAAGCATAGTTGTGCCCTAGCCTAAGCCTAGTGGTGCCCTAGGGTTAGGCAAGGGGAGCCCTAGCCTGAGCCTAAGCCTAGGGGTGCCCTAGCCTAAGCCTTGGGGTGCCCTAGCCTAAGGCTAGGGGAGCCCTAGCCTAAGCCTAGGGGTGCCCTAGCCTAAGCTTAGGGGTGCCCTAGCCTAAGCCTAGGGGTGTCCTAGCCTTAGGCTGGGGAGCCCTAACCTTAGCCTAAGCCTAGGGGTGCCCTAGCCCAAGCCTAGTGGTGCCCTAACCTAAGCCTAGGGGTGCCCAAGCCTAAGCCTAGGGGTGCCTTAGCCTAAGCCTAGGGGTGTCCTAGCCTTAGGCTAGGGGAGCCCTAGCCTTATCCTAAGCCTAGGGGTGCCCTAACCTAAGCCTAGGGGTGCCCAACCTAAGCTTAGGGGTGCCCTAGCCTAAGCTTAGGGTTGCCCTAGCCTAAGCCTAGTGGTGCCCTAGCCTTAGGCTAGGGGAGCCTTAGCCTTATCCTACGCCTAGGAGTGCCCTATCCTAAGCCTAGGGGTGCCCTAGCCTTAGGCTAGGGGAGCCCTAGTCTTAGCCTAAGCCTAGGGGTGCCCCAGCCTAAGACTATGGGTGCCCTAGCCTAAGCTTAGGGGTGTCATAGTCTAAGCATAGGGGTGCCCTAGCCTAAGCCTATGGGTGCCCTAGGGTTAGGCAAGGGGAGCCCTAGCCTTGGCTAAGCCTAGGGGTGCCCTAGCCTAAGCCTAGGCGTGCCCTAGCCTAAGCCTAGTGGTGCCCTAGCCTAAGCCTAGGGGTGCCCTAGCATTAGGCTAGCTGAGCCCTTGCCTGAGCCTAAGCCTAGGAGTGCACAAGCCTAAGCCTAGGGGTGCCCTAGCCTAAGCCTAGTGGTGCCCTAGCCTTAGGCTAGCGGAGCCCTAGCCTTAGCCTAAGCCTAGGGGTGCCCTAGCATAAGACAAGGGGTGCCCTAGCCTAAGCTTAGGGGTGCCCTAGCCTAAGCCTATGGGTGTCCTAGCCTAAGGCTAGGGGAGCCCTAGCCTTAGCCTAAGCCTAGGGGTGCCCTAGCCTAAGCCTAGGGGTGCCCGAGCCTAAGCCTATTGGTGCCCTAGCCTAAGCCTAGGTGTGCCTTAGCCTTAGGCTAGGGGAGCCCTAGCCTTAGCCTAAGCCTAGGGGTGCCCTAGCCTAAGCCTAGGGGTTCCCTTGCCTATGCCTAGGGGTGCCCGAGCCTAAGCCTAGGGGTGCGCTAGCCTAAGGCTAGGGGTGCCCTAGCCTTAGTCTAGTGGAGCTCTAGCCTTAGCTTAAGTCAAGGGGTACCCTAGCCTAAGCCTAGGGGTGCCCTAGCCTTAGGGTAGCTGAGTCCTAGCCGTACCCTAAGCCTAGGGGTGCCCTAGCCTACGCCTAAGGGTGCCCTAGCCTAAGCCAAGGGGTGCACTAGCCCAAGCCTAGTGATGACCTAGCGTTAGGCTAGAGGAGCTCTAGCATAGCCCAAGCCTGGGGGATCACTAGCCTAAGCCTAGGGGTGCCCTAGCCCAAGCCTAGGGGTGCCCTAGCCTAAGCCTAGGGGTTCCCTAGCCTAAGCCTAGGGGTGCCCTAGCCTAAGGCTAGGGGTGCCCTAGCCTTAGTCTCGTGGAGCCCTAGCCTTAGCCTAAGCCTAGGGTTGCCCTAGCCTAAGGGTAGATGTGCCCTAGCCTAAAACTAGGGGTGACCTACCCTAAGCCTAGGGGTGCCCTAGCCTTAGGCTAGCTGAGCCCTAGCCTTAGCCTAAGCCTAGGGGTGCCCTAGCCTAAGCCTAGGGGTCCCCTAGCCTAAGCCTAGGAGTGCCCTAGCCTAAGCCAAGGGGTGCCCTAGCCTAAGCTTTGGGGTGCCCTAAGCTTAGGCTAGCTGAGCCCTTGCCTTAGCCTAAGCCTAGGGGTGACCTAGCCTACGCCTAGGGGTGCCCTAGCCTAAGCCTACGGGTCCCCTAGCCTAAGCCTAGTGGTGTTCTAGCCTTAGGCTAGGGGAGCCCTAGCGGTAGCCTAAGCCTAGGGGTCCCCTAGCCTAAGCCTACGGGTGCCCTAGCCTAAGCCTAGGGTTGCCCTAGCCTAAGCCTAGGGGTGCCTTAGCCTTAGGCTAGGGGAGCCCTAGCCTTAGCCTAAGCCTAGGGGTGCCCTAGCCTAAGCCTAGGGGTGCCCTAGTCTAAGCCTAGGGGTGCCCTAGCCTAAGCCTAGGGGTGCCCAAGGGTTAGACAAGGGGAGCACTAGCCTTAGCCTAAGCATTGGGGTGCCCTAGCCTAAGCCTAGGGGTCCCCTAGCCTAAGCGTAGGGGTGCCCTAGCCTAAGCCTAGGGTTGCCCTAGCCTAAGGCTAGGGGAGCCCTAACCTTAGGCTAGGGGAGCCCTAACCTTAGCCTAAGCCTAGGGGTGCCCTAGCCCAAGCCTAGGGGTGCCCTAGCCTAAGCCTAGGGGTGCCCTAGCCTAAGCCTAGGGGTGCCCTAGCCTAAGCCTAGGGGTGCCCTAGTCTTAGTCTAGTGGAGCCCTAGCCTTCGCCTAAGCCTAGGGGTGCCCTAGCCTAAGCCTAGGTGTGCCCTAGCCTAAGCCTAGGGGTGCCCTACTCTAAGCCTAGGGGTGACCTAGCCTAAGCCTAGGGGTGCCCTAGCCTTAGGCTAGCTGAGACCTAGCCTTAGCCTAAGCCTAGGGGTGCCCTAGCCTAAGCCTAGGGGTGCCGTAGCCTAAGCCTAGGGGTGCCCTAGCCTAAGACAAGGGGTGCCCTAGCCTAAGCCTAGGGGTGCCCTAGCCTAAGCCTAGTGGTGCCCTAACCTAAGACTAGGGGTGCCCTAGCCTAAGCCTAGGGGAGTCCTAGCCTTAGGCTAGGGGAGCCCTAGCCTTATCCTAAGCCTAGGGGTGCCTTAACCTAAGCCTAGGGTTGCCCTAGCCTAAGCCTAGGGGTGCCCTACCCTAAGCCTAGGGGTGCCCTAGCCTTAGGCTAGCGGAGCCCTAGCCTTAGACTAAGCCTAGGGGTGCCCTAGCAAAAGACAAGGGGTGCCCTAGCCTAAGCTTAGGGGTGCCCTAGCCCAAGCCTAGGGGTCCCCTAGCCTAAGCCTAGGGGTGCCCTAGCCTAAGCCTAGGGGTGCCCTAGCGTTAGGCCAGGGGAGCCCTAGCCTTAGCCTAAGACTAGGGATGCCCTAGCCTAAATCTAGGGCTGCCCTAGCCTAAGCCTATGGGTGCCCTAGCCTAAGCCTAGGGGAGCCCTAGCCTAAGCCTAGGGGTGCCCTAGCCCAAGCCTAGGGGTGCCCTAGCCCAAGCCTAGGGGTTCCCTAGCCTAAGCCTAGGGGTGCCCTAGCCTAAGCCTAGGGGTGCCCTAGCCTAAGGCTAGGGGTACCCTAGCCTTAGTCTAGTGGAGCCCTAGCCTTAGCCTAAGCCTAGGGGTGCCCTACCCTAAGCGTAGATGTGCCCTAGCCTAAGCCTAGGGGTGACTTACCCTAAGCCAAGGGGTGCCCTACCCTAAGCCAAGGGGTGCCCTAGCCTTAGGCGAGCTGAGCCCTAGCCTTAGCCTAAGACTAGGTGTGCCCTATCCTAAGCCTAGGGGTGCCCTAGCCTAAGCCTACGAATGCCCTAGCCTAAGCCAAGGGGTGCCCTAGCCTAAGCCTAGGGGTGCCCTAGCCTAACCATAGGGGTGCCCTAGCCTAAGCCTAGGGGTGCCCTAGCCTAAGCCTAGGGGTGTCCTAGCCTAAGCCTAGGGGTGCCCTACCCTTAGACAAGGGGAGCCCTAGCCTTAGCCTAAGCCTTGGGGCGCCCTAGCCTAAACCTAGGGGTTCCCTAGCCTAAGCCTAGGGGTGAGCTAGCCTAAGCCTAGGGGTGCCCTAGGCTAAGGCTAGGGGTGCCCTAGCCTTAGTCTAGTGGAGACCTAGCCTCAGCCTAAGCTTAGGGGTGCCCTATCCTAAGCCTAGGGGTGCCCTATCCTAAGCCTAGGGGTGCCCTAGCCTTAGTCTAAGCCTAGGGGTGCCCTAGCCCAAGCCTAGGGATGCCCTAGCGTTAGGCTAGAGGAGCCCTTGCCTTAGCCTAAGCCTAGGGGTGCCCTAGCCTAACTTTGGGGTGTCCTAGCCTAAGTCTAGGGGTGCCCTAGCCTAACCCTAGGGATGCCCTAGCGTTAGGCTAGAGGAGCTCTAGCCTTAGCCTAAGCCTAGGGGTGCCCTAGCCTAAGCCTAGGGGTGCCCTAGCCTAAGCCTAGGGGTGCCCTAGCCTAAGCCTAGGGGTGCCCTAGCCTAAGCCTAGGGGTGCCCTAGTCTTAGTCTAGTGGAGCCCTAGCCTTCGCCTAAGCCTAGGGGTGCCCTAGCCTAAGCCTAGGTGTGCCCTAGCCTAAGCCTAGGGGTGCCCTACTCTAAGCCTAGGGGTGACCTAGCCTAAGCCTAGGGGTGCCCTAGCCTTAGGCTAGCTGAGACCTAGCCTTAGCCTAAGCCTAGGGGTGCCCTAGCCTAAGCCTAGGGGTGCCGTAGCCTAAGCCTAGGGGTGCCCTAGCCTAAGACAAGGGGTGCCCTAGCCTAAGCCTAGGGGTGCCCTAGCCTAAGCCTAGTGGTGCCCTAACCTAAGACTAGGGGTGCCCTAGCCTAAGCCTAGGGGAGTCCTAGCCTTAGGCTAGGGGAGCCCTAGCCTTATCCTAAGCCTAGGGGTGCCTTAACCTAAGCCTAGGGTTGCCCTAGCCTAAGCCTAGGGGTGCCCTACCCTAAGCCTAGGGGTGCCCTAGCCTTAGGCTAGCGGAGCCCTAGCCTTAGACTAAGCCTAGGGGTGCCCTAGCAAAAGACAAGGGGTGCCCTAGCCTAAGCTTAGGGGTGCCCTAGCCCAAGCCTAGGGGTCCCCTAGCCTAAGCCTAGGGGTGCCCTAGCCTAAGCCTAGGGGTGCCCTAGCGTTAGGCCAGGGGAGCCCTAGCCTTAGCCTAAGACTAGGGATGCCCTAGCCTAAATCTAGGGCTGCCCTAGCCTAAGCCTATGGGTGCCCTAGCCTAAGCCTAGGGGAGCCCTAGCCTAAGCCTAGGGGTGCCCTAGCCCAAGCCTAGGGGTGCCCTAGCCCAAGCCTAGGGGTTCCCTAGCCTAAGCCTAGGGGTGCCCTAGCCTAAGCCTAGGGGTGCCCTAGCCTAAGGCTAGGGGTACCCTAGCCTTAGTCTAGTGGAGCCCTAGCCTTAGCCTAAGCCTAGGGGTGCCCTACCCTAAGCGTAGATGTGCCCTAGCCTAAGCCTAGGGGTGACTTACCCTAAGCCAAGGGGTGCCCTACCCTAAGCCAAGGGGTGCCCTAGCCTTAGGCGAGCTGAGCCCTAGCCTTAGCCTAAGACTAGGTGTGCCCTATCCTAAGCCTAGGGGTGCCCTAGCCTAAGCCTACGAATGCCCTAGCCTAAGCCAAGGGGTGCCCTAGCCTAAGCCTAGGGGTGCCCTAGCCTAACCATAGGGGTGCCCTAGCCTAAGCCTAGGGGTGCCCTAGCCTAAGCCTAGGGGTGTCCTAGCCTAAGCCTAGGGGTGCCCTACCCTTAGACAAGGGGAGCCCTAGCCTTAGCCTAAGCCTTGGGGCGCCCTAGCCTAAACCTAGGGGTTCCCTAGCCTAAGCCTAGGGGTGAGCTAGCCTAAGCCTAGGGGTGCCCTAGGCTAAGGCTAGGGGTGCCCTAGCCTTAGTCTAGTGGAGACCTAGCCTCAGCCTAAGCTTAGGGGTGCCCTATCCTAAGCCTAGGGGTGCCCTATCCTAAGCCTAGGGGTGCCCTAGCCTTAGTCTAAGCCTAGGGGTGCCCTAGCCCAAGCCTAGGGATGCCCTAGCGTTAGGCTAGAGGAGCCCTTGCCTTAGCCTAAGCCTAGGGGTGCCCTAGCCTAACTTTGGGGTGTCCTAGCCTAAGTCTAGGGGTGCCCTAGCCTAACCCTAGGGATGCCCTAGCGTTAGGCTAGAGGAGCTCTAGCCTTAGCCTAAGCCTAGGGGTGCCCTAGCCTAAGCCTAGGGGTGCCGTAGCCTAAGTCTAGGGGTGCCTTAGCCTAAGCCTAGGGGTACGCTAGCCTTAAGCTAGGGGAGCCCTAACCTTAGCCTAAGCCTAGGGGTGCCCCAGCGTAAGCCTAGGGGTGCCCTAGCCTAAGTCTAGGGGAGCATAGCCTAAGCATAGTGGTGCCCTAAGTTACGCCTACGGGTTCCCTACCTAAGCCTAGGGGTGCCCTAGCCTAAGCCAACGGGTGCCCTAGACTAAGCCTAGGGGTGCCCTAGCCTAAGCTTAGTGGTGCCCTAACCTTAGGCTAGGGGAGCCCTAGCGTTAGCCTAAGCCTATGGGTCCCCTAGCCTAAGCATAGGTGTGCCCTAGGCTAAGCCTAGGGGTGCCCTAGCCTAAGGCTAGGGGTGCCCTAGCATTAGTCTAGTGGAGCCCTAGCCTTAGCCTAAGCCTAGGGGTGCCCTAGCCTAAGCCTAGGGGTACCCTAGCCTAAGCCTAGTGTTGCCCTAGCCTAAGCCTAGGGGTGCCCTAGCCTTAGGCTAGGGGAGCCTTAGACTTAGCCTAAGCCTAGGGGTGCCCTAGCCTAAGCCTAGGGGTCCGCTAGCCTTCGCCTTAGAGTGCCCTAGCCTAAGCCTAGGGGTGCCCTAGCCGTAGGCTAGGGGAGCCTTAGTCTTAGCCTAAGCCTAGGGGTGCCCTAGCCTAAGACTATGGGTGCCCTAGCCTAAGCCTAGGGGTGCCCTAGGGTTAGGCACGGGGAGCCCTATCCTTAGCCTAAGCCTAGGGGTGCACTAGCCTAAGCCTAGGGGTGCCCTAGCCTAAGGCTAGGGGAGCCCTAATCTTAGGCTAGGGGAGCCCTAACCTTAGCCTAAGCCCAGGGGTGCCCTAGCCCAAGCCTAGGGGAGCCCTAGCCTAAGCCTAGGGGTGCCCTAGCCTAAGCCTAGGGGTGCCCTAGCCTAAGACTAGGGGTGCCCTAGCCTAAGCCTAAGGGTGCACTAGGCTAAGGTTAGGGGTGCCCTAGCCTTAGTCTAGAGGCGCCCTAGCCTTAGCCTAAGCCTAGGGCTGCCCTAGCTAAGCCTAGGGGTGCCGTAGCCTAAGCCTAGGGGTGCCCTAGCCTAAGCCAAGGGGTGCCCTAGCCTAAGCCTAGGGGTGCCCTGACCTAAGCCTAGGCGTGCCCTAGCCTTAGGCTAGGGGAGCCCTAGCCTTATCCTAAGCCTAGGGGTGCCCTAACCTAAGCCTAGGGGTGCCGTAGCCTAAGCCTAGGGGTGCCCTAGGCTAAGCCTAGGGGTGCCCTAGCCTAAGCCTAGGGTTGCCCTAGCCTAAGCCTAGGGGTGCCCTAGCTTTAGGCTAGGGGAGCCTTAGACTTAGCCTAAGCCTAGGGGTGCACTAGCCTAAGCCTAGGGGTCCCCTAGCCTACGCCTAGGAGTGCCCTAGCCTAAGCCTAGGGGTGCCCTAGCCTTAGGCTAGGGGAGCCCTAATCTTAGCCTAAGCCTAGGGGTGCCCTAGCCTAAGACTATGGGTGCCCTAGCCTAAGCTAGGCGTGTCATAGTCTAAGCATAGTTGTGCCCTAGCCTAAGCCTAGTGGTGCCCTAGGGTTAGGCAAGGGGAGCCCTAGCCTGAGCCTAAGCCTAGGGGTGCCCTAGCCTAAGCCTTGGGGTGCCCTAGCCTAAGGCTAGGGGAGCCCTAGCCTAAGGCTAGGGGTGCCCTAGCTTAAGCTTAGGGGTGCCCTAGCCTAAGCCTAGGGGTGCCTTAGCCTAATCCTAGGGGTGTCCTAGCCTTAGGCTAGGGGAGCCCTAGCCTTATCCTAAGCCTAGGGGTGCCCTAACCTAATCCTAGGGGTGCTCTAGCCCAAGCCTAGGGGTGCCCTAGCCTAAGCCTAGGGGGGCCCTAGCCTAAGCCTAGGGGTGCCGTAGCCTAAGCCTAGGGCTGCCCTAGCCTAAGCCAAGGCGTGCCCTAGCCTAAGCCTAGTGGTGCCCTAGCCTAAGCCTAGGGGTGCCCTAGCCTAAGCCTAGGGGTGCCCTAGCCTAAGCCTAGGGGTGCCCTAGCCTTAGGCTAGCTGAGCCCTAACCTTACCCTAGACCTAGGGGTGCCCTAGCATAAGAGAAGGGGTGCCCTAGCCTAAGCTTAGGGGTGCCCTAGCTTAAGCTTAGGGGTGTCCTAGCCTTAGGCTAGGGGAGCCCTAGACTTAGCCTAAGCCTAGGGGTGCCCTAGCCTAAGCCTAGGGGTGCCCTAGCATAATGCTAGGGGAGCCCTACCTAAGGCTAGAGGAGCCCTAACCTTAGCCTAAGCCTAGGGGTGCCCTAGCATAAGACAAGGGGTGCCCTAGCCTAAGCTTAGGGGTGCCCTAGCCTAAGCCGAGGGGTGCCCTAGCCTTAGTCTAGAGGAGCCGTAGCCTTAGCCTAAGCCTAGGGGTACCCTAGCCTATGCCTAGGGGTGCCCTAGCCTAAGCCTAGGGGTGCCCAAGCCTTAGGGTAACTGAGCCCTAGCCGTAGCCTAAGCCTAGGGGTGCCCTAGCCTACGCCTAAGGGTGCCCTAGCCTAAGCCAAGGGTTGCACTAACCCAAGCCTAGGGATGCCCTAGCGTTAGGCTAGAGGAGCTCTAGCATAGGCTAAGCCTAGGGGATCCCTAGCCTAAGCTTAGGGGTGCCCTAGCCCAAGCCTAGGGGTTCCCAAGCCTAAGCCTAGGGGTGCCCTAGCCTTAGTCTAGTGGAGCCCTAGCCTTAGCCTAAGCCTAGGGGTGCCCTAGCCTAAGCGTAGATGTGCCCTAGCCTAAAACTAGGGGTGACCTACCCTAAACCTAGGGGTGCCCTAGCCTTAGGCTAGCTGAGCCCTAGCCTTAGTCTAAGCCTATGGGTGCCCTAGCCTAAGCCTAGGGGTACCCTAGCCTAAGCCTAGGAGTGCCCTAGCCTAAGCCAAGGGGTGCCCTAGCCTAAGCTTAGGGGTACCCTAGCCTTAGGCTAGCTGAGCCCTTGCCTTAGGCTAAGCCTAGGGGTGCCCTAGCCTAAGCCTAGGGGTGCCCTAGCCTTAGCCTAGGGGTGCTCTAGCCTAAGCCTAGTGGTGCCCTAGCCTTAGGCTAGGGGAGCCCTAGCGTTAGCCTAAGCCTAGGGGTCCCCTAGCCTAAGCCTAGGGGTGCCCTAGCCTAAGTCTAGGGGTGCCCAGCCTAAACCTAGGGGTGCCTTAGCATTAGGCTAGGGGAGCCCTAGCCTTAGCCTAAGCCTAGGGGTGCCCTAGCCTAAGCCTAGGGGTTCCCTGCCCTAAGCCTAGGGGTGCCTTAGCTAAGCCTAGTGGTGCCCAAGCCTAAGGCTAGGGGTGCCCTAGCCTTAGTCTAGTGGATCCCTAGCCTTAGCCTAAGCCTAGGGGTGCCTCAGCCTAAGCCCAGGGGTGCCCTAGCTTTAGGCTTGGGGAGCCCTAGCTTTAGCCTAAGCCTAGGGGTGCCCTAGTCTAAGCCTAGGGGTGCCCTAGCCTACTAATAGGGGTGCCCTAGCCTAAGCCTAGGGGTGCCCTCACCTTAGGCTAGGGGAGCCCTAGTCTTAGCCTAAGCCTAGGGGTGCCCAAGCCTAAGACTATGGGTGCCCTAGCCTAAGCTTAGGGGTGCCCTAGTCTAAGCCTAGGGGTGCCCTAGCCTAAGCTTAGGGGTGCCCTAGGGTTAGTCAAGGGGAGCCCTAGCCTTAGCCTAAGCATAGGGGTGTCCTAGCCTAAGCTTAGGGGTGCCCTAGCCTAAGCCTAGGGGTGCCCTAGCCAAAGGCTAGGGGAGCCCTAACCTTAGGCTAGGGGAGCCCTAACCTTAGTCTAAGCCTCGGGGTGCCCTAGCCCAAGCCTAGGGGTACCCTAGCCTAAGCCTAGGGGTGCCATAGCCTAAGGCTAGGGGTGCCCTAGCCTTAGTCTAGTGGAGCCCTAGCCTTAGCCTAAGCCTAGGGGTGCCCTAGCCTAAGCCTAGGTGTGCCCTAGCCTGAGCCTATGGGTGCCCTACCCTAAGCCTAGGGGTGCCCTAGCCTAAGCCTAGGGGTGCCCTAGCCTTAGGCTAGCTGAACCCTAGCCTTAGCCTAAGCCTAGGGGTGCCCTAGCCTAAGCCTAGGGGTGCCATAGCCTTAGCCTAGGGGTGCCCTAGCCTAAGCCTAGGGGTGCCCTAGCCTAAGCCTAGGGGTGCCCTAGCCTAAACCTAGGGGTGCCCTAGCCTAAGCCTAGGGGTGACTTAGCCTAAGCTTAGGGGTGTCCTAGCCTTAGGCTAGGGGAGCCCTAACCTTAGCCTAAGCATAGGGGTGCCCTAGCCTAAGCTCAGGGGTGCCCTAGCCTAAGCCTAGGGGTGCCCTAGCCTAAGGCTAGGGGAGCCCTAACCTTAGGCTAGGGGAGCCCTAACCTTAGCCTAAGCCTCGG
Organism: Tenrec ecaudatus; assembly: GCF_050624435.1. Classification (NCBI taxonomy): domain Eukaryota; kingdom Metazoa; phylum Chordata; class Mammalia; order Afrosoricida; family Tenrecidae; genus Tenrec; species Tenrec ecaudatus. The sequence continues at coordinate 870,234 of NW_027459468.1, forward strand.
GGTGCCCTAGCCCAAGCTTAGGGGTGCCCTAGCCTAAGCCTAGGGGTGCCCTAGCCTAAGCCTAGGAGTGCCCTAGCCTAAGCCTAGGGGTGCCCTAGCCTAAGGCTAGGGGTGCTCTAGCCTTAGTCTAGTGGAGCCCTAGCCTTGGCCTAAGCCTAGGGGTGCCCTAGCCTAAGCCTAGGTGTGCCCTAGCCTAAGCCTATGGGTGCCCTACCCTAAGCCTAGGGGTGCCCTAGCCTAAGCCTAGGGGTGCCCTAGCCTTAGGCTATCTGAGCCCTAGCCTTAGCCTAAGCCTAGGGGTGCCCTAGCCTAAGTCTAGTGGAGCCCTAGCCTTAGCCTAAGCCTAGGGGTGCCATAGCCTATGCATAGATGTGCCCTAGCCTAAGCCTAGGGGTGCCCTAGCCTAAGACTAGGGGTGCCCTAGCCTAAGCTTAGGGGTGCCCAAGCGTAAGCCTAGGGGTGCCCTATCCTAAGCCTAGGTGTGCCCTAGCATAAGCCTAGGGGTGCCCTAGCCTTAGGCTAGGGGAGCCCTAGCCTTAGCCTAAGCCTTTGGGTTCCCTAGCCTAAGCCTACGGGTACCCTAGCCTTAGGCTAGGGGAGCCCTAGCCTTAGCCGAAGCCTTGAGGTGCCCTAGCCTAAGCCTAGGGGTGCCCTAGCCTATGCCTAGGGGTTCCCTAGCCTAAGTCTAGGGGTGAGCTAGCCTAAGCCTAGGGGTGCCCTAGGATAAGGCTAGGGGTGCCCTAGCCTTAGTCTAGTGGAGACCTAGCCTCACCCTAAGCTTAGTGGTGCCCTATCCGACACCTAGGGGTGCCCTATCCTAAGCCTAGGGGTGCCCTAGCCTTAGTCTAAGCCTAGGGGTGCCCTAGCCCAATACTAGGGATGCCCTAGCGTTAGTCTAGAGGAGCCCTAGCCTTAGCCTAAGCTTAGGGGTGCCCTAGCCTAAGCCTAGGGGTACCCTAGCCTAAGTCTAGGGGTGCCCTAGCCTAAGCCTAGGTGTACCCTAGCCTTAGGCTAGGGGAGTCCTCGCCTTAGCCGAAGCCTTTGGGTGCCCTAGCCTAAGCCTAGGGGTCCCCTAGCCTAAGCTTAGGGGTGCCCTAGCCCAAGCCTAGGGGTGCCCTAGCCTAAGTCTAGGGGTGCCTTAACCTAATCCTAGGGGTACCCTAGCCTTAAGCTAGGGGAGCCCTAGCCTTAGCCTAAGTCTAGGGGAGCCCCAGCGTAAGCCTAGGGGTGCCCTATCCTAAGTCTAGGGGAGCCTAGCCTAAGCATAGTGGTGCCCTAACCTAAGACTAGGGGTTCCCTACCTAAGCCTAGGGGTGCCCTAGCCTTAGGCTAGGGGAGCCGTAGCCTTAGTCTAAGCCTAGGGGTGCCCTACCCTAAGCCTAGGGGTGCCCTAGCCCAAGCCTAGGGATGCCCTAGCGTTAGGCTAGAGGAGCCCTAGCCTTAGCCTAAGCCTAGGGGTGCCCTAGCCTAAGCCTAGGGGTGCCCGAGCCTAAGCCTAGAGGTACCCTAGCCTTAGGCTAGGTGAGTCCTCGCCTTAGCCGAAGCCTTGGGGTGTCCTAGCCTAAGCCTAGGGGTGCCCTAGCCTAAGCCTAGGGGTTCCCTAGCCTAAGTCTAGGGGTGCCCTAGCCTAAGGCTAGGGGTACCCTAGCCTAAGCCTAGGGGTGCCCTAGCAGAAGCCTCGGGTTGCCCTAGCCTAAGCCTAGGGGTGCCCTAGCCTAAGGCTAGGGGTGCCCTAGCCTTAGTCTAGTGGAGCCCTAGCCTTAGCCTAAGCCTAGGGGTTCCCTATGCTAAGCCATGGGGTGCCCCAGCCTAAGCCTAGGGGTGCCCTAGCATAAGGCTAGGGGTGCCCTAGCCTTAGCCTAGTGGAGCCCTAGCCTTAGCCTAAGCCTAGGGGTGCCCTAGCCTAAGCCTAGGGGTGCCCTAGCCTAAGCCTAGGGGTGCCCTACCCTAAGCCTAGGGTTGCCCTAGCCTAAGCCTAGGGGTGCCCTAGCATTAGGCTAGCTGAGCCCTAGCTTTAGCCTAAGCCTAGGGGTGCCCTGCCTACGCCTAGGGATGCCATAGCCTAAGCCTAGTGGTGCCCTAGCCTTAGGCTAGGGGAGTCCTAGTCTTAGCCTAAGACTCGGGGTGCCCTAGCCCAAGCCTAGGGGTGCCCTAGCCTAAGCCTAGGGGTGCCCTAGCCTAAGCCTAGGAGTGCCCTAGCCTAAGCCTAGGGGTGCCCTAGCCTAAGGCTAGGGGTGCCCTAGCCTTAGTCTAGTGGAGCCCTAGCATTGGCCTAAGCCCAGGGGTGCCCTAGCCTAAGCCTAGGTGTGCCCTAGCCTAAGCCTATGGGTGCCCTACCCTAAGCCTAGGGGTGCCCTAGCCTAAGCCTAGGGGTGCCCTAGCCTTAGGCTAGCTGAGCCCTAGCCTTAGCCTAAGCCTTGGGGTGCCCTAGCCTAAGCCTAGGGGTGCCGTAGCCTAAGCCTAGGGGTGCCGTAGCCTAAGCCAAGGGGTGCCGTAGCCTAAGCCTAGGGGTGCCCTAGCCTAAGCCTAGGGGTGCCCTAGCCTAAGCCTAGGGGTGACTTAGCCTAAGCCTAGGGGTGCCCTAGCCTAAGCCTAGGGGTGCCCTAGCATAATCCTAGGGTTGCCCTAGCCTAAGCCTAGGGGTGCCCTAGCCTAAGGCTAGGGGTGCCCTAGCCTCAGTATAGTGGAGCCCTAGCCTTAGCCTAAGCCTAGGGGTGCCCTAGCCTAAGCCTAGGGGTGCCTTAGCCTTAGTTTAGGGGAGCCCTAGCCTTTGCCTAAGCCTAGGTGTGCCCTTGCCTAAGCCTAGGGGTGCCCTAGCCTAAGCCTACGGGTGTCCTAGCCTAAGCCTAGGGATGCCCTACCCTAAGCCCAGGGGTGCCCTAGACTTAGGCTAGGGGAGCCCTAGCCTTAGCATAAGCCTTGGGGTAACCTAACCTAAACCTAGGGGTTCCCTAGCCTAAGCCTAGGGGTGAGCTAACCTAAGCCTAGGGGTGCCCAAGGCTAATGCTAGGGGTGCCCTAGCATTAGTCTAGAGGACCCCTAGCCTTAGCCTAAGCTTAGGGGTGCCCTACCCTAAGCCTAGTGGTGCCCTAGCCTAAGCCTAGGGGTGCCCTAGCATAAGCCTAGGGGTGCCATAGCCTAAGGCTAGGGGTGCCCTAGCCTTAGTCTAGTGGAGCCCTAGCCTTAGCCTAAGCCTAGGGGTGCCATAGCCTAAGCATAGATGTGCCATAGCCTAAGCCTAGGAGTGCCCTAGCCTATGCCAAGGGTTGCCCTAGCCTAAGCCTAAGGGTGCCCTAGCCTTAGGCTAGGGGAGCCCTAGCCTTAGCCTAAGCCTAAAGGTGCCCTAGCCTAAGACTAGGGGTGCCCTAGCCTAAGCGTAGGGGTGCCCAAGCTTAAGTCTAGGGGTGCCCTAGCCTTAGTCTAAGCCTAGGGGTGCCCTAGCCTAAGCCTAGGGGTACCCTAGCCTAAGACTAGGGGTACCCTAGCCTTAGGCTAGGGGATCCCTAGCCTTAGCCGAAGCCTTGAGGTGCCCTAGCCTAAGCCTAGGGGTGCCCTAGCCTACCCCTAGGGGTGCCCTAGCCTAAGCCTAGGGGTGCCTTAGTGTTAGGCTAGAGGAGCCCTAGCCTTAGCTTAAGCCTAGGGGTTCCCTAGCCTAAGTCTAGGGGTGCCCTAGCCTAAGACTAGGGGTACCCTAGCCTTAGGCTAGGGGAGCCCTAGCCTTAGCCTAAGCCATGGGGTGCCCTAGCCTACGCCTAGGGGTGCCCTAGCCTCAGCTTGGCTTCCCCTAGCCTAAGCCTAGGGGTGCCCTAGCCTTAGGCTAGGGGAGCCCTAGCCTTAGCCTAAGCCTAGGGGTGCCCTAGCCTAAGCCTAGGGGTGCCCTAGCCTAAGCCTATGGGTGTCCTAGCCTAAGCCTAGGGGTGCCCTAGCCTAAGCCTAGGGGTTCCCTAGCCTAAGCCTAGGGGTGAGCTAGCCTAAGCCTAGGGGTGCCCTAGCCTTAGTCTAGTGGAGACCTAGCCTCACCCTAAGCTTAGGGGTGCCCTATCCAAAGCCTAGGGGTGCCCTATCCTGAGCCTAGGGGAGCCCTAGCCTTAGCCTAAGCTTTGGGGGCGCCCTAGCCTAAACCTAGGGGTTCCCTAGCCTAAGCCTAGGGGTGAGCTAGCCTAAGCCTAGGGGTGCCCTAGCCTAAGCATAGGGGTGCCCTAGCCTAAGTCTAGGGGTGCCCTAGCCTAAGCCTAGGTGTACCCTAGCCTTAGGCTAAGGGAGTCCTCGCCTTAGCCAAAGCCTTTGGGTGCCGTAGCCTAAGCCTAGGGGTGCCGTAGCCTAAGCCTAGGGGTGCCCTAGCCTAAGTCTAGGGGTGAGCTAGCCTAAGCCTAGGGGTGCCCTAGGATAAGGCTAGGGGTGCCCTAGCCTTAGTCTAGTGGAGACCTAGCCTCACCCTAAGCTTAGTGGTGCCCTATCCGACACCTAGGGGTGCCCTATCCTAAGCCTAGGGGTGCCCTAGCCTTAGTCTAAGCCTAGGGGTGCCCTAGCCCAATACTAGGGATGCCCTAGCGTTAGTCTAGAGGAGCCCTAGCCTTAGCCTAAGCTTAGGGGTGCCCTAGCCTAAGCCTAGGGGTACCCTAGCCTAAGTCTAGGGGTGCCCTAGCCTAAGCCTAGGTGTACCCTAGCCTTAGGCTAGGGGAGTCCTCGCCTTAGCCGAAGCCTTTGGGTGCCCTAGCCTAAGCCTAGGGGTCCCCTAGCCTAAGCTTAGGGGTGCCCTAGCCCAAGCCTAGGGGTGCCCTAGCCTAAGTCTAGGGGTGCCTTAACCTAATCCTAGGGGTACCCTAGCCTTAAGCTAGGGGAGCCCTAGCCTTAGCCTAAGTCTAGGGGAGCCCCAGCGTAAGCCTAGGGGTGCCCTATCCTAAGTCTAGGGGAGCCTAGCCTAAGCATAGTGGTGCCCTAACCTAAGACTAGGGGTTCCCTACCTAAGCCTAGGGGTGCCCTAGCCTTAGGCTAGGGGAGCCGTAGCCTTAGTCTAAGCCTAGGGGTGCCCTACCCTAAGCCTAGGGGTGCCCTAGCCCAAGCCTAGGGATGCCCTAGCGTTAGGCTAGAGGAGCCCTAGCCTTAGCCTAAGCCTAGGGGTGCCCTAGCCTAAGCCTAGGGGTGCCCGAGCCTAAGCCTAGAGGTACCCTAGCCTTAGGCTAGGTGAGTCCTCGCCTTAGCCGAAGCCTTGGGGTGTCCTAGCCTAAGCCTAGGGGTGCCCTAGCCTAAGCCTAGGGGTTCCCTAGCCTAAGTCTAGGGGTGCCCTAGCCTAAGGCTAGGGGTACCCTAGCCTAAGCCTAGGGGTGCCCTAGCAGAAGCCTCGGGTTGCCCTAGCCTAAGCCTAGGGGTGCCCTAGCCTAAGGCTAGGGGTGCCCTAGCCTTAGTCTAGTGGAGCCCTAGCCTTAGCCTAAGCCTAGGGGTTCCCTATGCTAAGCCATGGGGTGCCCCAGCCTAAGCCTAGGGGTGCCCTAGCATAAGGCTAGGGGTGCCCTAGCCTTAGCCTAGTGGAGCCCTAGCCTTAGCCTAAGCCTAGGGGTGCCCTAGCCTAAGCCTAGGGGTGCCCTAGCCTAAGCCTAGGGGTGCCCTACCCTAAGCCTAGGGTTGCCCTAGCCTAAGCCTAGGGGTGCCCTAGCATTAGGCTAGCTGAGCCCTAGCTTTAGCCTAAGCCTAGGGGTGCCCTGCCTACGCCTAGGGATGCCATAGCCTAAGCCTAGTGGTGCCCTAGCCTTAGGCTAGGGGAGTCCTAGTCTTAGCCTAAGACTCGGGGTGCCCTAGCCCAAGCCTAGGGGTGCCCTAGCCTAAGCCTAGGGGTGCCCTAGCCTAAGCCTAGGAGTGCCCTAGCCTAAGCCTAGGGGTGCCCTAGCCTAAGGCTAGGGGTGCCCTAGCCTTAGTCTAGTGGAGCCCTAGCATTGGCCTAAGCCCAGGGGTGCCCTAGCCTAAGCCTAGGTGTGCCCTAGCCTAAGCCTATGGGTGCCCTACCCTAAGCCTAGGGGTGCCCTAGCCTAAGCCTAGGGGTGCCCTAGCCTTAGGCTAGCTGAGCCCTAGCCTTAGCCTAAGCCTTGGGGTGCCCTAGCCTAAGCCTAGGGGTGCCGTAGCCTAAGCCTAGGGGTGCCGTAGCCTAAGCCAAGGGGTGCCGTAGCCTAAGCCTAGGGGTGCCCTAGCCTAAGCCTAGGGGTGCCCTAGCCTAAGCCTAGGGGTGACTTAGCCTAAGCCTAGGGGTGCCCTAGCCTAAGCCTAGGGGTGCCCTAGCATAATCCTAGGGTTGCCCTAGCCTAAGCCTAGGGGTGCCCTAGCCTAAGGCTAGGGGTGCCCTAGCCTCAGTATAGTGGAGCCCTAGCCTTAGCCTAAGCCTAGGGGTGCCCTAGCCTAAGCCTAGGGGTGCCTTAGCCTTAGTTTAGGGGAGCCCTAGCCTTTGCCTAAGCCTAGGTGTGCCCTTGCCTAAGCCTAGGGGTGCCCTAGCCTAAGCCTACGGGTGTCCTAGCCTAAGCCTAGGGATGCCCTACCCTAAGCCCAGGGGTGCCCTAGACTTAGGCTAGGGGAGCCCTAGCCTTAGCATAAGCCTTGGGGTAACCTAACCTAAACCTAGGGGTTCCCTAGCCTAAGCCTAGGGGTGAGCTAACCTAAGCCTAGGGGTGCCCAAGGCTAATGCTAGGGGTGCCCTAGCATTAGTCTAGAGGACCCCTAGCCTTAGCCTAAGCTTAGGGGTGCCCTATCCTAAGCCTAGTGGTGCCCTAGCCTAAGCCTAGGGGTGCCCTAGCATAAGCCTAGGGGTGCCATAGCCTAAGGCTAGGGGTGCCCTAGCCTTAGTCTAGTGGAGCCCTAGCCTTAGCCTAAGCCTAGGGGTGCCATAGCCTAAGCATAGATGTGCCATAGCCTAAGCCTAGGAGTGCCCTAGCCTATGCCAAGGGTTGCCCTAGCCTAAGCCTAAGGGTGCCCTAGCCTTAGGCTAGGGGAGCCCTAGCCTTAGCCTAAGCCTAAAGGTGCCCTAGCCTAAGACTAGGGGTGCCCTAGCCTAAGCGTAGGGGTGCCCAAGCTTAAGTCTAGGGGTGCCCTAGCCTTAGTCTAAGCCTAGGGGTGCCCTAGCCTAAGCCTAGGGGTACCCTAGCCTAAGACTAGGGGTACCCTAGCCTTAGGCTAGGGGATCCCTAGCCTTAGCCGAAGCCTTGAGGTGCCCTAGCCTAAGCCTAGGGGTGCCCTAGCCTACCCCTAGGGGTGCCCTAGCCTAAGCCTAGGGGTGCCTTAGTGTTAGGCTAGAGGAGCCCTAGCCTTAGCTTAAGCCTAGGGGTTCCCTAGCCTAAGTCTAGGGGTGCCCTAGCCTAAGACTAGGGGTACCCTAGCCTTAGGCTAGGGGAGCCCTAGCCTTAGCCTAAGCCATGGGGTGCCCTAGCCTACGCCTAGGGGTGCCCTAGCCTCAGCTTGGCTTCCCCTAGCCTAAGCCTAGGGGTGCCCTAGCCTTAGGCTAGGGGAGCCCTAGCCTTAGCCTAAGCCTAGGGGTGCCCTAGCCTAAGCCTAGGGGTGCCCTAGCCTAAGCCTATGGGTGTCCTAGCCTAAGCCTAGGGGTGCCCTAGCCTAAGCCTAGGGGTTCCCTAGCCTAAGCCTAGGGGTGAGCTAGCCTAAGCCTAGGGGTGCCCTAGCCTTAGTCTAGTGGAGACCTAGCCTCACCCTAAGCTTAGGGGTGCCCTATCCAAAGCCTAGGGGTGCCCTATCCTGAGCCTAGGGGAGCCCTAGCCTTAGCCTAAGCTTTGGGGGCGCCCTAGCCTAAACCTAGGGGTTCCCTAGCCTAAGCCTAGGGGTGAGCTAGCCTAAGCCTAGGGGTGCCCTAGCCTAAGCATAGGGGTGCCCTAGGCTAAGTCTAGGGGTGCCCTAGCCTAAGCCTAGGTGTACCCTAGCCTTAGGCTAAGGGAGTCCTCGCCTTAGCCAAAGCCTTTGGGTGCCGTAGCCTAAGCCTAGGGGTGCCCTAGCCTAAGCCTAGGGGTGCCCTAGCCCAAGCCTAGGGATGCCCTAGCGTTAGGCTCGAGGAGCCCTAGCCTTAGCCTAAGTCTAGGGGTGCCCTAGCCTAAGCCTAGGGGTGCCCTAGCCTAAGTCTAGGGGTGCCTTAACCTAAGCCTAGGGGTACCCTAGCCTTAAGCTAGGGGAGCCCTAGCCTTAGCCTAAGCCTAGGGGTGCCCCAGCGTAAGCCTAGGGGTGCCCTAGCCTAAGTCTAGGGGAGCCTAGCTTAAGCATAGTGGTGCCCTAACCTAAGCCTAGGGGTTCCCTACCTAAGCCTAGGGGTTCCCTAGCCTAAGCCTAGGGGTGCCCTAGCCTTAGGCTAGGGGAGCCGTAGCCTTAGTCTAAGCCTAGGGGTTCCCTACCCTAAGCCTAGGGGTTCCCTAGCCCAAACCTAGGGATGCCCTAGCGTTAGGCTAGAGGAGCCCTAGCCTTAGTCTAAGCCTAGAGGTGCCCTAGCCGTAGTCTAGTGGAGCCATAGCCTTAGCCTAAGCCTAGGGGTGCCCTATGCTAAGCCATGGGGTGCCCTAGCCTAAGCCTAGGGGTGCCCTAGCCTAAGCCTACGGGTTCCCTAGCCTTAGGCTATGGTAGCCCTGGCCTTAGCTTCAGCCTAGGGGTGCCCTATCCTAAGCCTAGTGGTGCCCTAGCCTAAGCCTAGGGGTGCCCTAGCATAAGCCTAGGGGTGCCATAGCCTAAGGCTAGGGGTGCCCTAGCCTTAGTCTAGTGGAGCCCTAGCCTTAGCCTAAGCCTAGGGGTGCCATAGCCTAAGCATAGATGTGCCATAGCCTAAGCCTAGGAGTGCCCTAGCCTATGCCAAGGGTTGCCCTAGCCTAAGCCTAAGGGTGCCCTAGCCTTAGGCTAGGGGAGCCCTAGCCTTAGCCTAAGCCTAAAGGTGCCCTAGCCTAAGACTAGGGGTGCCCTAGCCTAAGCGTAGGGGTGCCCAAGCTTAAGTCTAGGGGTGCCCTAGCCTTAGTCTAAGCCTAGGGGTGCCCTAGCCTAAGCCTAGGGGTACCCTAGCCTAAGACTAGGGGTACCCTAGCCTTAGGCTAGGGGATCCCTAGCCTTAGCCGAAGCCTTGAGGTGCCCTAGCCTAAGCCTAGGGGTGCCCTAGCCTACCCCTAGGGGTGCCCTAGCCTAAGCCTAGGGGTGCCTTAGTGTTAGGCTAGAGGAGCCCTAGCCTTAGCTTAAGCCTAGGGGTTCCCTAGCCTAAGTCTAGGGGTGCCCTAGCCTAAGACTAGGGGTACCCTAGCCTTAGGCTAGGGGAGCCCTAGCCTTAGCCTAAGCCATGGGGTGCCCTAGCCTACGCCTAGGGGTGCCCTAGCCTCAGCTTGGCTTCCCCTAGCCTAAGCCTAGGGGTGCCCTAGCCTTAGGCTAGGGGAGCCCTAGCCTTAGCCTAAGCCTAGGGGTGCCCTAGCCTAAGCCTAGGGGTGCCCTAGCCTAAGCCTATGGGTGTCCTAGCCTAAGCCTAGGGGTGCCCTAGCCTAAGCCTAGGGGTTCCCTAGCCTAAGCCTAGGGGTGAGCTAGCCTAAGCCTAGGGGTGCCCTAGCCTTAGTCTAGTGGAGACCTAGCCTCACCCTAAGCTTAGGGGTGCCCTATCCAAAGCCTAGGGGTGCCCTATCCTGAGCCTAGGGGAGCCCTAGCCTTAGCCTAAGCTTTGGGGTGCCCTAGCCTAAACCTAGGGGTTCCCTAGCCTAAGCCTAGGGGTGAGCTAGCCTAAGCCTAGGGGTGCCCTAGGCTAAGGCTAGGGGTGCCTTAGCCTTAGTCTCGTGGAGACCTAGCCTCACCCTAAGCTTAGGGGTGCCCTATCCTAAGCCTAGGGGTGCCCTATCCTAAGCCTAGGGGTGCCCTAGCCTTAGTCTAAGCCTAGGGGTGCCCTAGCCCAAGCCTAGGAATGCCCTAGCGTTAGGCTAGAGGAGCCCTAGCCTTAGCATAAGCCTAGGGGTGCCCTAGCCTAAGCATAGGGGTGCCCTAGCCTAAGTCTAGGGGTGCCCTAGCCTAAGCCTAGGTGTACCCTAGCCTTAGGCTAAGGGAGTCCTCGCCTTAGCCAAAGCCTTTGGGTGCCGTAGCCTAAGCCTAGGGGTGCCCTAGCCTAAGCCTAGGGGTGCCCTAGCCCAAGCCTAGGGATGCCCTAGCGTTAGGCTCGAGGAGCCCTAGCCTTAGCCTAAGTCTAGGGGTGCCCTAGCCTAAGCCTAGGGGTGCCCTAGCCTAAGTCTAGGGGTGCCTTAACCTAAGACTAGGGGTACCATAGCCTTAAGCTATGGGAGCCCTAGCCTTAGCCTAAGCCTAGGGGTGCCCCAGCGTAAGCCTAGGGGTGCCCTAGCCTAAGTCTAGGGGAGCCTAGCTTAAGCATAGTGGTGCCCTAACCTAAGCCTAGGGGTTCCCTACCTAAGCCTAGGGGTTCCCTAGCCTAAGCCTAGGGGTGCCCTAGCCTTAGGCTAGGGGAGCCGTAGCCTTAGTCTAAGCCTAGGGGTTCCCTACCCTAAGCCTAGGGGTTCCCTAGCCCAAACCTAGGGATGCCCTAGCGTTAGGCTAGAGGAGCCCTAGCCTTAGTCTAAGCCTAGGGGTGCCCTAGCCGTAGTCTAGTGGAGCCATAGCCTTAGCCTAAGCCTAGGGGTGCCCTATGCTAAGCCATGGGGTGCCCTAGCCTAAGCCTAGGGGTGCCCTAGCCTAAGCCTACGGGTTCCCTAGCCTTAGGCTATGGTAGCCCTGGCCTTAGCTTCAGCCTAGGGGTGCCCTAGCCTAAGCCTAGTGGTTCCCTAGCCTAAGCCTATCGTTTCCCTAGCCTAAGCATAGGGGTGCCCTAGCCTAAGCCTAGGGGTGCCCTAGCATAAGGCTAGGGGTGCCGTAGCCTTAGTCTAGTGGAGCCCTAGCCTTAGCCTAAGCCTAGGGGTGCCCTAGCCTAAGACTAGGGTTGCCCTAGCCTAAGCCTAGGGGTGCCCTAGCCTTAGGTTAGGGGAGTCCTAGTCTTAGCCTAAGCCTAGGGGTGCCCTAATCTAAGCCAAGGGGTGCCCTAGCCTAAGCCTAGGGGTACCCTAGGGTTAGGCAAGGGGAGCCCTAGCCTTAGCCTAAGCCTAGGGGTGCCCTAGCCTAAGCTTAGGGGTGCCCTAGCCTAAGCTTAGGGGTGCCCTAGCTTAAGCCTAAGGTGCCCTAGCCTAAGCCTAGGGGTGCCCTAGCCTAAGCCTAGGGGTGACTTAGCCTTAGGCTAGGGGGCCCTAGCCTTAGCCTAAGCCTAGGGGTGCCCTAGCCTAAGCATAGTGGTGTTCTAGCCTAAGCCTATGGGTGCCCTAGCCAAAGCCTTGGGGTGCTTTTGCCTTAGACTAGGGGAGCCCTAGCCCTAGCCTAAGCCTAGGGGTGCCATAGCCTAAGCCTAGGGGTGCCCTAGCATAAGCCTAGGGTTGCCCTAGCCTAAGCCTAGGGGTGCCCTAGCCTAAGGCTAGGGGTGCCCTAGCCTTAGTCTAGTGGAGCCCTAGCCTTAGCCTAAGCCTAGGGGTGCCCTAGCCTAAGCCATGGGGTGCCGTAGCCTAAGCCTAGGGGTGCCCTAGCCTAAACCTATGGTTGCCCTACCCTAAGCCTAGGGGTGCCCTAGTCTTAGGCTAGGGGAGCCCTAGCCTTAGCCTAAGCTTAGGGGTGCCCTAGCCTAAGCCTAGGGGTGCCCTATCCTAAGCCTAGGGGTGCCCTAGCCTAAGCCTAGGGGTGCCCTAGCCTAAGCCTAGGGGTGCCCTAGCCTAAGGCTAGGGGTGCCCTAGCCTTAGGCTAGGGGAGCCCTAGCCTTAGTCTAAGCTTAGGGTTGCCCTAGCCTAAGCCTAGGCATGCCCTAGCCTAAGCCAAGTGGTGCCCTAGCCTTAGGCGAGGGGAGTCCTAGTCTTAGCCTAAGCCTAGGGGTACCCTAGCCTTAGGCTAGAGGAGTCCTCGCCTTAGCCCAAGCCTTGGGGTGCCCTAGCCTAAGCTTAGGGGCGCCCTAGCCTAAGCCTAGGGGTGCCCTAGCTTAAGCCTAAGGTGCCCTGCCTAAGCCTAGGGATGCCCTAGCCTAAGCCTAGGGGTGCCCTAGCCTTAGGCTAGGGGAGTCCTAGTCTTAGTCTAAGCCTAGGGGTGCCCTAGCCTAAGACTAGGGGTGCCCTAGCCTAAGCCTAGGGGTGACCTAGCCTTAGGCGAGGGGAGTCCTAGTCTTAGCCTAAGCCTAGGGGTGCCCTAGTCTAAGCCAAGGGGTGCCCTAGCCTAAGCCTAGGGGTGCCCTAGGGTTAGGCAAGGGGAGCCCTAGCCTTAGCCTAAGCCTAGGGATGCCCTAACCTAAACTTAGGGGTGCCCAAGCCTAAGCCTAGGGGTGCCCTAGCTTAAACCTAAGGTGCCCTAGCCTAAGCCTAGGGGTGCCCTAGCCTAAGCCTAGGGGTGACCTAGCCTTAGGCTAGGGGGCCCTAGCCTTAGCCTAAGCCTAGGGGTGCCCTAGCCTAAGCCTAGTGGTGTCCTAGCCTAAGCCTAGGGGTGCCCTAGCCAAAGCTATGAGGTGCCCTAGCCTTAGACTAGGGGAGCCTTAGCCTTAGCCTAAGCCTAGGGGTGCCATAGCCTAAGCCTAGGGGTGCCCTAGCATAAGCCGAGGTTTGCCCTAGCCTAAGCCAAGGGGTGCCGTAGCCTAAGCCTAGGGGTGCCCTAGCCTAAACCTATGGTTGCCCTACCCTAAGCCAAGGGGTGCCCTAGTCTTAGTCTAGGGGAGCCCTAGCCTTAGCCTAAACCTAGGGGTTCCCTAGCCTAAGCTTAGGGGTGAGCTAGCCTAAGCCTAGGGGTGCCCTAGGCTAAGGCTAGGGGTGCCCTAGCCTTAGTCTAGTGGAGACCTAGCCTCACCCTAAGCTTAGTGGTGCCCTATCCGAAGCCTAGGGGTGCCCTATCCTAAGCCTAGGGGTGCCCTAGCCTTAGTCTAAGCCTAGGTGTGCCCTAGCCCAAGACTAGGGATGCCCTAGCGTTAGGTTAGAGGAGCCCTAGCCTTAGGCTAAGACTAGGGGTGCCCTAGCCTAAGCCTAGGAGTGCCCTAGCCTAAGTCTAGGGGTGCCCTAGCCTAAGCCTTGGTGTACCCTAGCCTTAGGCTAGGGGAGTCCTCGCCTTAGCCGAAGCCTTTGGGTGCCCTAGCCTAAGCCTAGGGGTGCCCTAGCCTAAGCTTAGGGGTGCCCTAGCCCAAGCCTAGGGATGCCCTAGCGTTAGGCTAGAGGAGTCCTAGCCTTAGCCTAAGCCTAGGGGTGCCCTAGCCTAAGCCTAGGGGTGCCCTAGCCTAAGCCTAGGGGTGCCTTAACCTAAGCCTAGGGGTACCCTAGCCTTAAGCTAGGGGAGCCCTAGCCTTAGCCTAAGCCTAGGGGAGCCCCAGCGTAAGCCTAGGGGTGCCCTAGCCTAAGTCTAGGGGAGCCTAGCCTAAGCATAGTGGTGCCCTAACCTAAGCCTAGGGGTTCCCTATCTAAGCCTAGGGGTTCCCTAGCCTAAGCCTAGGGGTGCCCTAGCCTTAGGCTAGGGGAGCCGTAGCCTTAGTCTAAGCCTAGGGGTGCCCTACCCTAAGCCTAGGGGTGCCCTAGCCCAAGCCTAGGGATGCCCTAGCGTTAGGCTAGAGGAGCCCTAGCCTTAGCCTAAGCCTAGGGGTGCCCTAGCCTAAGCCTAGGGGTGCCCTAGCCTAAGCCTAGGGGTACCCTAGCCTTAGGCTAGGTGAGTCCTCGCCTTAGCCGAAGCCTTGGGGTGTCCTAGCCTAAGCCTAGGGGTGCCCTAGCCTAAGCGTAGCGGTGCCCTAGCCCAAGCCTAGGGATGCCCTAGCGTTAGGCTAGAGGAGCCCTAGCCTTAGCCTAAGCCTAGGGGTTCCCTAGCCTAAGTCTAGGGGTGCCCTAGCCTAAGGCTAGGGGTACCCTAGCCTAAGCCTAGGGGTGCCCTAGCAGAAGCCTAGGGTTGCCCTAGCCTAAGCCTAGGGGTGCCCTAGCCTAAGGCTAGGGGTGCCCTAGCCTTAGTTTAGTGGAGCCCTAGCCTTAGCCTAAGCCTAGGGGTGCCCTATGCTAAGCCATGGGGTTCCCTAGCCTAAGCCTAGGGGTGCCCTAGCATAAGGCTAGGGGTGCCCTAGCCTTAGTCTAGTGGAGCCCCAGCCTTAGCCTAAGCCTAGGGGTGCCCTGCCTACGCCTAGGGATGCCCTAGCCTAAGCCTAGGGGTGCTCTAGCCTTAGGTTAGGGGAGTCCTAGTCTTAGCCTAAGACTCGGGGTGCCCTAGCCCAAGCCTAGGGGTGCCGTAGCCTAAGCCTAGGGGTGCCCTAGCCTAAGCCTAGGAGTGCCCTAGCCTAAGCCTAGGGGTGCCCTAGCCTAAGGCTAGGGGTGGCCTAGCCTTAGTCTAGTGGAGCCCTAGCATTGGCCTAAGCCTAGGGGTGCCCTAGCCTAAGCCTAGGTGTGCCCTAGCCTAAGTCTATGGGTGCCCTACCCTAAGCCTAGGGGTGCCCTAGCCTAAGCCTAGGGTTACCCTAGCCTTAGGCTAGGTGAGTCCTCGCCTTAGCCGAAGCCTTGGGGTGTCCTAGCCTAAGCCTAGGGGTGCCCTAGCCTAAGCGTAGGGGTGCCCTAGCCCAAGCCTAGGGATGCCCTAGCGTTAGGCTAGAGGAGCCCTAGCCTTAGCCTAAGCCTAGGGGTTCCCTAGCCTAAGTCTAGGGGTGCCCTAGCCTAAGGCTAGGGGCACCCTAGCCTAAGCCTAGGGGTGCCCTAGCAGAAGCCTAGGGTTGCCCTACCCTAAGCCTAGGGGTGCCCTAGCCTAAGGCTAGGGGTGCCCTAGCCTTAGTCTAGTGGAGCCCTAGCCTTAGCCTAAGCCTAGGGGTGCCCTATGCTAAGCCATGGGGTGCCCTAGCCTAAGCCTAGGGGTGCCCTAGCTTAAGCCTAGGGGTGCCCTAGCCTTAGTCTAGTGGAGCCCTAGCCTTAGCCTAAGCCTAGGGGTGCCCTAGCCTAAGCCTAGGGGTGCCCTAGCCTAAGCCTAGGGGTGCCGTACCCTAAGCCTAGGGTTGCCCTAGCCTAAGCCTAGGGGTGCCCTAGCCTTAGGCTAGCTGAGCCCTATCTTTAGCCTAAGCCTAGGGGTGCCCTGCCTACGCCTAGGGATGCCCTAGCCTAAGCCTAGGGGTGCCCTAGCCTTAGGCTAGGGGAGTCCTAGTCTTAGCCTAAGACTCACGGTGCCCTAGCCCATGCCTAGGGGTGCCCTAGCCTAATCCTAGGGGTGCCCTAGCCTAAGCCTAGGAGTGCCCTAGCCTAAGCCTAGGGGTGCCCTAGCCTAAGGCTAGGGGTGCCCTAGCCTTAGTCTAGTGGAGCCCTAGCATTGGCCTAAGCCTAGGGGTGCCCTAGCCTAAGCCTAGGTGTGCCCTAGCCTAAGCCTATGGGTGCCCTAGCCTAAGCCTAGGGGTGCCCTAGCCTAAGCCTAGTGGTGCCCTAGCCTTAGGCTAGCTGAGCCCTAGCCTTAGCCTAAGCCTTGGGGTGCCCTAGCCTAAGCCTATGGGTGCCATAACCTAAGCCTAGGGGTGCCCTAGCCTAAGCCAAGGGGTGCCCTAGCCTAAGCCTAGGGGTGCCCTAGCCTAAGCCTAGAGTTGCCCTAGCCTAAGCCTAGGGGTGACTTAGCCTAAGCCTAGGGGTGTCCTAGCCTTAGGCTAGGGGAGCCCTTGCCTTATCCTAAGCCTAGGGGTGCCCTAACCTAAGCCTAGGGTTACCCTAGCCTAAGCCAAGGGGTGCCCTACCCTTAGCCTAGGGGTGCCCTAGCCTTAGGCTAGCGGAGCCCTAGCCTTAGCCTAAGCCTAGGGGTGCCCTAGCAAAAGACAAGGGGTGCCCTAGCCTAAGCTTAGGGGCGCCGTAGCCTAAGCCTAGGGGTCCCCTAGCCTAAGCGTAGGGGTGCCCTAGCCTAAGCCTAGGGGTGCCCTAGCGTTAGGCTAGGGGAGCCATAGCCTTAGCCTAAGACTAGGGATGCCCTAGCCTAAGCCTAGGGGTGCCCTAGTCTAAGCCTATGGGTGCCCTAGCCTAAGCCTAGGGGTGCCTTAGCCTTAGGCTATGGGAGCCATAGCCTTAGCCTAAGCCTAGGGGTGCCGTAGCCTAAGCCTAGGGGTTCCCTTGCCTAAGCCTATGGGTGCCCTAGCCTAAGCCTAGGTCTGCCCTAGCCTAAGGCTAGGGGTGCCCTAGCCTTAGTCTAGTGGAGCCCTAGCCTAAGCCTAAGCCTAGAGGTACCCTAGCCTAAGCCTAGGGGTGCCCTAGCCTAAGCCAAGGGTGCCCTACCCTAAGCCTAGTGTTGCCCTAGCCTAAGACTAGGGGTGCCCTAGCCTTAGGGTAGCTGAACCCTAGCCGTAGCCTAAGCCTAGGGGTGCCCTAGCCTAAGCCTAGGGGTGCCCTAGCCTACGCCTAAGGGTGCCCTAGCCTAAGCCTAGGGGTGCACTAGCCTTAGGCTAGGGGAGCCCTAGTCTTAGCCTAAGCCTAGTTGTGCCCTAACCTAAGACTAGGGGTGCCCTAGCCTAAGCTTAGGGGTGCCCTAGTCTAAACCTATGGGTGCCCTAGCCAAAGCCTAGGGGTGCCTTAGGTTTATGCAAGGGGAGCCCTAGCCTTAGCCTAAGCCGAACGGTGCCCTAGCATAAGTTTAGGGGTGCCCTAGCCTAAGCCTAGGGGTGCCCTAGCCTAAGCCTAGGGGTGCCCTAGCCTTAGGCTAGGGGGCCCTAGCCTTAGCCTAAGCCTAGGGGTGCCCTAGCCTAAGCCTAGTGGTGTCCTAGCCTAAGCCTAGGGGTGCCCTAGCCTAAGCCTAGGGGTGCCCTAGCATAAGCCTAGGGTTGCCCTAGCCTAAGCCTAGGGGTGCACTAGCCTAAGGCTAGGGGTGCCCTAGCCTTAGTATAGTGGAGCCCTAGACTTAGCCTAAGCCTAGGGGTGCCCTAGCCTACGCCTAAGGGTGCCCTAGCCTAAGCCAAGGGTTGCACTAACCCAAGCCTAGGGATGCCCTAGCGTTAGGCTAGAGGAGCTCTAGCATAGGCTAAGCCTAGGGGATCCCTAGCCTAAGCTTAGGGGTGCCCTAGCCCAAGCCTAGGGGTTCCCAAGCCTAAGCCTAGGGGTGCCCTAGCCTTAGTCTAGTGGAGCCCTAGCCTTAGCCTAAGCCTAGGGGTGCCCTAGCCTAAGCGTAGATGTGCCCTAGCCTAAAACTAGGGGTGACCTACCCTAAACCTAGGGGTGCCCTAGCCTTAGGCTAGCTGAGCCCTAGCCTTAGTCTAAGCCTATGGGTGCCCTAGCCTAAGCCTAGGGGTACCCTAGCCTAAGCCTAGGAGTGCCCTAGCCTAAGCCAAGGGGTGCCCTAGCCTAAGCTTAGGGGTACCCTAGCCTTAGGCTAGCTGAGCCCTTGCCTTAGGCTAAGCCTAGGGGTGCCCTAGCCTAAGCCTAGGGGTGCCCTAGCCTTAGCCTAGGGGTGCTCTAGCCTAAGCCTAGTGGTGCCCTAGCCTTAGGCTAGGGGAGCCCTAGCGTTAGCCTAAGCCTAGGGGTCCCCTAGCCTAAGCCTAGGGGTGCCCTAGCCTAAGTCTAGGGGTGCCCAGCCTAAACCTAGGGGTGCCTTAGCATTAGGCTAGGGGAGCCCTAGCCTTAGCCTAAGCCTAGGGGTGCCCTAGCCTAAGCCTAGGGGTTCCCTGCCCTAAGCCTAGGGGTGCCTTAGCTAAGCCTAGTGGTGCCCAAGCCTAAGGCTAGGGGTGCCCTAGCCTTAGTCTAGTGGATCCCTAGCCTTAGCCTAAGCCTAGGGGTGCCTCAGCCTAAGCCCAGGGGTGCCCTAGCTTTAGGCTTGGGGAGCCCTAGCTTTAGCCTAAGCCTAGGGGTGCCCTAGTCTAAGCCTAGGGGTGCCCTAGCCTACTAATAGGGGTGCCCTAGCCTAAGCCTAGGGGTGCCCTCACCTTAGGCTAGGGGAGCCCTAGTCTTAGCCTAAGCCTAGGGGTGCCCAAGCCTAAGACTATGGGTGCCCTAGCCTAAGCTTAGGGGTGCCCTAGTCTAAGCCTAGGGGTGCCCTAGCCTAAGCTTAGGGGTGCCCTAGGGTTAGGCAAGGGGAGCCCTAGCCTTAGCCTAAGCATAGGGGTGTCCTAGCCTAAGCTTAGGGGTGCCCTAGCCTAAGCCTAGGGGTGCCCTAGCCAAAGGCTAGGGGAGCCCTAACCTTAGGCTAGGGGAGCCCTAACCTTAGTCTAAGCCTCGGGGTGCCCTAGCCCAAGCCTAGGGGTACCCTAGCCTAAGCCTAGGGGTGCCATAGCCTAAGGCTAGGGGTGCCCTAGCCTTAGTCTAGTGGAGCCCTAGCCTTAGCCTAAGCCTAGGGGTGCCCTAGCCTAAGCCTAGGTGTGCCCTAGCCTGAGCCTATGGGTGCCCTACCCTAAGCCTAGGGGTGCCCTAGCCTAAGCCTAGGGGTGCCCTAGCCTTAGGCTAGCTGAACCCTAGCCTTAGCCTAAGCCTAGGGGTGCCCTAGCCTAAGCCTAGGGGTGCCATAGCCTTAGCCTAGGGGTGCCCTAGCCTAAGCCTAGGGGTGCCCTAGCCTAAGCCTAGGGGTGCCCTAGCCTAAACCTAGGGGTGCCCTAGCCTAAGCCTAGGGGTGACTTAGCCTAAGCTTAGGGGTGTCCTAGCCTTAGGCTAGGGGAGCCCTAACCTTAGCCTAAGCATAGGGGTGCCCTAGCCTAAGCTCAGGGGTGCCCTAGCCTAAGCCTAGGGGTGCCCTAGCCTAAGGCTAGGGGAGCCCTAACCTTAGGCTAGGGGAGCCCTAACCTTAGCCTAAGCCTCGGGGTGCCCTAGCCCAAGCTTAGGGGTGCCCTAGCCTAAGCCTAGGGGTGCCCTAGCCTAAGCCTAGGAGTGCCCTAGCCTAAGCCTAGGGGTGCCCTAGCCTAAGGCTAGGGGTGCTCTAGCCTTAGTCTAGTGGAGCCCTAGCCTTGGCCTAAGCCTAGTGGTGCCCTAGCCTAAGCCTAGGTGTGCCCTAGCCTAAGCCTATGGGTGCCCTACCCTAAGCCTAGGGGTGCCCTAGCCTAAGCCTAGGGGTGCCCTAGCCTTAGGCTATCTGAGCCCTAGCCTTAGCCTAAGCCTAGGGGTGCCCTAGCCTAAGTCTAGTGGAGCCCTAGCCTTAGCCTAAGCCTAGGGGTGCCATAGCCTATGCATAGATGTGCCCTAGCCTAAGCCTAGGGGTGCCCTAGCCTAAGACTAGGGGTGCCCTAGCCTAAGCTTAGGGGTGCCCAAGCGTAAGCCTAGGGGTGCCCTATCCTAAGCCTAGGTGTGCCCTAGCATAAGCCTAGGGGTGCCCTAGCCTTAGGCTAGGGGAGCCCTAGCCTTAGCCTAAGCCTTTGGGTTCCCTAGCCTAAGCCTACGGGTACCCTAGCCTTAGGCTAGGGGAGCCCTAGCCTTAGCCGAAGCCTTGAGGTGCCCTAGCCTAAGCCTAGGGGTGCCCTAGCCTATGCCTAGGGGTTCCCTAGCCTAAGTCTAGGGGTGAGCTAGCCTAAGCCTAGGGGTGCCCTAGGATAAGGCTAGGGGTGCCCTAGCCTTAGTCTAGTGGAGACCTAGCCTCACCCTAAGCTTAGTGGTGCCCTATCCGACACCTAGGGGTGCCCTATCCTAAGCCTAGGGGTGCCCTAGCCTTAGTCTAAGCCTAGGGGTGCCCTAGCCCAATACTAGGGATGCCCTAGCGTTAGTCTAGAGGAGCCCTAGCCTTAGCCTAAGCTTAGGGGTGCCCTAGCCTAAGCCTAGGGGTACCCTAGCCTAAGTCTAGGGGTGCCCTAGCCTAAGCCTAGGTGTACCCTAGCCTTAGGCTAGGGGAGTCCTCGCCTTAGCCGAAGCCTTTGGGTGCCCTAGCCTAAGCCTAGGGGTCCCCTAGCCTAAGCTTAGGGGTGCCCTAGCCCAAGCCTAGGGGTGCCCTAGCCTAAGTCTAGGGGTGCCTTAACCTAATCCTAGGGGTACCCTAGCCTTAAGCTAGGGGAGCCCTAGCCTTAGCCTAAGTCTAGGGGAGCCCCAGCGTAAGCCTAGGGGTGCCCTATCCTAAGGCTAGGGGAGCCTAGCCTAAGCATAGTGGTGCCCTAACCTAAGACTAGGGGTTCCCTACCTAAGCCTAGGGGTGCCCTAGCCTTAGGCTAGGGGAGCCGTAGCCTTAGTCTAAGCCTAGGGGTGCCCTACCCTAAGCCTAGGGGTGCCCTAGCCCAAGCCTAGGGATGCCCTAGCGTTAGGCTAGAGGAGCCCTAGCCTTAGCCTAAGCCTAGGGGTGCCCTAGCCTAAGCCTAGGGGTGCCCGAGCCTAAGCCTAGAGGTACCCTAGCCTTAGGCTAGGTGAGTCCTCGCCTTAGCCGAAGCCTTGGGGTGTCCTAGCCTAAGCCTAGGGGTGCCCTAGCCTAAGCCTAGGGGTTCCCTAGCCTAAGTCTAGGGGTGCCCTAGCCTAAGGCTAGGGGTACCCTAGCCTAAGCCTAGGGGTGCCCTAGCAGAAGCCTCGGGTTGCCCTAGCCTAAGCCTAGGGGTGCCCTAGCCTAAGGCTAGGGGTGCCCTAGCCTTAGTCTAGTGGAGCCCTAGCCTTAGCCTAAGCCTAGGGGTTCCCTATGCTAAGCCATGGGGTGCCCCAGCCTAAGCCTAGGGGTGCCCTAGCATAAGGCTAGGGGTGCCCTAGCCTTAGCCTAGTGGAGCCCTAGCCTTAGCCTAAGCCTAGGGGTGCCCTAGCCTAAGCCTAGGGGTGCCCTAGCCTAAGCCTAGGGGTGCCCTACCCTAAGCCTAGGGTTGCCCTAGCCTAAGCCTAGGGGTGCCCTAGCATTAGGCTAGCTGAGCCCTAGCTTTAGCCTAAGCCTAGGGGTGCCCTGCCTACGCCTAGGGATGCCATAGCCTAAGCCTAGTGGTGCCCTAGCCTTAGGCTAGGGGAGTCCTAGTCTTAGCCTAAGACTCGGGGTGCCCTAGCCCAAGCCTAGGGGTGCCCTAGCCTAAGCCTAGGGGTGCCCTAGCCTAAGCCTAGGAGTGCCCTAGCCTAAGCCTAGGGGTGCCCTAGCCTAAGGCTAGGGGTGCCCTAGCCTTAGTCTAGTGGAGCCCTAGCATTGGCCTAAGCCCAGGGGTGCCCTAGCCTAAGCCTAGGTGTGCCCTAGCCTAAGCCTATGGGTGCCCTACCCTAAGCCTAGGGGTGCCCTAGCCTAAGCCTAGGGGTGCCCTAGCCTTAGGCTAGCTGAGCCCTAGCCTTAGCCTAAGCCTTGGGGTGCCCTAGCCTAAGCCTAGGGGTGCCGTAGCCTAAGCCTAGGGGTGCCGTAGCCTAAGCCAAGGGGTGCCGTAGCCTAAGCCTAGGGGTGCCCTAGCCTAAGCCTAGGGGTGCCCTAGCCTAAGCCTAGGGGTGACTTAGCCTAAGCCTAGGGGTGCCCTAGCCTAAGCCTAGGGGTGCCCTAGCATAATCCTAGGGTTGCCCTAGCCTAAGCCTAGGGGTGCCCTAGCCTAAGGCTAGGGGTGCCCTAGCCTCAGTATAGTGGAGCCCTAGCCTTAGCCTAAGCCTAGGGGTGCCCTAGCCTAAGCCTAGGGGTGCCTTAGCCTTAGTTTAGGGGAGCCCTAGCCTTTGCCTAAGCCTAGGTGTGCCCTTGCCTAAGCCTAGGGGTGCCCTAGCCTAAGCCTACGGGTGTCCTAGCCTAAGCCTAGGGATGCCCTACCCTAAGCCCAGGGGTGCCCTAGACTTAGGCTAGGGGAGCCCTAGCCTTAGCATAAGCCTTGGGGTAACCTAACCTAAACCTAGGGGTTCCCTAGCCTAAGCCTAGGGGTGAGCTAACCTAAGCCTAGGGGTGCCCAAGGCTAATGCTAGGGGTGCCCTAGCATTAGTCTAGAGGACCCCTAGCCTTAGCCTAAGCTTAGGGGTGCCCTATCCTAAGCCTAGTGGTGCCCTAGCCTAAGCCTAGGGGTGCCCTAGCATAAGCCTAGGGGTGCCATAGCCTAAGGCTAGGGGTGCCCTAGCCTTAGTCTAGTGGAGCCCTAGCCTTAGCCTAAGCCTAGGGGTGCCATAGCCTAAGCATAGATGTGCCATAGCCTAAGCCTAGGAGTGCCCTAGCCTATGCCAAGGGTTGCCCTAGCCTAAGCCTAAGGGTGCCCTAGCCTTAGGCTAGGGGAGCCCTAGCCTTAGCCTAAGCCTAAAGGTGCCCTAGCCTAAGACTAGGGGTGCCCTAGCCTAAGCGTAGGGGTGCCCAAGCTTAAGTCTAGGGGTGCCCTAGCCTTAGTCTAAGCCTAGGGGTGCCCTAGCCTAAGCCTAGGGGTACCCTAGCCTAAGACTAGGGGTACCCTAGCCTTAGGCTAGGGGATCCCTAGCCTTAGCCGAAGCCTTGAGGTGCCCTAGCCTAAGCCTAGGGGTGCCCTAGCCTACCCCTAGGGGTGCCCTAGCCTAAGCCTAGGGGTGCCTTAGTGTTAGGCTAGAGGAGCCCTAGCCTTAGCTTAAGCCTAGGGGTTCCCTAGCCTAAGTCTAGGGGTGCCCTAGCCTAAGACTAGGGGTACCCTAGCCTTAGGCTAGGGGAGCCCTAGCCTTAGCCTAAGCCATGGGGTGCCCTAGCCTACGCCTAGGGGTGCCCTAGCCTCAGCTTGGCTTCCCCTAGCCTAAGCCTAGGGGTGCCCTAGCCTTAGGCTAGGGGAGCCCTAGCCTTAGCCTAAGCCTAGGGGTGCCCTAGCCTAAGCCTAGGGGTGCCCTAGCCTAAGCCTATGGGTGTCCTAGCCTAAGCCTAGGGGTGCCCTAGCCTAAGCCTAGGGGTTCCCTAGCCTAAGCCTAGGGGTGAGCTAGCCTAAGCCTAGGGGTGCCCTAGCCTTAGTCTAGTGGAGACCTAGCCTCACCCTAAGCTTAGGGGTGCCCTATCCAAAGCCTAGGGGTGCCCTATCCTGAGCCTAGGGGAGCCCTAGCCTTAGCCTAAGCTTTGGGGGCGCCCTAGCCTAAACCTAGGGGTTCCCTAGCCTAAGCCTAGGGGTGAGCTAGCCTAAGCCTAGGGGTGCCCTAGCCTAAGCATAGGGGTGCCCTAGCCTAAGTCTAGGGGTGCCCTAGCCTAAGCCTAGGTGTACCCTAGCCTTAGGCTAAGGGAGTCCTCGCCTTAGCCAAAGCCTTTGGGTGCCGTAGCCTAAGCCTAGGGGTGCCCTAGCCTAAGCCTAGGGGTGCCCTAGCCCAAGCCTAGGGATGCCCTAGCGTTAGGCTCGAGGAGCCCTAGCCTTAGCCTAAGTCTAGGGGTGCCCTAGCCTAAGCCTAGGGGTGCCCTAGCCTAAGTCTAGGGGTGCCTTAACCTAAGCCTAGGGGTACCCTAGCCTTAAGCTAGGGGAGCCCTAGCCTTAGCCTAAGCCTAGGGGTGCCCCAGCGTAAGCCTAGGGGTGCCCTAGCCTAAGTCTAGGGGAGCCTAGCTTAAGCATAGTGGTGCCCTAACCTAAGCCTAGGGGTTCCCTACCTAAGCCTAGGGGTTCCCTAGCCTAAGCCTAGGGGTGCCCTAGCCTTAGGCTAGGGGAGCCGTAGCCTTAGTCTAAGCCTAGGGGTTCCCTACCCTAAGCCTAGGGGTTCCCTAGCCCAAACCTAGGGATGCCCTAGCGTTAGGCTAGAGGAGCCCTAGCCTTAGTCTAAGCCTAGAGGTGCCCTAGCCGTAGTCTAGTGGAGCCATAGCCTTAGCCTAAGCCTAGGGGTGCCCTATGCTAAGCCATGGGGTGCCCTAGCCTAAGCCTAGGGGTGCCCTAGCCTAAGCCTACGGGTTCCCTAGCCTTAGGCTATGGTAGCCCTGGCCTTAGCTTCAGCCTAGGGGTGCCCTATCCTAAGCCTAGTGGTGCCCTAGCCTAAGCCTAGGGGTGCCCTAGCATAAGCCTAGGGGTGCCATAGCCTAAGGCTAGGGGTGCCCTAGCCTTAGTCTAGTGGAGCCCTAGCCTTAGCCTAAGCCTAGGGGTGCCATAGCCTAAGCATAGATGTGCCATAGCCTAAGCCTAGGAGTGCCCTAGCCTATGCCAAGGGTTGCCCTAGCCTAAGCCTAAGGGTGCCCTAGCCTTAGGCTAGGGGAGCCCTAGCCTTAGCCTAAGCCTAAAGGTGCCCTAGCCTAAGACTAGGGGTGCCCTAGCCTAAGCGTAGGGGTGCCCAAGCTTAAGTCTAGGGGTGCCCTAGCCTTAGTCTAAGCCTAGGGGTGCCCTAGCCTAAGCCTAGGGGTACCCTAGCCTAAGACTAGGGGTACCCTAGCCTTAGGCTAGGGGATCCCTAGCCTTAGCCGAAGCCTTGAGGTGCCCTAGCCTAAGCCTAGGGGTGCCCTAGCCTACCCCTAGGGGTGCCCTAGCCTAAGCCTAGGGGTGCCTTAGTGTTAGGCTAGAGGAGCCCTAGCCTTAGCTTAAGCCTAGGGGTTCCCTAGCCTAAGTCTAGGGGTGCCCTAGCCTAAGACTAGGGGTACCCTAGCCTTAGGCTAGGGGAGCCCTAGCCTTAGCCTAAGCCATGGGGTGCCCTAGCCTACGCCTAGGGGTGCCCTAGCCTCAGCTTGGCTTCCCCTAGCCTAAGCCTAGGGGTGCCCTAGCCTTAGGCTAGGGGAGCCCTAGCCTTAGCCTAAGCCTAGGGGTGCCCTAGCCTAAGCCTAGGGGTGCCCTAGCCTAAGCCTATGGGTGTCCTAGCCTAAGCCTAGGGGTGCCCTAGCCTAAGCCTAGGGGTTCCCTAGCCTAAGCCTAGGGGTGAGCTAGCCTAAGCCTAGGGGTGCCCTAGCCTTAGTCTAGTGGAGACCTAGCCTCACCCTAAGCTTAGGGGTGCCCTATCCAAAGCCTAGGGGTGCCCTATCCTGAGCCTAGGGGAGCCCTAGCCTTAGCCTAAGCTTTGGGGTGCCCTAGCCTAAACCTAGGGGTTCCCTAGCCTAAGCCTAGGGGTGAGCTAGCCTAAGCCTAGGGGTGCCCTAGGCTAAGGCTAGGGGTGCCTTAGCCTTAGTCTCGTGGAGACCTAGCCTCACCCTAAGCTTAGGGGTGCCCTATCCTAAGCCTAGGGGTGCCCTATCCTAAGCCTAGGGGTGCCCTAGCCTTAGTCTAAGCCTAGGGGTGCCCTAGCCCAAGCCTAGGAATGCCCTAGCGTTAGGCTAGAGGAGCCCTAGCCTTAGCATAAGCCTAGGGGTGCCCTAGCCTAAGCATAGGGGTGCCCTAGCCTAAGTCTAGGGGTGCCCTAGCCTAAGCCTAGGTGTACCCTAGCCTTAGGCTAAGGGAGTCCTCGCCTTAGCCAAAGCCTTTGGGTGCCGTAGCCTAAGCCTAGGGGTACCCTAGCCTAAGCCTAGGGGTGCCCTAGCCCAAGCCTAGGGATGCCCTAGCGTTAGGCTCGAGGAGCCCTAGCCTTAGCCTAAGTCTAGGGGTGCCCTAGCCTAAGCCTAGGGGTGCCCTAGCCTAAGTCTAGGGGTGCCTTAACCTAAGCCTAGGGGTACCCTAGCCTTAAGCTAGGGGAGCCCTAGCCTTAGCCTAAGCCTAGGGGTGCCCCAGCGTAAGCCTAGGGGTGCCCTAGCCTAAGTCTAGGGGAGCCTAGCTTAAGCATAGTGGTGCCCTAACCTAAGCCTAGGGGTTCCCTACCTAAGCCTAGGGGTTCCCTAGCCTAAGCCTAGGGGTGCCCTAGCCTTAGGCTAGGGGAGCCGTAGCCTTAGTCTAAGCCTAGGGGTTCCCTACCCTAAGCCTAGGGGTTCCCTAGCCCAAACCTAGGGATGCCCTAGCGTTAGGCTAGAGGAGCCCTAGCCTTAGTCTAAGCCTAGGGGTGCCCTAGCCGTAGTCTAGTGGAGCCATAGCCTTAGCCTAAGCCTAGGGGTGCCCCATGCTAAGCCATGGGGTGCCCTAGCCTAAGCCTAGGGGTGCCCTAGCCTAAGCCTACGGGTTCCCTAGCCTTAGGCTATGGTAGCCCTGGCCTTAGCTTCAGCCTAGGGGTGCCCTAGCCTAAGCCTAGTGGTTCCCTAGCCTAAGCCTATCGTTTCCCTAGCCTAAGCATAGGGGTGCCCTAGCCTAAGCCTAGGGGTGCCCTAGCATAAGGCTAGGGGTGCCGTAGCCTTAGTCTAGTGGAGCCCTAGCCTTAGCCTAAGCCTAGGGGTGCCCTAGCCTAAGACTAGGGTTGCCCTAGCCTAAGCCTAGGGGTGCCCTAGCCTTAGGTTAGGGGAGTCCTAGTCTTAGCCTAAGCCTAGGGGTGCCCTAATCTAAGCCAAGGGGTGCCCTAGCCTAAGCCTAGGGGTACCCTAGGGTTAGGCAAGGGGAGCCCTAGCCTTAGCCTAAGCCTAGGGGTGCCCTAGCCTAAGCTTAGGGGTGCCCTAGCCTAAGCTTAGGGGTGCCCTAGCTTAAGCCTAAGGTGCCCTAGCCTAAGCCTAGGGGTGCCCTAGCCTAAGCCTAGGGGTGACTTAGCCTTAGGCTAGGGGGCCCTAGCCTTAGCCTAAGCCTAGGGGTGCCCTAGCCTAAGCATAGTGGTGTTCTAGCCTAAGCCTATGGGTGCCCTAGCCAAAGCCTTGGGGTGCTTTTGCCTTAGACTAGGGGAGCCCTAGCCCTAGCCTAAGCCTAGGGGTGCCATAGCCTAAGCCTAGGGGTGCCCTAGCATAAGCCTAGGGTTGCCCTAGCCTAAGCCTAGGGGTGCCCTAGCCTAAGGCTAGGGGTGCCCTAGCCTTAGTCTAGTGGAGCCCTAGCCTTAGCCTAAGCCTAGGGGTGCCCTAGCCTAAGCCATGGGGTGCCGTAGCCTAAGCCTAGGGGTGCCCTAGCCTAAACCTATGGTTGCCCTACCCTAAGCCTAGGGGTGCCCTAGTCTTAGGCTAGGGGAGCCCTAGCCTTAGCCTAAGCTTAGGGGTGCCCTAGCCTAAGCCTAGGGGTGCCCTATCCTAAGCCTAGGGGTGCCCTAGCCTAAGCCTAGGGGTGCCCTAGCCTAAGCCTAGGGGTGCCCTAGCCTAAGGCTAGGGGTGCCCTAGCCTTAGGCTAGGGGAGCCCTAGCCTTAGTCTAAGCTTAGGGTTGCCCTAGCCTAAGCCTAGGCATGCCCTAGCCTAAGCCAAGTGGTGCCCTAGCCTTAGGCGAGGGGAGTCCTAGTCTTAGCCTAAGCCTAGGGGTACCCTAGCCTTAGGCTAGAGGAGTCCTCGCCTTAGCCCAAGCCTTGGGGTGCCCTAGCCTAAGCTTACGGGCGCCCTAGCCTAAGCCTAGGGGTGCCCTAGCTTAAGCCTAAGGTGCCCTGCCTAAGCTTAGGGATGCCCTAGCCTAAGCCTAGGGGTGCCCTAGCCTTAGGCTAGGGGAGTCCTAGTCTTAGTCTAAGCCTAGGGGTGCCCTAGCCTAAGACTAGGGGTGCCCTAGCCTAAGCCTAGGGGTGACCTAGCCTTAGGCGAGGGGAGTCCTAGTCTTAGCCTAAGCCTAGGGGTGCCCTAGTCTAAGCCAAGGGGTGCCCTAGCCTAAGCCTAGGGGTGCCCTAGGGTTAGGCAAGGGGAGCCCTAGCCTTAGCCTAAGCCTAGGGATGCCCTAACCTAAACTTAGGGGTGCCCAAGCCTAAGCCTAGGGGTGCCCTAGCTTAAACCTAAGGTGCCCTAGCCTAAGCCTAGGGGTGCCCTAGCCTAAGCCTAGGGGTGACCTAGCCTTAGGCTAGGGGGCCCTAGCCTTAGCCTAAGCCTAGGGGTGCCCTAGCCTAAGCCTAGTGGTGTCCTAGCCTAAGCCTAGGGGTGCCCTAGCCAAAGCTATGAGGTGCCCTAGCCTTAGACTAGGGGAGCCTTAGCCTTAGCCTAAGCCTAGGGGTGCCATAGCCTAAGCCTAGGGGTGCCCTAGCATAAGCCGAGGTTTGCCCTAGCCTAAGCCAAGGGGTGCCGTAGCCTAAGCCTAGGGGTGCCCTAGCCTAAACCTATGGTTGCCCTACCCTAAGCCAAGGGGTGCCCTAGTCTTAGTCTAGGGGAGCCCTAGCCTTAGCCTAAACCTAGGGGTTCCCTAGCCTAAACTTAGGGGTGAGCTAGCCTAAGCCTAGGGGTGCCCTAGGCTAAGGCTAGGGGTGCCCTAGCCTTAGTCTAGTGGAGACCTAGCCTCACCCTAAGCTTAGTGGTGCCCTATCCGAAGCCTAGGGGTGCCCTATCCTAAGCCTAGGGGTGCCCTAGCCTTAGTCTAAGCCTAGGTGTGCCCTAGCCCAAGACTAGGGATGCCCTAGCGTTAGGTTAGAGGAGCCCTAGCCTTAGGCTAAGACTAGGGGTGCCCTAGCCTAAGCCTAGGGGTGCCCTAGCCTAAGTCTAGGGGTGCCCTAGCCTAAGCCTTGGTGTACCCTAGCCTTAGGCTAGGGGAGTCCTCGCCTTAGCCGAAGCCTTTGGGTGCCCTAGCCTAAGCCTAGGGGTGCCCTAGCCTAAGCTTAGGGGTGCCCTAGCCCAAGCCTAGGGATGCCCTAGCGTTAGGCTAGAGGAGTCCTAGCCTTAGCCTAAGCCTAGGGGTGCCCTAGCCTAAGCCTAGGGGTGCCCTAGCCTAAGCCTAGGGGTGCCTTAACCTAAGCCTAGGGGTACCCTAGCCTTAAGCTAGGGGAGCCCTAGCCTTAGCCTAAGCCTAGGGGAGCCCCAGCGTAAGCCTAGGGGTGCCCTAGCCTAAGTCTAGGGGAGCCTAGCCTAAGCATAGTGGTGCCCTAACCTAAGCCTAGGGGTTCCCTATCTAAGCCTAGGGGTTCCCTAGCCTAAGCCTAGGGGTGCCCTAGCCTTAGGCTAGGGGAGCCGTAGCCTTAGTCTAAGCCTAGGGGTGCCCTACCCTAAGCCTAGGGGTGCCCTAGCCCAAGCCTAGGGATGCCCTAGCGTTAGGCTAGAGGAGCCCTAGCCTTAGCCTAAGCCTAGGGGTGCCCTAGCCTAAGCCTAGGGGTGCCCTAGCCTAAGCCTAGGGGTACCCTAGCCTTAGGCTAGGTGAGTCCTCGCCTTAGCCGAAGCCTTGGGGTGTCCTAGCCTAAGCCTAGGGGTGCCCTAGCCTAAGCGTAGCGGTGCCCTAGCCCAAGCCTAGGGATGCCCTAGCGTTAGGCTAGAGGAGCCCTAGCCTTAGCCTAAGCCTAGGGGTTCCCTAGCCTAAGTCTAGGGGTGCCCTAGCCTAAGGCTAGGGGTACCCTAGCCTAAGCCTAGGGGTGCCCTAGCAGAAGCCTAGGGTTGCCCTAGCCTAAGCCTAGGGGTGCCCTAGCCTAAGGCTAGGGGTGCCCTAGCCTTAGTTTAGTGGAGCCCTAGCCTTAGCCTAAGCCTAGGGGTGCCCTATGCTAAGCCATGGGGTTCCCTAGCCTAAGCCTAGGGGTGCCCTAGCATAAGGCTAGGGGTGCCCTAGCCTTAGTCTAGTGGAGCCCCAGCCTTAGCCTAAGCCTAGGGGTGCCCTGCCTACGCCTAGGGATGCCCTAGCCTAAGCCTAGGGGTGCTCTAGCCTTAGGTTAGGGGAGTCCTAGTCTTAGCCTAAGACTCGGGGTGCCCTAGCCCAAGCCTAGGGGTGCCGTAGCCTAAGCCTAGGGGTGCCCTAGCCTAAGCCTAGGAGTGCCCTAGCCTAAGCCTAGGGGTGCCCTAGCCTAAGGCTAGGGGTGGCCTAGCCTTAGTCTAGTGGAGCCCTAGCATTGGCCTAAGCCTAGGGGTGCCCTAGCCTAAGCCTAGGTGTGCCCTAGCCTAAGTCTATGGGTGCCCTACCCTAAGCCTAGGGGTGCCCAAGCCTAAGCCTAGGGTTACCCTAGCCTTAGGCTAGGTGAGTCCTCGCCTTAGCCGAAGCCTTGGGGTGTCCTAGCCTAAGCCTAGGGGTGCCCTAGCCTAAGCGTAGGGGTGCCCTAGCCCAAGCCTAGGGATGCCCTAGCGTTAGGCTAGAGGAGCCCTAGCCTTAGCCTAAGCCTAGGGGTTCCCTAGCCTAAGTCTAGGGGTGCCCTAGCCTAAGGCTAGGGGTACCCTAGCCTAAGCCTAGGGGTGCCCTAGCAGAAGCCTAGGGTTGCCCTACCCTAAGCCTAGGGGTGCCCTAGCCTAAGGCTAGGGGTGCCCTAGCCTTAGTCTAGTGGAGCCCTAGCCTTAGCCTAAGCCTAGGGGTGCCCTATGCTAAGCCATGGGGTGCCCTAGCCTAAGCCTAGGGGTGCCCTAGCTTAAGCCTAGGGGTGCCCTAGCCTTAGTCTAGTGGAGCCCTAGCCTTAGCCTAAGCCTAGGGGTGCCCTAGCCTAAGCCTAGGGGTGCCCTAGCCTAAGCCTAGGGGTGCCGTACCCTAAGCCTAGGGTTGCCCTAGCCTAAGCCTAGGGGTGCCCTAGCCTTAGGCTAGCTGAGCCCTATCTTTAGCCTAAGCCTAGGGGTGCCCTGCCTACGCCTAGGGATGCCCTAGCCTAAGCCTAGGGGTGCCCTAGCCTTAGGCTAGGGGAGTCCTAGTCTTAGCCTAAGACTCACGGTGCCCTAGCCCATGCCTAGGGGTGCCCTAGCCTAATCCTAGGGGTGCCCTAGCCTAAGCCTAGGAGTGCCCTAGCCTAAGCCTAGGGGTGCCCTAGCCTAAGGCTAGGGGTGCCCTAGCCTTAGTCTAGTGGAGCCCTAGCATTGGCCTAAGCCTAGGGGTGCCCTAGCCTAAGCCTAGGTGTGCCCTAGCCTAAGCCTATGGGTGCCCTAGCCTAAGCCTAGGGGTGCCCTAGCCTAAGCCTAGTGGTGCCCTAGCCTTAGGCTAGCTGAGCCCTAGCCTTAGCCTAAGCCTTGGGGTGCCCTAGCCTAAGCCTATGGGTGCCATAACCTAAGCCTAGGGGTGCCCTAGCCTAAGCCAAGGGGTGCCCTAGCCTAAGCCTAGGGGTGCCCTAGCCTAAGCCTAGAGTTGCCCTAGCCTAAGCCTAGGGGTGACTTAGCCTAAGCCTAGGGGTGTCCTAGCCTTAGGCTAGGGGAGCCCTTGCCTTATCCTAAGCCTAGGGGTGCCCTAACCTAAGCCTAGGGTTACCCTAGCCTAAGCCAAGGGGTGCCCTACCCTTAGCCTAGGGGTGCCCTAGCCTTAGGCTAGCGGAGCCCTAGCCTTAGCCTAAGCCTAGGGGTGCCCTAGCAAAAGACAAGGGGTGCCCTAGCCTAAGCTTAGGGGCGCCGTAGCCTAAGCCTAGGGGTCCCCTAGCCTAAGCGTAGGGGTGCCCTAGCCTAAGCCTAGGGGTGCCCTAGCGTTAGGCTAGGGGAGCCATAGCCTTAGCCTAAGACTAGGGATGCCCTAGCCTAAGCCTAGGGGTGCCCTAGTCTAAGCCTATGGGTGCCCTAGCCTAAGCCTAGGGGTGCCTTAGCCTTAGGCTATGGGAGCCATAGCCTTAGCCTAAGCCTAGGGGTGCCGTAGCCTAAGCCTAGGGGTTCCCTTGCCTAAGCCTATGGGTGCCCTAGCCTAAGCCTAGGTCTGCCCTAGCCTAAGGCTAGGGGTGCCCTAGCCTTAGTCTAGTGGAGCCCTAGCCTAAGCCTAAGCCTAGAGGTACCCTAGCCTAAGCCTAGGGGTGCCCTAGCCTAAGCCAAGGGTGCCCTACCCTAAGCCTAGTGTTGCCCTAGCCTAAGACTAGGGGTGCCCTAGCCTTAGGGTAGCTGAACCCTAGCCGTAGCCTAAGCCTAGGGGTGCCCTAGCCTAAGCCTAGGGGTGCCCTAGCCTACGCCTAAGGGTGCCCTAGCCTAAGCCTAGGGGTGCACTAGCCTTAGGCTAGGGGAGCCCTAGTCTTAGCCTAAGCCTAGTTGTGCCCTAGCCTAAGACTAGGGGTGCCCTAGCCTAGGCTTAGGGGTGCCCTAGTCTAAGCCTATGGGTGCCCTAGCCAAAGCCTAGGGGTGCCTTAGGTTTATGCAAGGGGAGCCCTAGCCTTAGCCTAAGCCGAACGGTGCCCTAGCATAAGTTTAGGGGTGCCCTAGCCTAAGCCTAGGGGTGCCCTAGCCTAAGCCTAGGGGTGCCCTAGCCTTAGGCTAGGGGGCCCTAGCCTTAGCCTAAGCCTAGGGGTGCCCTAGCCTAAGCCTAGTGGTGTCCTAGCCTAAGCCTAGGGGTGCCCTAGCCTAAGCCTAGGGGTGCCCTAGCATAAGCCTAGGGTTGCCCTAGCCTAAGCCTAGGGGTGCACTAGCCTAAGGCTAGGGGTGCCCTAGCCTTAGTATAGTGGAGCCCTAGACTTAGCCTAAGCCTAGGGGTGCCCTAGCCTAAGCCTAGGGGTGCCCTAACCTTAGGCTAGGGGAGCCCTAGCCTTTGCCTAAGCCTAGGTGTGCCCTTGCCTAAGCCTAGGGGTGCCCTAGCCTAAGCCTACGGGTGTCCTAGCCTAAGCCTAGGGGTGCCCTACCCTAAGCCCAGGGGTGCCCTAGACTTAGGCTAGGGGAGCCCTAGCCTTAGCATAAGCCTTGGGTTGCCCTAGCCTAAACCTAGGGGTTCCCTAGCCTAAGCCTAGGGGTGAGCTAACCTAAGCCTTGGGGTGCCCTAGCCTAAGCCTAGGGGTGCCGTACCCTAAGCCTAGGGTTGCCCTAGCCTAAGCCTAGGGGTGCCCTAGCCTTAGGCTAGCTGAGCCCTCTCTTTAGCCTAAGCCTAGGGGTGCCCTGCCTACGCCTAGGGATGCCCTAGCCTAAGCCTAGGGGTGCCCTAGCCTTAGGCTAGGGGAGTCCTAGTCTTAGCCTAAGACTCACGGTGCCCTAGCCCATGCCTAGGGGTGCCCTAGCCTAATCCTAGGGGTGCCCTAGCCTAAGGCTAGGAGTGCCCTAGCCTAAGCCTAGGGGTGCCCTAGCCTAAGGCTAGGGGTGCCCTAGCCTTAGTCTAGTGGAGCCCTAGCATTGGCCTAAGCCTAGGGGTGCCCTAGCCTAAGCCTAGGTGTGCCCTAGCCTAAGCCTATGGGTGCCCTAGCCTAAGCCTAGGGGTGCCCTAGCCTAAGCCTAGGGGTGCCCTAGCCTTAGGCTAGCTGAGCCCTAGCCTTAGCCTAAGCCTTGGGGTGCCCTAGCCTAAGCCTATGGGTGCCATAACCTAAGCCTAGGGGTGCCCTAGCCTAAGCCAAGGGGTGCCCTAGCCTAAGCCTAGGGGTGCCCTAGCCTAAGCCTAGAGTTGCCCTAGCCTAAGCCTAGGGGTGTCCTAGCCTTAGGCTAGGGGAGCCCTAGCCTTATCCTAAGCCTAGGGGTGCCCTAACCTAAGCCTAGGGTTACCCTAGCCTAAGCCAAGGGGTGCCCTACCCTTAGCCTAGGGGTGCCCTAGCCTTAGGCTAGCGGAGCCCTAGCCTTAGCCTAAGCCTAGGGGTGCCCTAGCAAAAGACAAGGGGTGCCCTAGCCTAAGCTTAGGGGCGCCGTAGCCTAAGCCTAGGGGTCCCCTAGCCTAAGCGTAGGGGTGCCCTAGCCTAAGCCTAGGGGTGCCCTAGCGTTAGGCTAGGGGAGCCATAGCCTTAGCCTAAGACTAGGGATGCCCTAGCCTAAGCCTAGGGGTGCCCTAGTCTAAGCCTATGGGTGCCCTAGCCTAAGCCTTGGGGTGCCTTAGCCTTAGGCTATGGGAGCCATAGCCTTAGCCTAAGCCTAGGGGTGCCGTAGCCTAAGCCTAGGGGTTCCCTTGCCTAAGCCTATGGGTGCCCTAGCCTAAGCCTAGGTCTGCCCTAGCCTAAGGCCAGGGGTGCCCTAGCCTTAGTCTAGTGGAGCCCTAGCCTAAGCCTAAGCCTAGAGGTACCCTAGCCTAAGCCTAGGGGTGCCCTAGCCTAAGCCAAGGGTGCCCTACCCTAAGCCTAGTGTTGCCCTAGCCTAAGACTAGGGGTGCCCTAGCCTTAGGGTAGCTGAACCCTAGCCGTAGCCTAAGCCTAGGGGTGCCCTAGCCTAAGCCTAGGGGTGCCCTAGCCTACGCCTAAGGGTGCCCTAGCCTAAGCCTAGGGGTGCACTAGCCTTAGGCTAGGGGAGCCCTAGTCTTAGCCTAAGCCTAGTTGTGCCCTAGCCTAAGACTAGGGGTGCCCTAGCCTAAGCTTAGGGGTGCCCTAGTCTAAGCCTATGGGTGCCCTAGCCAAAGCCTAGGGGTGCCTTAGGTTTATGCAAGGGGAGCCCTAGCCTTAGCCTAAGCCGAACGGTGCCCTAGCATAAGCTTAGGGGTGCCCTAGCCTAAGCCTAGGGGTGCCCTAGCCTAAGCCTAGGGGTGCCCTAGCCTTAGGCTAGGGGCCCCTAGCCTTAGCCTAAGCCTAGGGGTGCCCTAGCCTAAGCCTAGTGGTGTCCTAGCCTAAGCCTAGGGGTGCCCTAGCCTAAGCCTAGGGGTGCCCTAGCATAAGCCTAGGGTTGCCCTAGCCTAAGCCTAGGGGTGCACTAGCCTAAGGCTAGGGGTGCCCTAGCCTTAGTATATTGGAGCCCTAGACTTAGCCTAAGCCTAGGGGTGCCCTAGCCTAAGCCTAGGGGTGCCCTAACCTTAGGCTAGGGGAGCCCTAGCCTTTGCCTAAGCCTAGGTGTGCCCTTGCCTAAGCCTAGGGGTGCCCTAGCCTAAGCCTACGGGTGTCCTAGCCTAAGCCTAGGGGTGCCCTACCCTAAGCCCAGGGGTGCCCTAGACTTAGGCTAGGGGAGCCCTAGCCTTAGCATAAGCCTTGGGGTGCCCTAGCCTAAACCTAGGGGTTCCCTAGCCTAAGCCTAGGGGTGAGCTAACCTAAGACTAGGGGTGCCCTAGGCTAATGCTAGGGGTGGCCTAGCATTAGTGTAGAGGAGCCCTAGCCTTAGCCTAAGCTTAGGGGTGCCCTATCCTAAGCCTAGTGGTGCCCTAGCCTAAGCCTAGGGGTGCCCGAGCATAAGCCTAGGGGTGCCATAGCCTAAGGCTAGGGGTGCCCTAGCCTTAGTCTAGTGGAGCCCTAGCCTTAGCCTAAGCCTAGGGGTGCCCTACCCTAAGCCTAGGGGTGCTCTAGTCTTAGGCTAGGGGAGCCCTAGCCTTAGCCTAAGCCTAGGGGTGCCCTAGCCTAAGCCTAGGGGTGCCCTAGCCTAAGCCTAGGGGTGCCATAGCCTAAGCCTAGGGGTGCCCTATCTTAGGCCTAGGGGTGCCCTAGCCTAAGGCTAGGGGTGCCCTAGCCTAAGCCTAGGGGTGCCCTAGCCTAAGCCAAGTGGTGCCCTAACCTAAGTCTAGGGGTACCCTAGCCTTAGGCTAGGGGATTCCTAGTCTTAGTCTAAGCCTAAGGGTGCCCTAGGCTAAGACTAGGGGTGCCCTAGCCTGAGCCCAAGGGTGCCCTAGCCTTAGGCTAGGGGAGTCCTAGTCTTAGCCTAAGCCTAGGGGTGCCCTAGTCTAAGCCAAGGGGTGCCCTAGCCTAAGCCTAGGGGTGCCCTAGGGTTAGGCAAGGGGAGCCCTAGCCTTAGCCTAAGCCTAGGGGTGCCCTAGCCTAAACTTAGGGGTGCCCTAGCCTAAGCCTAGGGGTGCCCTAGCTTAAGCCTAAGGTGCCCTAGCCTAAGCCTAGGGGTGCCATAGCCTAAGCCTAGGGGTGCCCTAGCCTAAACCTATTGTTGCCCTACCCTAAGCCAAGGGGTGCCCTAGTCTTAGTCTAGGGGAGCCCTAGCCTTAGCCTAAGCCTAGGGGTGCCCTAGCCTAAGCCTAGGGGTGCCCTAGCCTAAGCCTAGGGGTGCCCTAGCCTAAGCCTTGGGGTGCCCTATCCTAAGCCTAGGGGTGCCCTAGCCTAAGGCTAGGGGTGCCCTAGCCTTAGGCTAGGGGAGCCTTAGCCTTAGTCTAAGCTTAGGGGTGCCCTAGCCTAAGCCTAGGGGTGCCCTAGCCTAAGCCAAGTGGTGCCCTAACCTAAGTCTAGGGTTACCCTATACTTAGGCTAGAGGAGTCCTCGCCTTAGCCCAAGCCCTGGGGTGCCCTAGCGGTAGGCTAGAGGAGCCCTAGCCTTAGCCTAAGCCTAGGGGTGCCCTAGCCTAAGCCAAGGGGTGCCCTAGCTTAAGTTTATGGGTGCCTTAGCCTAAGTCTAGGGGTACCCTCGCCTTAGGCTAGGGGAGTCCTCGCCTTAGCCGAAGCCTTGGGGTGCCCTAGCCTCAGCCTAGGGGTACCCTAGCCTAAGCCTAGGGTTGCCCTAGCCTAAGTCTAGGGGTGCCCTAGCCTAAGCCTAGGTGTACCCTAGCCTTAGGCTAGGGGAGTCCTCGCCTTAGCCGAAGCCTTTGGGTGCCCTAGCCTAAGTCTAGGGGTGCCCAAGCCTAAGCCTAGGTGTACACTAGCCTGAGGCTAGGGGAGTCCTCACCTTAGCTGAAGCCTTGGGGTGTCCTAGCCTAAGCCTAGGGGTGCCCTAGCCTAAGCATAGGGGTGCCCTAGCCCAAGCCTAGGGATGCCCTAGCGTTAGGCTAGAGGAGCTCTAGCCTTAGCCTAAACCTGGGGGTGCCCTAGCCTAAGCCTAGAGGTGCCCTAGCCTAAGTCTTGGGGTGCACTAGCCTTAGGCTAGGGGAGCCCTAGTCTTAGCCTAAGCCTAGTTGTGCCCTAGCCTAAGACTAGGACTAGGGGTGCCCTAGCCTAAGCTTAGGGGTGCCCTAGTCTAAGCCTATGGGTGCCCTAGCCAAAGCCTAGGGGTGCCTTAGGTTTATGCAAGGGGAGCCCTAGCCTTAGCCTAAGCCGAACGGTGTCCTAGCATAAGCTTAGGGGTGCCCTAGCCTAAGCCTAGGGGTGCCCTAGCCTTAGGCTAGGGGGCCCTAGCCTTAGCCTAAGCCTAGGGGTGCCCTAGCCTAAGCCTAGTGGTGTCCTAGCCTAAGCCTAGGGGTGCCCTAGCCTAAGGCTAGGGGAGCCCTAGCCTTAGACTAGGGGAGCCCTAGCCTTAGCCTAAGCCTAGGGGTGCCATAGCCTAAGCCTAGGGGTGCCCTAGCATAAGCCTAGGGTTGCCCTAGCCTAAGCCTAGGGGTGCACTAGCCTAAGGCTAGGGGTGCCCTAGCCTTAGTATAGTGGAGCCCTAGACTTAGCCTAAGCCTAGGGGTGCCCTAGCCTAAGCCTAGGGGTGCCCTAACCTTAGGCTAGGGGAGCCCTAGCCTTTGCCTAAGCCTAAGTGTGCCCTTGCCTAAGCCTACGGGTGCCCTAGCCTAAGCCTACGGGTGTCCTAGCCTAAGCTTAGGGGTGCCCTACCCTAAGCCCAGGGGTGCCCTAGACTTAGGCTAGGGGAGCCCTAGCCTTAGCATAAGCCTTGGGGTGCCCTAGCCTAAACCTAGGGGTTCCCTAGCCTAAGCCTAGAGGTGAGCTAACCTAAGCCTAGGGGTGCCCTAGGCTATTGCTAGGGGTGGCCTAGCATTAGTCTAGAGGAGCCCTAGCCTTAGCCTAAGCTTAGTGGTGCCCTATCCTAAGCCTAGTGGTGCCCTAGCCTAAGCCTAGGGGTGCCCTAGCATAAGCCTAGGGGTGCCATAGCCTAAGGCTAGGGGTGCCCTAGCCTTAGTCTAGTGGAGCCCTAGCCTTAGCCTAAGCCTAGGGGTGCCCTACCCTAAGCCTAGGGGTGCCTTAGCCTAAGCCTAGGGGTGCCCTAGCCTAAGGCTAGGGGTGCCCTAGCCTTAGTCTAGTGGAGCCTTAGCCTTAGCCTAAGCCTAGGGGTACCCTATCCTAAGCCATGGGGTGCCGTATCCTAAGCCTAGGGGTGCCCTAGCCTAAACCTATTGTTGCCCTACCCTAAGCCAAGGGGTGCCCTAGTCTTAGTCTAGGGGAGCCCTGGCCTTAGCCTAAGCCTAGGGGTGCCCTAGCCTAAGCCTAGGGGTGCCCTAGCCTAAGCCTAGGGGTGCCCTAGCCTAAGCCTTGG
Organism: Tenrec ecaudatus; assembly: GCF_050624435.1. Lineage (NCBI taxonomy): Eukaryota > Metazoa > Chordata > Mammalia > Afrosoricida > Tenrecidae > Tenrec > Tenrec ecaudatus. Next base: position 907,749 of record NW_027459468.1, read on the forward strand.
GGTGCCCTAGCCTAAGCCTAGGGGTGCCCTAGCCTAAGGCTAGGGGTGCCCTAGCCTTAGGCTAGGGGAGCCCTAGCCTTAGTCTAAGCTTAGGGGTGCCCTAGCCTAAGCCTAGGGGTGCCCTAGCCTAAGCCAAGTGGTGCCCTAACCTAAGTCTAGGGGTACCCTAGCCTTAGGCTAGAGGAGTCCTCGCCTTAGCCCAAGCCCTGGGGTGCCCTAGCGGTAGGCTAGAGGAGCCCTAGCCTTAGCCTAAGCCTAGGGGTGCCCTAGCCTAAGCCAAGGGGTGCCCTAGCTTAAGTCTAGGGGTGCCTTAGCCTAAGCCTAGGGGTACCCTCGCCTTAGGCTAGGGGAGTCCTCGCCTTAGCCGAAGCCTTGGGGTGCCCTAGCCTCAGCCTAGGGGTACCCTAGCCTAAGCCTAGGGTTGCCCTAGCCTAAGTCTAGGGGTGCCCTAGCCTAAGCCTAGGTGTACCCTAGCCTTAGGCTAGGGGAGTCCTCGCCTTAGCCGAAGCCTTTGGGTGCCCTAGCCTAAGTCTAGGGGTGCCCAAGCCTAAGCCTAGGTGTACACTAGCCTGAGGCTAGGGGAGTCCTCACCTTAGCTGAAGCCTTGGGGTGTCCTAGCCTAAGCCTAGGGGTGCCCTAGCCTAAGCATAGGGTTGCCCTAGCCCAAGCCTAGGGATGCCCTAGCGTTAGGCTAGAGGAGCTCTAGCCTTAGCCTAAGCCTAGGGGTGCCCTAGCCTAAGCCTAGAGGTGCCCTAGCCTAAGTCTAGGGGTGCCTAGCCTAAGCATAGAGGTGCCCTAACCTAAGCCTAGCGGTTCCCTACCTAAGCCTAGGGGTGCCCTAGCCTAAGCCTAGGGGTGCCCTAGCCTAAGCCTAGGGGTGCCCTATACTAAGCCTAGGGGTGCCCTAGGCTAAGCCTAGGGGTGCCCTAGCCTAAGCTTAGGGGTGCCCTAGCCTAAGGCTAGGGGTGCCCTAGCCTAAGCCTAGGGGTGCCCTAGTCTAAGCCTAAGGGTGCCCTAGCCTAAGCCTAGGGGTGCCCTATCCTAAGCCTAGGGGTGCCCTAGTCTAAGACTAATGGTGCCCTAGCCTTAGACTAGGGGAGCCCAAGTCTTAGCCTAAGCTTAGGGGTGCCCTAGCCTAAGCCTAGGGATGCCCTAGCCTAAGCCTATGGGTGCCCTAGCCTTAGGCAAGGGGAGGCCTAGCTTTAGCCTAATCCCAGGGGTGCCCTAGTCTACGCCTAGGGGTGCCCTAGCCTAAGGCTAAGGGTGTCCTTGCCTAAGCCTACGGGTGCTCTAGCATAAGCCTAGGGGTGCCCTAGCCTTAGGCTAGGCCAGCCCTAGCCTTAGCATAAGCCTAGGGGTGCCCTAGCCTAAGCCTAAGGGTGCCTTAGCCTAACCCTACGGGTGCCTTAGCCTTAGGCTAGGGGAGCACTAGCCTTAGACTAAGCCTAGGGGTGCCCTAGACTAAGACTAGGGGTGCCCTAGCCTAAGCCTAGGGGTGACCTAGCCTAAGCTTAGGGGTGCCGTAGCCTAAGCCTAAGGGTGCCCTAGCCTAAGCCTAGTGGTGCCCCAGCCTTAGGCTAGGGTAGCCCTAGCCTTAGCCTAAGCCTAGGGATGCCCTAGCCTAAGACTAGGAGTGCCCTAGCCTAAGCTTAGGGGTGCCCTAGCCTTAGGCTAGGGGAGCCCTAGCCTTAGCCTAAGCCTATGGGTGCCCAAGCCTCAGCCTAGGGGTGCCCTAGCCTCAGCCTAGGGGTGCCCTAGCCTAAGCTTAGGAGTGCCCTAGCCTAAGCCTAGGGGTGCCCTAGCCTAAGCCTATTGGTGCCTTAGACTAAGCCTAGGGGTGCCCTAGCCTAAGCCTAAGGGTGCCCTAACCTAAGCCTAGGGTGCCCTTGCCTAAGCCTAGGGGTGCCTTAGCATAAGCCTAGGGGTCCCCAAGCCTTAGCCTAAGCCTAAGCGTGCCCTAGCCTAAGCCTAGGGGTGCCCTAACCTAAGCCTAGGCGTGCCCTAGCCTAAGCCTAGGGGTGCCCTAACCTAAGCCTAGCGGTGCCCTAGCCTAAGCCTACGGCTGCCCTAGCCTAAGCCTAGTGGTGCCATAGCCTAAGCCTAGGGACACCCTATCCTAAGCCTAGGGGTGCCCTAGTCTAAGCCTAGGGGTGCCCTAGTCTAAACCTAGGGGTTCCCTAGCCTAAGCATAGGGGTGCCATAGCCTAAGCCTAGGTATACCCTATCCTAAGCCTAGGGGTGCCCTAGTCTAAGCCTAGGGGTGCGTTTGCCTTAGGCTAGGGGATCCCAAGCCTTAGCCTAAGCCTAGGGGTGCCATAGTCTAAGCCTAGGGGTTTCCTTGCCTAAGCCTAGGGGTGCCCTAGCCTAAGCCTAGGTCTGCCCTAGCCTTAGCCTAGGTGTGCCCTAGCCTAAGCCTAGGGGTGCCTTAGCCTAAGGCTAGGGATCCCCTAGCCTTCATCTAAGCTTAGGGGTGCCCTAGCCTAAGCCTAGGGGTGCCCTAGCCTAAGCCTCGGTGTGCCTTAGCCTAAGCCTAGGGGTGCCCTAGCCTAAGCCTAGGGGTGCCCTAGCCTAAACTTCGGGGTGCCCTAGCCTAAGCCTAGGGGTGCCTTAGCCTAAGCCTAGGGGTCCCCTAGCCTTAGCCTAAGCCTAGTGGTGCCCTAGCCTAAGCCTACGGGTCCCTAGCCTGAGGCTAGGGGAGCCCTAGCCTTAGTCTAGCCTAGGATTGCCCTAGCCTAAGCCTAGGGGTGCCATAGCCTGAGTCTAGGGGTGCCCTAGCCTGAGGCTAGGGGAGCCGTAGTCTTAGCCTAAGCCTAGCGGTGCCCTAGCCTAAGCCTAGGGGTTAGCTAGCCTAAGCCTATGGGTGCCCTAGCCTAAGCCTAGGGGTGCCGTAGCCTAAGCCTAGGGGTGCCCTAGCCTAAGCCAAGGCGTGCCCTAGCCTAAGCCTAGGGGTGCCCTTGCCTAAGCCTAGGGGTGCCCTAGCCTAAGCCTAGGGGTGACCTAGCCTAAGCCTAGGGGTGCCTTAGCCTAATCCTAGGGGTGTCCTAGCCTTAGGCTAGGGGAGCCCTAGCCGTATCCTAAGCCTAGGGGTGCCCTAACCTAATCCTAGGGGTGCCATAGCCTAAGCCTAGGGGTGCCCTAGCGTAAGCCTAGGGGTGCCCTACCCTAAGCCTAGTGGTGCCCTAGCCTAAGCCTAGGGGTGCCCTAGACTTAGGCTAGCTGAACCCTAACCTTAGTCTAATCCTAGGGGTGCCCTAGCATAAGACAAGGGGTGCCCTAGCCTAAGCTTAGGGGTGCCCTAGCCTAAGCCTAGGGGTGTCCTAGCCTTAGGCTAGGGGAGCCCTAGCCTTAGCCTAAGCCTAGGGGTGCCTTAGCCTAAGCCTAGGGGTGCCCTAGCCTAAGGCTAGGGGTGCCCTAGCCTTAGTCTAGTGGAGCCTTAGCCTTAGCCTAAGCCTAGGGGTACCCTATCCTAAGCCATGGGGTGCCGTATCCTAAGCCTAGGGGTGCCCTAGCCTAAACCTATTGTTGCCCTACCCTAAGCCAAGGGGTGCCCTAGTCTTAGTCTAGGGGAGCCCTGGCCTTAGCCTAAGCCTAGGGGTGCCCTAGCCTAAGCCTAGGGGTGCCCTAGCCTAAGCCTAGGGGTGCCCTAGCCTAAGCCTTGGGGTGCCCTAGCCTAAGCCTAGGGGTGCCCTAGCCTAAGGCTAGGGGTGCCCTAGCCTTAGGCTAGGGGAGCCCTAGCCTTAGTCTAAGCTTAGGGGTGCCCTAGCCTAAGCCTAGGGGTGCCCTAGCCTAAGCCAAGTGGTGCCCTAACCTAAGTCTAGGGGTACCCTAGCCTTAGGCTAGAGGAGTCCTCGCCTTAGCCCAAGCCCTGGGGTGCCCTAGCGGTAGGCTAGAGGAGCCCTAGCCTTAGTCTAAGCCTAGGGGTGCCCTAGCCTAAGCCAAGGGGTGCCCTAGCTTAAGTCTAGGGGTGCCTTAGCCTAAGCCTAGGGGTACCCTCGCCTTAGGCTAGGGGAGTCCTCGCCTTAGCCGAAGCCTTGGGGTGCCCTAGCCTCAGCCTAGGGGTACCCTAGCCTAAGCCTAGGGTTGCCCTAGCCTAAGTCTAGGGGTGCCCTAGCCTAAGCCTAGGTGTACTCTAGCCTTAGGCTAGGGGAGTCCTCGCCTTAGCCGAAGCCTTTGGGTGCCCTAGCCTAAGTCTAGGGGTGCCCAAGCCTAAGCCTAGGTGTACACTAGCCTGAGGCTATGGGAGTCCTCACCTTAGCTGAAGCCTTGGGGTGTCCTAGCCTAAGCCTAGGGGTGCCCTAGCCTAAGCATAGGGGTGCCCTAGCCCAAGCCTAGGGATGCCCTAGCGTTAGGCTAGAGGAGCTCTAGCCTTAGCCTAAGCCTAGGGGTGCCCTAGCCTAAGCCTAGAGGTGCCCTAGCCTAAGTCTAGGGGTGCCTAGCCTAAGCATAGAGGTGCCCTAACCTAAGCCTAGCGGTTCCCTACCTAAGCCTAGGGGTGCCCTAGCCTAAGCCTAGGGGTGCCCTAGCCTAAGCCTAGGGGTGCCCTATACTAAGCCTAGGGGTGCCCTAGGTTAAGCCTAGGGGTGCCCTAGCCTAAGCTTAGGGGTGCCCTAGCCTAAGGCTAGGGGTGCCCTAGCCTAAGCCTAGGGGTGCCCTAGTCTAAGCCTAAGGGTGCCCTAGCCTAAGCCTAGGGGTGCCCTATCCTAAGCCTAGGGGTGCCCTAGTCTAAGACTAATGGTGCCCTAGCCTTAGACTAGGGGAGCCCAAGTCTTAGCCTAAGCTTAGGGGTGCCCTAGCCTAAGCCTAGGGATGCCCTAGCCTAAGCCTATGGGTGCCCTAGCCTTAGGCAAGGGGAGGCCTAGCTTTAGCCTAATCCCAGGGGTGCCCTAGTCTACGCCTAGGGGTGCCCTAGCCTAAGGCTAAGGGTGTCCTTGCCTAAGCCTACGGGTGCTCTAGCATAAGCCTAGGGGTGCCCTAGCCTTAGGCTAGGCCAGCCCTAGCCTTAGCATAAGCCTAGGGGTGCCCTAGCCTAAGGCTAAGGGTGCCTTAGCCTAACCCTACGGGTGCCTTAGCCTTAGGCTAGGGGAGCACTAGCCTTAGCCTAAGCCTAGGGGTGCCCTAGACTAAGACTAGGGGTGCCCTAGCCTAAGCCTAGGGGTGACCTAGCCTAAGCTTAGGGGTGCCGTAGCCTAAGCCTAAGGGTGCCCTAGCCTAAGCCTAGTGGTGCCCCAGCCTTAGGCTAGGGTAGCCCTAGCCTTAGCCTAAGCCTAGGGATGCCCTAGCCTAAGACTAGGAGTGCCCTAGCCTAAGCTTAGGGGTGCCCTAGCCTTAGGCTAGGGGAGCCCTAGCCTTAGCCTAAGCCTATGGGTGCCCAAGCCTCAGCCTAGGGGTGCCCTAGCCTCAGCCTAGGGGTGCCCTAGCCTAAGCTTAGGAGTGCCCTAGCCTAAGCCTAGGGGTGCCCTAGCCTAAGCCTATTGGTGCCTTAGACTAAGCCTAGGGGTGCCCTAGCCTAAGCCTAAGGGTGCCCTACCCTAAGCCTAGGGTGCCCTTGCCTAAGCCTAGGGGTGCCTTAGCATAAGCCTAGGGGTCCCCAAGCCTTAGCCTAAGCCTAAGCGTGCCCTAGCCTAAGCCTAGGGGTGCCCTAACCTAAGCCTAGGCGTGCCCTAGCCTAAGCCTAGGGGTGCCCTAACCTAAGCCTAGCGGTGCCCTAGCCTAAGCCTACGGCTGCCCTAGCCTAAGCCTAGTGGTGCCATAGCCTAAGCCTAGGGACACCCTATCCTAAGCCTAGGGGTGCCCTAGTCTAAGCCTAGGGGTGCCCTAGTCTAAACCTAGGGGTTCCCTAGCCTAAGCATAGGGGTGCCATAGCCTAAGCCTAGGTATACCCTATCCTAAGCCTAGGGGTGCCCTAGTCTAAGCCTAGGGGTGCGTTTGCCTTAGGCTAGGGGATCCCAAGCCTTAGCCTAAGCCTAGGGGTGCCATAGTCTAAGCCTAGGGGTTCCCTTGCCTAAGCCTAGGGGTGCCCTAGCCTAAGCCTAGGTCTGCCCTGGCCTAAGCCTAGGGGTGCCTTAGCCTAAGGCTAGGGATCCCCTAGCCTTCATCTAAGCTTAGGGGTGCCCTAGCCTAAGCCTAGGGGTGCCCTAGCCTAAGCCTCGGTGTGCCTTAGCCTAAGCCTAGGGGTGCCCTAGCCTAAGCCTAGGGGTGCCCTAGCCTAAACTTCGGGGTGCCCTAGCCTAAGCCTAGGGGTGCCTTAGCCTAAGCCTAGGGGTCCCCTAGCCTTAGCCTAAGCCTAGTGGTGCCCTAGCCTAAGCCTACGGGTCCCTAGCCTGAGGCTAGGGGAGCCCTAGCCTTAGTCTAGCCTAGGATTGCCCTAGCCTAAGCCTAGGGGTGCCATAGCCTGAGTCTAGGGGTGCCCTAGCCTGAGGCTAGGGGAGCCGTAGTCTTAGCCTAAGCCTAGCGGTGCCCTAGCCTAAGCCTAGGGGTTAGCTAGCCTAAGCCTATGGGTGCCCTAGCCTAAGCCTAGGGGTGCCGTAGCCTAAGCCTAGGGGTGCCCTAGCCTAAGCCAAGGCGTGCCCTAGCCTAAGCCTAGGGGTGCCCTTGCCTAAGCCTAGGGGTGCCCTAGCCTAAGCCTAGGGGTGACCTAGCCTAAGCCTAGGGGTGCCTTAGCCTAATCCTAGGGGTGTCCTAGCCTTAGGCTAGGGGAGCCCTAGCCGTATCCTAAGCCTAGGGGTGCCCTAACCTAATCCTAGGGGTGCCATAGCCTAAGCCTAGGGGTGCCCTAGCGTAAGCCTAGGGGTGCCCTACCCTAAGCCTAGTGGTGCCCTAGCCTAAGCCTAGGGGTGCCCTAGACTTAGGCTAGCTGAACCCTAACCTTAGTCTAATCCTAGGGGTGCCCTAGCATAAGACAAGGGGTGCCCTAGCCTAAGCTTAGGGGTGCCCTAGCCTAAGCCTAGGGGTGTCCTAGCCTTAGGCTAGGGGAGCCCTAGCCTTAGCCTAATCCTAGGGGTGCCCTAGCCTAAGCCTAGGGGTGCCCTAGCCTAAGGCTAGGGGAGCCCTAACCTAAGGCTAGGGGAGCCCTAACCTTATCCTAAGCCTAGGGGTGCCCTAGCATAAGACAAGGGGTGCCCTAGCCTAAGCTTAGGGGTGCCCTAGCCTAAGCCTAGGGGTGTCCTAGCCTTAGGCTAGGGGAGCCCTAGCCTTAGCCTAAGCCTAGGGGTGCCCTAGCCTAAGCCTAGGGGTGCCCTAGCTTAAGCCTATGGGTGCCCTAGCCTAAGCCTAGGGTTGCCTTATCCTTAGGCTTGGGGAGCCCTAGCCTTAGCCTAAGCCTAGGGGTGCCCTAGCCTAAGCCTAGGGGTTCCGTTGCCTAAGCCTAGGGGTGCCCTAGCCTAAGCCGAGGAGTGCCCTAGCCTAAGGCTAGGGGTGCCCTAGCCTTAGTCTAGTGGAGCCCTAGCCTTTGCCTAAGCCTAGGGGTACCCTAGCCTAAGCCTAGGGGTGCCCTAGCCTAAGCCTAGGGGTGCCCTAGCCTTAGGGTAGCTGAGCCCTAGCCGTAGCCTAAGCCTAGGGGTGCCCTAGCCTACGCCTAAGGTTGCCCTAGCCTAAGCCAAGGGGTGCACTAGCCCAAGCCTAGGGATTCCCTAGCGTTTGGCTTGAGGACCTCTAGCATAGGCTAAGCGTAGGGGATCCCTAGCCTAAGCCTAGGGTTGCCCTAGCCTAAGCGTAGATGTGCCCTAGCCTAAAACTAGGGGTGACCTACCCTAAGCCTAGGGGTGCCCTAGCCTTAGGCTAGCTGAGCCCTAGCCTTAGCCTAAGCCTAGGGGTGCCTTAGCCTAAGCCTAGGGGTGCCCTAGCCTAAGCCTAGGAGTGCCCTAGCCTAAGCCAAGGGGTGCCCTAGCCTAAGCTTAGGGGTGCCCTAGCCTTAGGCTAGCTGAGCCCTTGCCTTAGCCTAAGCCTAGGGGTGCCCTAGCCTAAGCCTAGGGGTGCCCTAGCCTTAGCCTAGGGGTGCTCTAGCCTAAGCCTAGTGGTGCCCTAGCCTTAGGCTAGGGGAGCCCTAGCGTTATCCTAAGCCTAGGGGTCCCCTAGCCTAAGCCTAGGGGTGCCCCAGCCTAAGTCTAGGGGTGCCCTGCCTAAAACTAGGGGTGCCTTAGCATTAGGCTAGGGGAGCCCTAGCCTTAGCCTAAGCCTAGGGGTGCCCTAGCCTAAGCCTAGGGGTTCCCTAGCCTAAGCCTAGGGGTGCCCTAGGCTAAGCCTAGGGGTGCCCAAGCCTAAGGCTATGGGTGCCCTAGCCTTAATCTAGTGGAGCCCTAGCCTTGGCCTAAGCCTAGGGGTGCCCTAGCCTAAGCCTAGGGGTGCCCTAGCCTACGAATAGGGGTGCCCTAGCCTAAGCCTAGGGGTGCCCTCACCTTAGGCTAGGGGAGCCCTAGTCTTAGGCTAAGCCTAGGGGTGCCCAAGCCTAAGACTATGGGTGCCCTAGCCTAAGCCTAGGGGTGCCCTAGCCTAAGTCTAGGAGTGCCCTAGCCTAAGCCTAAGGGTGCCCTAGCCTAAGGCTAGGCGTGCCCTAGCCTTCGTCTAGTGGAGCACTAGCCTTGGCCTAAGCCTGGGGGTGCCCTAGCCTAAGCCTAGGTGTGCCCTAGCCTAAGCCTATGGGTGCCCTACACTAAGACTAGGGGTGCCCTAGCCTAAGCTAGGGGTGCCCTAGCCTTAGGCTACCTGAGCCCTAGCCTTAGCCTAAGCCTAGGGGTGCCCTAGCCTAAGCCTAGGGGTGCCGTAGCCTAAGCCTAAGGGTGCCTTAGAATAGGCCAAGGGGTGCCCTAGCCTAAGCCTAGGGGTGCCCTAGCCTAAGCCTAGGGGTGCCCTAGCCTAAGCCTAGGGGTGTCCTAGCCTTAGGCTAGGGGAGCCATAGCCTTATCCTAAGCCTAGGGGTGCCCTAACCTAAGCCTAGGGTTGCCCTAGCCTAAGTCTAGGGTTGCCCTACCCTAAGCCTAGGGGTGCTTAGCCTTAGGCTAGCGGAGCCCTAGCCTTAGCCTAAGCCTAGGGGTGCCCTAGCAAAAGACAAGGGGTGCCCTAGCCTAAGCTTAGGGGCGCCCTAGCCTAAGCCTAGGGGTCCCCTAGCCTAAGCGTTGGGGTGCCCTAGCCTAAGCCTAGGGGTGCCCTAGCGTTAGGCTAGGGGAGCCCTAGCCTTAGCCTAAGACTAGGGATGCCCTAGCCTAAGCCTAGGGGTGCCCTAGCCTAAGCCTATGGGTGCCCTAGCCTAAGCCTAGGGGTGCCTTAGAATTAGGCTAGGGGAGCCCTAGCCTTAGCCTAAACCTAGGGGTGCCATAGTCTAAGCCTAGGGGTTCCCTTGCCTAAGCCTAGGGGTGCCCTAGCCTAAGCCTAGGTCTGCCCTAGCCTTAGCCTAGGTGTGCCCTAGCCTAAGCCTAGGGGTGCCTTAGCCTAAGGCTAGGGATTCCCTAGCCTTCATCTAAGCTTAGGGGTGCCCTAGCCTAAGCCTAGGGGTGCCCTAGCCTAAGCCTCGGTGTGCCTTAGCCTAAGCCTAGGGGTGCCCTAGCCTAAGCCTAGGGGTGCCCTAGCCTAAACTTCGGGGTGCCCTAGCCTAAGCCTAGGGGTGCCTTAGCCTAAGCCTAGGGGTCCCCTAGCCTTAGCCTAAGCCTAGTGGTGCCCTAGCCTAAGCCTACGGGTCCCTAGCCTGAGGCTAGGGGAGCCCTAGCCTTAGTCTAGCCTAGGATTGCCCTAGCCTAAGCCTAGGGGTGCCATAGCCTGAGTCTAGGGGTGCCCTAGCCTGAGGCTAGGGGAGCCGTAGTCTTAGCCTAAGCCTAGCGGTGCCCTAGCCTAAGCCTAGGGGTTAGCTAGCCTAAGCCTATGGGTGCCCTAGCCTAAGCCTAGGGGTGCCGTAGCCTAAGCCTAGGGGTGCCCTAGCCTAAGCCAAGGCGTGCCCTAGCCTAAGCCTAGGGGTGCCCTAGCCTAAGCCTAGGGGTGCCCTAGCCTAAGCCTAGGGGTGACCTAGCCTAAGCCTAGGGGTGCCTTAGCCTAATCCTAGGGGTGTCCTAGCCTTAGGCTAGGGGAGCCCTAGCAGTATCCTAAGCCTAGTGGTGCCCTAACCTAATCCTAGGGGTGCCATAGCCTAAGCCTAGGGGTGCCCTAGCGTAAGCCTAGGGGTGCCCTACCCTAAGCCTAGTGGTGTCCTAGCCTAAGCCTAGGGGTGCCCTAGACTTAGGCTAGCTGAACCCTAACCTTAGCCTAATCCTAGGGGTGCCCTAGCATAAGACAAGGGGTGCCCTAGCCTAAGCTTAGGGGTGCCCTAGCCTAAGCCTAGGGGTGTCCTAGCCTTAGGCTAGGGGAGCCCTAGCCTTAGCCTAAGCCTAGGGGTGCCCTAGCCTAAGCCTAGGGGTGCCCTAGCCTAAGGCTAGGGGAGCCCTAACCTAAGGCTAGGGGAGCCCTAACCTTATCCTAAGCCTAGGGGTGCCCTAGCATAAGACAAGGGGTGCCCTAGCCTAAGCTTAGGGGTGCCCTAGCCTAAGCCTAGGGGTGTCCTAGCCTTAGGCTAGGGGAGCCCTAGCCTTAGCCTAAGCCTAGGGGTGCCCTAGCCTAAGCCTAGGGGTGCCCTAGCTTAAGCCTCTGGGTGCCCTAGCCTAAGCCTAGGGTTGCCTTATCCTTAGGCTTGGGGAGCCCTTGCCTTAGCCTAAGCCTAGGGGTGCCCTAGCCTAAGCCTAGGGGTTCCGTTGCCTAAGCCTAGGGGTGCCCTAGCCTAAGCCGAGGAGTGCCCTAGCCTAAGGCTAGGGGTGCCCTAGCCTTAGTCTAGTGGAGCCCTAGCCTTTGCCTAAGCCTAGGGGTACCCTAGCCTAAGCCTAGGGGTGCCCTAGCCTAAGCCTAGGGGTGCCCTAGCCTTAGGGTAGCTGAGCCCTAGCCGTAGCCTAAGCCTAGGGGTGCCCTAGCCTACGCCTAAGGTTGCCCTAGCCTAAGCCATGGGGTGCACTAGCCCAAGCCTAGGGATTCCCTAGCGTTTGGCTTGAGGAGCTCTAGCATAGGCTAAGCGTAGGGGATCCCTAGCCTAAGCCTAGGGGTGCCCTAGCCTAAGCGTAGATGTGCCCTAGCCTAAAACTAGGGGTGACCTACCCTAAGCCTAGGGGTGCCCTAGCCTTAGGCTAGCTGAGCCCTAGCCTTAGCCTAAGCCTAGGGGTGCCTTAGCCTAAGCCTAGGGGTGCCCTAGCCTAAGCCTAGGAGTGCCCTAGCCTAAGCCAAGGGGTGCCCTAGCCTAAGCTTAGGGGTGCCCTAGCCTTAGGCTAGCTGAGCCCTTGCCTTAGCCTAAGCCTAGGGGTGCCCTAGCCTAAGCCTAGGGGTGCCCTAGCCTTAGCCTATGGGTGCTCTAGCCTAAGCCTAGTGGTGCCCTAGCCTTAGGCTAGGGGAGCCCTAGCGTTATCCTAAGCCTAGGGGTCCCCTAGCCTTAGCCTAGGGGTGCCCCAGCCTAAGTCTAGGGGTGCCCTGCCTAAAACTAGGGGTGCCTTAGCATTAGGCTAGGGGAGCCCTAGCCTTAGCCTAAGCCTAGGGGTGCCCTAGCCTAAGCCTAGGGGTTCCCTAGCCTAAGCCTAGGGGTGCCCTTGGCTAAGCCTAGGGGTGCCCAAGCCTAAGGCTATGGGTGCCCTAGCCTTAATCTAGTGGAGCCCTAGCCTTGGCTTAAGCCTAGGGGTGCCCTAGCCTAAGCCTAGGGGTGCCCTAGCCAACGAATAGGGGTGCCCTAGCCTAAGCCTAGGGGTGCCCTCACCTTAGGCTAGGGGAGCCCTAGTCTTAGGCTAAGCCTAGGGGTGCCCAAGCCTAAGACTATGGGTGCCCTAGCCTAAGCCTAGGGGTGCCCTAGCCTAAGTCTAGGAGTGCCCTAGCCTAAGCCTAAGGGTGCCCTAGCCTAAGGCTAGGCGTGCCCTAGCCTTCGTCTAGTGGAGCACTAGCCTTGGCCTAAGCCTGGGGGTGCCCTAGCCTAAGCCTAGGTGTGCCCTAGCCTAAGCCTATGGGTGCCCTACACTAAGACTAGGGGTGCCCTAGCCTAAGCCTAGGGGTGCCCTAGCCTTAGGCTACCTGAGCCCTAGCCTTAGCCTAAGCCTAGGGGTGCCCTAGCCTAAGCCTAGGGGTGCCGTAGCCTAAGCCTAAGGGTGCCTTAGAATAGGCCAAGGGGTGCCCTAGCCTAAGCCTAGGGGTGCCCTAGCCTAAGCCTAGGGGTGCCCTAGCCTAAGCCTAGGGGTGTCCTAGCCTTAGGCTAGGGGAGCCATAGCCTTATCCTAAGCCTAGGGGTGCCCTAACCTAAGCCTAGGGTAGCCCTAGCCTAAGTCTAGGGTTGCCCTACCCTAAGCCTAGGGGTGCTTAGCCTTAGGCTAGCGGAGCCCTAGCCTTAGCCTAAGCCTAGGGGTGCCCTAGCAAAAGACAAGGGGTGCCCTAGCCTAAGCTTAGGGGCGCCCTAGCCTAAGCCTAGGGGTCCCCTAGCCTAAGCGTTGGGGTGCCCTAGCCTAAGCCTAGGGGTGCCCTAGCGTTAGACTAGGGGAGCCCTAGCCTTAGCCTAAGACTAGGGATGCCCTAGCCTAAGCCTAGGGGTGCCCTAGCCTAAGCCTATGGGTGCCCTAGCCTAAGCCTAGGGGTGCCTTAGAATTAGGCTAGGGGAGCCCTAGCCTTAGCCTAAACCTAGGGGTGCCATAGTCTAAGCCTAGGGGTTCCCTTGCCTAAGCCTAGGGGTGCCCTAGCCTAAGCCTAGGTCTGCCCTAGCCTAAGGCTAGGGGTGCCCTAGCCTTAGTCTAGTGGAGCCCTAGCCGTAGCCTAAGCCTAGGGGTGCCCTAGCCTACGCCTAAGGGTGCCCTAGCCTAAGCCTAGGGGTGCACTAGCCTTAGGCTAGGGGAGCCCTAGTCTTAGCCTAAGCCGAACGGTGCCCTAGCATAAGCTTAGGGGTGCCCTAGCCTAAGCCTAGGGGTGCCCTAGCCTAAGCCTAGGGGTGCCCTAGCCTAAGCCTAGGGGTGCCCTAGCCTTAGGCTAGGTGGCCAGAGCCTTAGCCTAAGCCTAGGGGTGCCCTAGCCTAAGCCTAGTGGTGTCCTAGCCTAAGCCTAGGGGTGCCCTAGCCTAAGCCTAGGGGAGCCCTAGCCTTAGTATAGTGGAGCCCTAGCCTTAGCCTAAGCCTAGGGGTGCCCTAGCCTAAGCCTAGGGTTGCCCTACCCTAAGCCTAGGGGTGCCCTAGCCTAAGCCTAGGGTTGCCCTACCCTAAGCCTAGGGGTGCCCTTGCCTAAACCTAGGGGTGCCCTAGCCTAAGCCTACGGGTGTCCTAGCCTAAGCCTAGGGGTGCCCTACCCTAAGCCCAGGGGTGCCCTAGACTTAACCTAGGGGTTCCCTAGCCTAAGCCTACGGGTGTCCTAGCCTAAGCCTTGGGGCGCCCTAGCCTAAAACTAGGGGTTCCCTAGACTAAGCCTAGGGGTGAGCTAACCTAAGCCTAGGGGTGCCCTAGGCTAATGCTAGGGGTGCCCTAGCATTAGTCTAGAGGAGCCCTAGCCTTAGCCTAAGCTTAGGGGTGCCCTATGCTAAGCCTAGTGGTGCCCTAGCCTAAGCCTAGGGGTGCCCTAGCCTAAGCCTAGGGGTGCCATAGCCTAAGGCTAGGGGTGCCCTAGCCTTAGTCTAGTGAAGCCCTAGCCTTAGCCTAAGCCTAGGGGTGCCATAGCCTAAGCATAGATGTGCCATAGCCTAAGCCTAGGGGTGCCCTATCCTAAGCCTAGGGGTGCCCAAGCCTAAGCCTAGGGGTGCCCTAGCCTTAGGCTAGCTGAGCCCTATCCTTAGCCTAAGCCTAGGGGTGCCCTAGCCTAAGCCTAGGGGTGCCCTAGCCTAAGCCTAGGGGTGCCCTAGACTAAGCCTAGGAGTGCCCTAGCCTAAGCCAAGGGGTGCCCTAGACTAAGCCTAGGGGTGTCCTAGCCTAAGCCTGGGGGTGCCGTAGCCTAAGCCTAGGGGTTCCCTAGCCTAAGCCTAGGGGTGAGCTAGCCTAAGCCTAGGGGTGCCCTAGGCTAAGGCTAGGGGTGCCCTAGCCTTAGTCTAGTGGAGACCTAGCCTCACCCTAAGCTTAGGGGTGCCCTATCCTAAGCCTAGGGGTGCCCTATCCTAAGGCGAGGGGAGCCCTAGCCTTAGCCTAAACCTTGGGGCGCCCTAGCCTAAACCTAGGGGTTCCCTAGCCTAAGCTAAGGGGTGAGCTAGCGTAAGCCTAGGGGTGCCCTAGCCTTAGTCTAGTGGAGACCTAGCCTCACCCTAAGCATAGTGGTGCCGTATCCTAAGCCTAGGGGTGCCCTAGCCTTAGTCTGAGCCTAGGGGTGCCCTAGCCCAAGCCTAGGGATGCCCTAGCGTTAGGCTAGAGAAGCCCTAGCCTTAGCCTAAGCCTAGGGGTGCCCTAGCCTAAGCCTAGGGGTGCCCTAGCCTAAGTCTAGGGGTGCCTTAACCTAAGCCTAGGGGTACCCTAGCCTTAAGCTAGGGGAGCCCTAGCCTTAGCCTAAGCCTAGGGGTGCCCCAGCGTAAGCCTAGGGGTGCCCTAGCCTAAGTCTAGGGGAGCCTAGCCTAAGCATAGTAGTGCCCTAACCTAAGCCTAGGGGTTCCCTACCAAAGCCTAGGGGTTCCCTAGCCTAAGCCTAGGGGTTCCCAAGCCTTAGGCTAGGGGAGCCGTCGCCTTAGTCTAAGCCTAGGGGTGCCCTACCCTAAGCCTAGGGGTGCCCTAGCCCAAGCCTAGGGATGCCCTAGCGTTAGGTTAGAGGAGCCCTAGCCTTAGCCTAAGCCTAGGGGTGCCCTAGCCTAAGCCTAGGGGTGCCCTAGCCTAAGCCTAGGGGTACCCTAGCCTTAGGCTAGGTGAGTCCTCGCCTTAGCCGAAGCCTTGGGGTGTCCTAGCCTAAGCCTAGGGGTGCCCTAGCGTAACCCTAGGGGTGCCCTAGCCCAAGCCTAGGGATGCCCTAGCGTTAGGCTAGAGGAGCCCTAGCCTTAGCCTAAGCCTAGGGGTTCCCTAGACTACGTCTAGGGGTGCCCTAGCCTAAGGCTAGGGGTACCCTAGCCTAAGCCTAGGGGTGCCCTAGCAGAAGCCTAGGGTTGCCCTAGCCTAAACCTAGGGCTGCCCTAGCCTAAGGCTAGGGGTGCCCTAGCCTTAGTCTAGTGGAGCCCTAGCCTTAGCCTAAGCCTAGGGGTGCCTTTTGCTAAGCCATGGGGTGCCCTAGCCTAAGCCTAGGGGTGCCCTAGCCTAAGCCTAGGGGTGCCCTAGCCTTAGGCTATGGGAGTCCTGGCCTTAGCTTCAGCCTAGGGGTGCCCTAGCCTAAGCCTAGTGGTTCCCTAGCCTAAGCCTATCGGTTCCCTAGCCTAAGCCTAGGGGTGCCCTAGCCTAAGCCTAGGGGTGCCCTAGCATAAGGCTAGGGGTGCCCTAGCCTTAGTCTAGTGGAGCCCTAGCCTTAGCCTAAGCCTAGGGGTGCCCTAGCCTAAGGCTAGGGGTGCCCCAGCCTAAGCCTAGGTGTGCCCTACCCTAAGCCTAGGGTTGCCCTAGCCTAAGCCTAGGGGTGCCCTAGCCTTAGGCTAGCTGAGCCCTAGCTTTAGCCTAAGCCTAGGGGTGCCCTGCCTACGCCTAGGGATGCCCTAGCCTAAGCCTAAGGGTGCCCTAGCCTTAGGCTAGGGGAGTCCTAGTCTTAGCCTAAGCCTCGGGGTACCCTAGCCCAAGCCTAGGGGTGCCCTAGCCTAAGCCTAGGGGTGCCCTAGCCTAAGCCTAGGAGTGCCCTAGCCTAAGGCTAGGGGTGCCCTAGCCTTAGTCTAGTGGAGCCCTAGCATTGGCCTAAGCCTAGGGGTGCCCTAGCCTAAGCCTAGGTGTGCCCTAGCCTAAGCCTATGGGTGCCCTACCCTAAGCCTAGGGGTGCCCTAGCCTAAGCCTAGGGGTGCCCTAGCCTTAGGCTAGCTGAGCCCTAGCCTTAGCCTAAGCCTAGGGGTGCCCTAGCCTAAGCCTAGGGGTGCAGTAGCCTAAGCCTAGGGGTGCCCTAGCCTAAGCCAAGGGGTGCCCTAGCCTAAGCCTAGGGGTGCCCTAGCCTAAGCCTAGGGGTGCCCTAGCCTAAGCCTAGGGGTGACTTAGCCTAAGCCTAGGGGTGTCCTAGCCTTAGGCTAGGGGAGCCCTAGCCTTATCCTAAGCCTAGGGGTGCCCTAACCTAAGCCTAGGGTTACCATAGCCTAAGCCTAGGGGTGCCCTACCCTTAGGCTAGGGGTGCCCTAGCCTTAGGCTAGCGGAGCCCTTGCTTTAGCCATAGCCTAGGGGTGCCATAGCAAAAGACAAGAGGTGCCCTAGCCTAAGCTTAGGGGCGCCCTAGCCTAAGCCTAGGGGTCCCCTAGCCTAAGCGTAGGGGTGCCCTAGCCTAAGCCTAGGGGTGCCCTAGCGTTAGGCTTGGGGAGCCCTAGCCTTAGCCTAAGACTAGGGATGCCCTAGCCTAACCCTAGGGGTGCCCTAGCCTAAGCCTATGGGTGCCCTAGCCTAAGCCTAGGGGTGCCTTAACCTTAGGCTAGGGGAGCCCTAGCCTTAGCCTAAGCCTAGGGGTGCCGAAGCCTAAGCCTAGTGGTTCCCTTGCCTAAGCCTAGGGGTGCCCTAGCCTAAGCCTAGGTCTGTCCTAGCCTAAGGCTAGGGGTGCCCTAGCCTTAGTCTAGTGGAGCCCTAGCCTAAGCCTAAGCCTAGGGGTACCCTAGCCTAACCCTAGGGGTGCCCTAGCCTAAGCCAAGGGTGCCCTACCGTAAGCCTAGTGTTGCCCTAGCCTAAGCCTAGGGGTGCCCTAGCCTTAGGGTAGCTGAGCCCTAGCCGTAGCCTAAGACTATTGTTGCCCTAGCCTACGCCTAAGGGTGCCCTAGCCTAAGCCTAGGGGTGCACTAGCCTAGGCTGGGGGAGCCCTAGTCTTAGCCTAAGCCTAGTTGTGCCCTAGCCTAAGACTAGGGGTGCCCTAGCCTAAGCTTAGGGGTGCCCTAGTCTAAGCCTATGGGTGCCCTAGCCAAAGCCTAGGGGTGCCTTAGGTTTATGCAAGGGGAGCCCTAGCCTTAGCCTAAGCCGAACGGTGCCCTAGCATAAGCTTAGGGGTGCCCTAGCCTAAGCATAGGGGTGCCCTACCTAAGCATAGGGGTGCCCTAGCCTAAGCCTAGGGGTGCCCTAGCCTTAGGCTAGGGTGCCCTAGCCTTAGCCTAAGCCTAGGGGTGCCGTATCCTAAGCCTAGTGGTGTCCTAGCCTAAGCCTAGGGGTGCCCTAGCCTAAGCCTAGGGAAGCCCTAGCCTTAGACTAGGGGAGCCCTAGCCTTAGCCTAAGCCTAGGGGTGCCCTAGCCTAAGGCTAGGGGTGCCCTAGCCTTAGTATAGTGGAGCCCTAGCCTAAGCCTAGGGGTGCCCTAGCCTAAGCCAAGGGGTGCCCTAGCCTAAGCCTAGGGGTGCCCTAGCCTAAGCCTAGGGGTGCCATAGCCTAAGGCTAGGGGTGCCCTAGCCGTAGTCTAGTGGAGCCCTAGCCTTGGCCTAAGTCTAGGGATGCCATAGCGTAAGCATAGATATGCCATAGCCTAAGCCTAGGGATGCCCTACCCTAAGCCTAGGGGTGCCCTAGCCTAAGCCTAGGGGTGCCCTAGCCTTAGGCTAGCTGAGCCCTAGCCTTAGCCTAAGCCTAGGGGTGCCCTAGCCTAAGCCTATGGGTGCCCTAGCCTAAGCTTAGGGGTGCCCTAGACAAAGCCTAGGAGTGCCCTAGCCTATGCCAAGGGGTGCCCTAGCCTAAGCCTAGGGGTGCCCTAGCCTTAGTCTAAGCCTAGGGGTGCCCTAGACCAAGCCTAGGAATGCCCTAGCGTTAGGCTAGAGGAGCCCTAGCCTTAGCCTAAGCCTAGGGGTGCCCTAGCCTAAGCCTAGGGGTGCCCTACCCTAAGTCTAGGGGTGCCCTAGCCTAAGCCTAGGTGTAACCTAGCCTTAGGCTAGGGGAGTCCTCGCCTTAGCCGAAGCCTTTGGGTGCCCTAGCCTAAGCCTAGGGGTGCCCTAGCCTAAGCCTAGGTTGCCCTAGCCCAAGCCTAGGGATGCCCTAGCGTTAAGCTAGAGGATCCCTAGCCTTAGCCTAAGCCTAGGGGTGCCCCAGCGTAAGCCTAGGGGTGCCCTAGCCTAAGTCTAGGGGAGCTTAGCCTAAGCATAGTGGTGCCCTAACCTAAGCCTAGGGGTTCCCTACCTAAGCCTAGGGGTTCCCTAGCCTAAGCCTAGGGGTGCCCTAGCCTTAGGCTAGGGGAGCCGTAGCCTTAGTCTAAGCCTAGGGGTGCCCTACCCTAAGCCTAGGGGTGTCCTAGCCCAAGCCTAGGGATGCCCTAGCGTTAGGCTAGAGGAGCCCTAGCCTTAGCCTAAGCCTAGCGGTGCCCTAGCCTTAGTCTAGTAGAGCCTTAGCCTTAGCCTAAGCCTAGGGGTGCCCTATGCTAAGCCATGGGGTGCCCTAGCCTAAGCCTAGGGGTGCCCTAGCCTAAGCCTAGGGGTGCCCTAGCCTTAGGCTATGGTAGCCCTGGCCTTAGCTTCAGCCTAGGGGTGCCCTAGCCTAAGCCTAGTGGTTCCCTAGCCTAAGCTTATCGGTTCCCTAGCCTAAGCCTAGGGGTGCCCTTGCCTAGGCCTAGGGGTGCCCTAGCATAAGGCTAGGGGTGCCCTAGCCTTAGTCTAGTGGAGCCCTAGCCTTAGCCTAAGCCTAGGGGTGCCCTAGCCTAAGCCTAGGGGTGCCCTAGCCTAAGCGTAGGGGTGCCCTACCCTAAGCCTAGGGTTGCCCTAGCCTAACCCTAGGGGTGCCCTAGCCTTAGGCTAGCTGAGCCCTAGCTTTAGCCTAAGCCTAGGGGTGCCCTGCCTACGCTTAGGGATGCCCTAGCCTAAGCCTAGGGGTGCCCTAGCCTTAGGCTAGGGGAGTCCTAGTCTTAGCCTAAGCCTAGGGGTGCCCTAGCCTAAGACTAGGAGTGCCCTAGCCTAAGCCTAGGGGTGCCCTAGCCTTAGGCTAGGGGAGTCCTAGTCTTAGCCTAAGCCTAGGGGTGCCCTAGTCTAAGCCAAGGGGTGCCCTAGCCTAAGCCTAGGGGTGCCCTAGGGTTAGGCAAGGGGAGCCCTAGCCTTAGCCTAAGCCTAGGGGTGCCCTACCTACGCCTAGGGATGCCCTAGCCTAAGCCTGGGGGTGCCCTAGCCTTAGGCTAGTGGAGTCCTAGTCGTAGCCTAAGCCTAGGGGTGCCCTATCCTAAGACTAGGGGTGACCTAGCCTAAGCCTAGGGGTGCCCTAGCCTTAGGCTAGGGGAGTCCTAGTCTTAGCCTAAGCCTAGGGGTGCCCTAGTCTAAGCCAAGGGGTGCCCTAGCCTAAGCCTAGGAGTGCCCTAGGGTTAGGCAAGGGGAGCCCTAGCCTTAGCCTAAGCCTAGGGGTGCCCTAGCCTAAGCTTAGGGGTGCCCTAGCCTAAGCTTAGGGGTGCCCTAGCTTAAGCTTAAGGTGCCTAGCCTAAGCCTAGGGGTGCCCTAGCCTACGCCTAGGGGTGTCCTAGCCTAAGCCTAGGGTGCCCTAGCCAAAGCCTTGGGGTGCCCTAGCCTTAGACTAGGGGAGCCCTAGCCCTAGCCTAAGCCTAGGGGTGCCATAGCCTAAGCCTAGGGGTGCCCTAGCATAAGCCTAGGGTTGCCCTAGCCTAAGCCTAGGGGTGCCCTAGCCTAAGGCTAGGGGTGCCCTAGCCTTAGTCTAGTGGAGCCCTAGCCTTAGCCTAAGCCTAGGGGTGCCCTAGCCTAAGCCAAGTGGTGCCCTAGTCTTAGGCTAGGGGAGCCCTAGCCTTAGCCTAAGCCTAGGGGTGCCCTAGCCTAAGCCTAGGGGTGCCCTAGCCTAAGCCTAGGGGTGCCCTAGCCTAAGCCTAGGGGTGCCCTATCTTAAGCCTAGGGGTGCCATAGCCTAAGGCTAGAGGTGCCCTAGCCTTAGTCTAGTGGAGCCCTAGCCTTAGCCTAAGCCTAGGGATGCCATAGCCTAAGCATAGATGTGCCATAGCCTAAGCCTAGGGATGCCCTACCCTAAGCCTAGGGGTGCCCTAGCCTAAGCATAGGGGTGCCCTAGCCTTAGGCTAGCTGAGCCCTAGCCTTAGCCTAAGCCTAGGGGTGCCCTAGCCTAAGCCTATGGGTGCCCTAGCCTAAGCCTAGCGGTGCCCTAGACTAAGCCTAGGAGAGCCCTAGCCTATGCCAAGGGGTGCCCTAGCCTAAGCCTAGGGGTGCCCTAGCCTTAGGCTAGGGGAGCCCTAGCCTTAGCCTAAGCCTAAAGGTTCCCTAGCCTAAGACTAGGGGTGCCCTAGCCTAAGCGTAGGGGTGCCCAAGCATAAGCCTAGGGGTGCCATAGCCTAAGCCTAGGGGTGCCCTAGCATAAGCCTAGGGGTGCCCTAGCCTTAGGCTAGAGGAGCCCTACCCTTAGCCTAAGCCTTTGGGTTCCCTAGCCTAAGCCTAGGGGTACCCTAGCCTTAGTCTAGGGGAGCCATAGCCTTAGCCGAAGCCTTGAGGTGCCCTAGCCTAAGCCTAGGGGTGCCCTATCCTAAGCCTAGGGGTGCCCTAGCCTAAGCCTAGGGGTGCCCTAGTGTTAGGCTAGAAGAGCCCTAGCCTTAGCTTAAGCCTAGGGGTTCCCTAGCCTAAGTCTAGTGGTGCCCTAGCCTAAGACTAGGGGTACCCTAGCCTTAGGCTAGGGGAGCCCTAGCCTTAGCCTAAGCCATAGGGTGCCCTAGCCTACGCCTAGGGGTGCCCTAGCTTAAGCTTAGGGTTGCCCTAGCCTAAGCCTAGGGGTGCCCTAGCCTTAGTCTAGTGGATACCTAGCCTCACCCTAAGCTTAGGGGTGCCCTATCCAAAGCCTAGGGGTGCCCTATCCTAAGCCTAGGGGAGCCCTAGCCTTAGCCTAAGCCTTGGGGTGCCCTAGCCTAAACTTAGGGGTTCCCTAGCCTAAGCCTAGGGTTGAGCTAGCCTAAGCCTAGGGGTGCCCTAGGCTAAGGCTAGGGGTGCCCTAGCCTTAGTCTCGTGGAGACCTAGCCTCACCCTAAGCTTAGGGGTGCCCTATCCTAAGCGTAGGGGTGCCCTATCCTAAGCCTAGGGGTGCCCTAGACCAAGCCTAGGAATGCCCTAGCGTTAGGCTAGAGGAGCCCTAGCCTTAGCCTAAGCCTAGGGGTGCCCTAGCCTAAGCCTAGGGGTGCCCTACCCTAAGTCTAGGGGTGGCCTAGCCTAAGCCTAGGTGTATCCTAGCCTTAGGCTAGGGGAGTCCTCGCCTTAGCCGAAGCCTTTGGGTGCCCTAGCCTAAGCCTAGGGGTGCCCTAGCCTAAGCCTAGGTTGCCCTAGCCCAAGCCTAGGGATGCCCTAGCGTTAAGCTAGAGAAGCCCTAGCCTTAGCCTAATCCTAGGGGTGCCCTAGCCTAAGCCTAGGGGTGCCCTAGCCTAAGTCTAGGGGTGCCTTAACATAAGCCTAGGGGTACCCTAGCCTTAAGCTAGGGGAGCCCTAGCCTTAGCCTACGCCTAGGGGTGCCCCAGCGTAAGCCTAGGGGTGCCCTAGCCTAAGTCTAGGGGAGCCTAGCCTAAGCATAGTGGTGCCCTAACCTAAGCCTAGGAGTTCCCTACCTAAGCCTAGGGGTTCCCTAGCCTAAGCCTAGGGGTGCCCTAGCCTTAGGCTAGGGGAGCCGTAGCCTTAGTCTAAGCCTAGGGGTGCCCTACCCTAAGCCTATGGGTGCCCTAGCCTAAGACTAGTGGTGCCCTAGCCTAAGCCTAGGGGTGCCCTAGCCTTAGGCTAGGGGAGTCCTAGTCTTAGCCTAAGCCTAGGGGTGCCCTAGTCTAAGCCAAGGGGGGCCCTAGCCTAAGCCTAGGGGTGCCCTAGGGTTAGGCAAGGGGAGCCCTAGCCTTAGCCTAAGCCTAGGGGTGCCTTAGCCTAAGCTTAAGGGTGCCCTAGCCTAAGCTTAGGGGTGCCCTAGCTTAAGCCTAAGGTGCCCTAGCCTAAGCCTAGGGGTGCCCTAGCCTAAGCCTAGGGGTGTCCTAGCATAAGCCTAGGGGTGCCCTAGCCAAAGCCTTGGGGTGCCCTAGCCTTAGACTAGGTGAGCCCTACCCTAGTCTAAGCCTAGGGGTGCCATAGCCTAAGCCTAGGGGTGCCCTAGCATAAGCCTAGGGTTGCCCTAGCCTAAGCCTAGGGGTGCCCTAGTCGTAGGCTAGGGGAGCCCTAGTCTTAGCCTAAGCCTAGGGGTGCCCTAGCCTTAGGCTAGGGGTGCCCTAGCCTAAGCCTAGGGGTGCCCTAGCCTAAGCCTAGGGGTGTCTTATCCTAAGCCTAGGGGTGCCCTAGCATAAGGCTAGGGGTGCCCTAGCCTTAGGCTAGGGGAGTCCTAGTCTTAGCCTAAGCCTAGGGGTGTCCTAGTCTAAGCCAAGGGGTGCCCTAGCCTAAGCCTAGGGGTGCCCTAGGGTTAGGCAAGGGGAGCCCTAGCCTTAGCCTAAGCCTAGGGGTGCCCTGCCTACGCCTAGGGATGCCTTAGCCTAAGCCTAGGGGTGCCCTAGCCTAAGCCTAGGGGTGCCCTAGCCTAAGTCTAGGGGTGCCTTAACATAAGCCTAGGGGTACCCTAGCCTTAAGCTAGGGGAGCCCTAGCCTTAGCCTAAGCCTAGGGGTGCCCCAGCGTAAGCCTAGGGGTGCCCTAGCCTAAGTCTAGGGGAGCCTAGCCTAAGCATAGTGGTGCCCTAACCTAAGCCTAGGAGTTCCCTACCTAAGCCTAGGGGTTCCCTAGCCTAAGCCTAGGGGTGCCCTAGCCTTAGGCTAGGGGAGCCGTAGCCTTAGTCTAAGCCTAGGGGTGCCCTACCCTAAGCCTATGGGTGCCCTAGCCCAAGCCTAGGGATGCCCTAGCGTTAGGCTAGAGGAGCCCTAGCCTTAGCCTAAGCCTAGCGGTGTCCTAGCCTTAGTCTAGTGGAGCCCTAGCCTTAGCCTAAGCCTAGGGGTGCCCTATGCTAAGCCATGGGGTGCCCTAGCCTAAGCCTAGGGGTGCCCTAGCCTAAGCCTTGGGGTGCCCTAGCCTTAGGCTATGGGAGCCCTGGCCTTAGCTTCAGCCTAGGGGTGCCCTAGCCTAAGCCTAGTGGTTCCCTAGCCTAAGCCTATCGGTTCCCTAGCCTAAGCCTAGGGGTGCCCTTGCCTAGGCCTAGGGGTGCCCTAGCATAAGGCTAGGGGTGCCCTAGCCTTAGTCTAGTGGAGCCCTAGCCTTAGCCTCAGCCTAGGGGTGCCCTAGCCTAAGCCTAGGGGTGCCCTAGCCTAAGCCTAGGGGTGCCCTAACCTAAGCCTAGGGTTGCCCTAGCCTAAGCCTAGGGGTGCCCTAGTCTTAGGCTAGCTGAGCCCTAGCTTTAGCCTAAGCCTAGGGGTGCCCTGCCTACGCTTAGGGATGCCCTAGCCTAAGCCTAGGGGTGCCATAGCCTTAGGCTAGGGGAGTCCTAGTCTTAGCCTTAGCCTAGGGGTGCCCTAGCCTAAGACTAGTGGTGCCCTAGCCTAAGCCTAGGGGTGCCCTAGCCTTAGGCTAGGGGAGTCCTAGTCTTAGCCTAAGCCTAGGGGTGCCCTAGTCTAAGCCAAGGGGGGCCCTAGCCTAAGCCTAGGGGTGCCCTAGGGTTAGGCAAGGGGAGCCCTAGCCTTAGCCTAAGCCTAGGGGTGCCTTAGCCTAAGCTTAAGGGTGCCCTAGCCTAAGCTTAGGGGTGCCCTAGCTTAAGCCTAAGGTGCCCTAGCCTAAGCCTAGGGGTGCCCTAGCCTAAGCCTAGGGGTGTCCTAGCATAAGCCTAGGGGTGCCCTAGCCAAAGCCTTGGGGTGCCCTAGCCTTAGACTAGGTGAGCCCTACCCTAGTCTAAGCCTAGGGGTGCCATAGCCTAAGCCTAGGGGTGCCCTAGCATAAGCCTAGGGTTGCCCTAGCCTAAGCCTAGGGGTGCCCTAGTCGTAGGCTAGGGGAGCCCTAGTCTTACCCTAAGCCTAGGGGTGCCCTAGCCTTAGGCTAGGGGTGCCCTAGCCTAAGCCTAGGGGTGCCCTAGCCTAAGCCTAGGGGTGTCTTATCCTAAGCCTAGGGGTGCCCTAGCATAAGGCTAGGGGTGCCCTAGCCTTAGGCTAGGGGAGTCCTAGTCTTAGCCTAAGCCTAGGGGTGTCCTAGTCTAAGCCAAGGGGTGCCCTAGCCTAAGCCTAGGGGTGCCCTAGGGTTAGGCAAGGGGAGCCCTAGCCTTAGCCTAAGCCTAGGGGTGCCCTGCCTACGCCTAGGGATGCCTTAGCCTAAGCCTAGGGGTGCCCTAGCCTTAGGCTAGGGGAGTCCTAGTCTTAGCCTAAGCCTAGGGGTGCCCTAGCCTAAGACTAGGGGTGACCTAGCCTAAGCCTAGGGGTGCCCTAGCCTTAGGCTAGGGGAGTCCTAGTCTTAGCCTAAGCCTAGGGGTGCCCTAGTCTAAGCCAAGGGGTGCCCTAGCCTAAGCCTAGGGGTGCCCTAGGGTTAGGCAAGGGGAGCCTTAGCCTTAGCCTAAGCCTAGGGGTGCCCTAGCCTAAGCTTAGGGGTGCCATAGCTTAAGCCTAAGGTGCCCTAGCCTAAGCCTAGGGGTGCCATAGCCTAAGCCTAGGGGTGCCCTAGCATAAGCCTAGGGTTGCCCTAGCCTAAGCCTAGGGGTGCCCTAGTCTTAGGCTAGGGGAGCCCTAGCCTTAGCCTAAGCCTAGGGGTGCCCTAGCCTTAGCCTAGGGGTGCCCTAGCCTAAGCCTAGGGGTGCCCTAGCCTAAGCCTAGGGGTGTCTTATCCTAAGCCTAGGGGTGCCCTAGCCTAAGGCTAGGGGTGCCCTAGCCTTAGGCTAGGGGAGCCCTAGCCTTAGTCTAAGCTTAGGGGTGCCCTAGCCTAAGCCTAGGGGTGCCCTAGCCTAAGCCAAGTGGTGCCCTAACCTAAGTCTAGGGGTACCCTAGCCTTAGGCTAGAGGAGTCCTCGCCTTAGTCCAAGCCTTGGTGTGCCCTATCGGTAGGCTAGAGGAGCCCTAGCCTTAGCCTAAGCCTAGGGGTGCCCTAGCCTAAGCCAAGGGGTGCCCTAGCTTAAGTCTAGGGGTGCCTTAGCGTAAGCCTAGGGGTACCCTCGCCTTAGGCTAGGGGAGTCCTCGCCTTAGCCGAAGCCTTGGGGTGCCCTAGCCTAAGTCTAGGGGTGCCCTAGCCTAAGCCTAGGTGTACACTAGCCTGAGGCTAGGGGAGTCCTCACCTTAGCTGAAGCCTTGGGGTGTCCTAGCCTAAGCCTAGGGGTGCCCTAGCCTAAGCCTAGGGGTGCCCTAACCTAAGCCTAGGGTGCCCTTGCCTAAGCCTAGGGGTGCCTTAGCCTAAGCCTAGGGGTCCCCTAGCCTTAGCCTAAGCCTAGGCGTGCCCTAGCCTAAGCCTAGGGGTGCCCTAACCTAAGCCTAGGCGTGCCCTAGCCTAAGCCTAGGGGTGCCCTAACCTAAGCCTAGGGGTGCCCTAGCCTAAGCCTAGGGGTGCCATAGCCTAAGCCTAGGGATACCCTATCCTAAGCCTAGGGGTGCCCTAGTCTAAGCCAAGGGGTACCCTAGCCTAAGCCTAGGGGTGCCCTAGCCTAAGCCTAGGGGTGCCCTAGCCTAAGCCTAGGGGTGCGTTTGCCTTAGGCTAGGGGATCCCAAGCCTTAGCCTAAGCCTAGGGGTGCCTTAGCCTAAGTGTAGGGGTGCCCTATCCTGAGCCTAGGGGTGCCCTAACCTTAGCCTAGGTGTGCCCTAGCCTAAGCCTACGGGTGCCTTAGCCTAAGCCTAGGGGTGCCCTAGCCTAAGCCTAGGGGTGCCCTAGCCTAAACTTAGGGGTGCCCTAGCCTAAGCTTGTGGTGCCTTAGCCTAAGCCTAGGGGTCTCCTAGCCTTAGCCTAAGCCTAGGGGTGCCCTAGCCTAAGCCTACGGGTACCAAGCCTGAGGCTATGGGAGCCCTAGCCTTAGTCTAGGCTAGGATTGCCCTAGCCTAAGCCTAGGGGTGCCATAGCCTGAGTCTAGGGGTGCCCTAGCCTGAGTCTAGGGGAGCCATAGTCTTAGCCTAAGCCTAGCGGTGCCCTAGCCTAAGCCTAGGGGTTCCCTTGCCTAAGCCTAGGGGTGCCCTCGCCTAAGCGTACGGGTGCCCACGCCTTAGGCTAGGGGAGCCCTAGCCTTAGCCTAAGCCTAGGGGTGCCCTAACCTAAGCCTAGGGGTGCCCTAGCCTAAGCTTAGGGGTGCCCTAGCATAAGCCTAGGGGAGCCCTAGCCTTAGCCTAGGGGTGCCCTAGACCAAGCCTAGGGGTGCCCTAGCCTTAGGCTAGGGGAGTCCTAGTCTTAGCCTAAGCCTAGGGGTGCCCTAGTCTAAGCCAAGGGGTGCCCTAGCCTAAGCCTAGGGGTGCCCTAGCCTTAGGCTAGGGGAGTCCTAGTCTTAGCCTAAGCCTAGGGGTGCCCTGCCTACGCTTAGGGATGCCCTAGCCTAAGCCTAGGGGTGCCCTAGCCTTAGGCTAGGGGAGTCCTAGTCTTAGCCTAAGCCTAGGGGTGCCCTAGCCTAAGACTAGAGGTGACCTAGCCTAAGCCTAGGGGTGCCCTAGACCAAGCCTAGGGGTGCCCTAGCCTTAGGCTAGGGGAGTCCTAGTCTTAGCCTAAGCCTAGGGGAGCCCTAGTCTAAGCCAAGGGGTGCCCTAGCCTAAGCCTAGGGGTGCCCTAGGGTTAGGCAAGGGGAGCCCTAGCCTTAGCCTAAGCCTAGGGGTGCCCTGCCTACGCCTAGGGATACCCTAGCCTAAGCCTAGGGGTGCCCTAGCCTTAGGCTAGGGGAGTCCTAGTCTTAGCCTAAGCCTAGGGGTGCCCTAGCCTAAGACTAGGGGTGACCTAGCCTAAGCCTAGGGGTGCCCTAGCCTTAGGCTAGGGGAGTCCTAGTCTTAGCCTAAGCCTAGGGGTGCCCTAGTCTAAGCCAAGGGGTGCCCTAGCCTAAGCCTAGGGGTGCCCTAGGGTTAGGCAAGGGGAGCCCTAGCCTTAGCCTAAGCCTAGGGGTGCCCTAGCCTAAGTTTAGGGGTGCCCTAGCCTAAGCTTAGGGGTGCCCTAGCTTAAGCCTAAGGTGCCCTAGCCTAAGCCTAGGGGTGCCCTAGCCTAAGCCTAGTGGTGTCCTAGCCTAAGCCTAGGTGTGCCCTAGCCTAAGCCTATGGGTGCCCTACCCTAAGCCTAGGGGTGCCCTAGCCTAAGCCTAGGGGTGCCTTAACCTTAGGCTAGGGGAGCCCTAGCCTTAGCCTAAGCCTAGGGGTGCCGAAGCCTAAGCCTAGGGGTTCCCTTGCCTAAGCCTAGGGGTGCCCTAGCCTAAGCCTAGGTCTGCCCTAGCCTAAGGCTAGGGGTGCCCTAGCCTTAGTCTAGTGGAGCCCTAGCCTAAGCCTAAGCCTAGGGGTACCCTAGCCTAAGCCTAGGGGTGCCCTAGCCTAAGCCAAGGGTGGCCTACCCTAAGCCTAGTGTTGCCCTAGCCTAAGCCTAAGGGTGCACTAGCCTTAGGGTAGCTGAGCCCTAGCCGTAGCCTAAGACTATTGGTGCCCTAGCCTACGCCTAAGGGTGCCCTAGCCTAAGCCTAGGGGTGCACTAGCCTAGGCTAGGGGAGCCCTAGTCTTAGCCTAAGCCTAGTTGTGCCCTAGCCTAAGACTAGGGGTGCCCTAGCCTAAGCTTAGGGGTGACCTAGTCTAAGCCTATGGGTGCCCTAGCCAAAGCCTAGGGGTGCCTTAGGTTTATGCAAGGGGAGCCCTAGCCTTAGCCTAAGCCGAACGGTGCCCTAGCATAAGCTTAGGGGTGCCCTAGCCTAAGCCTAGGGGTGCCCTACCTAAGCATAGGGGTGCCCTAGCCTAAGCCTAGGGGTGCCCTAGCCTTAGGCTAGGGGGCCCTAGCCTTAGCCTAAGCCTAGGGGTGCCGTATCCTAAGCCTAGTGGTGTCCTAGCCTAAGCCTAGGGGTGCCCTAGCCTAAGCCTAGGGAAGCCCTAGCCTTAGACTAGGGGAGCCCTAGCCTTAACCTAAGCCTAGGGGTGCCCTAGCCTAAGGCAAGGGGTGCCCTAGCCTAAGCCTAGGGTTGCCCTAGCCTAAGCCTAGGGGTGCCCTAGCCTAAGGCTAGGGGTGCCCTAGCCTTAGTATAGTGGTGCCCTAGCCTAAGCCTAGGGGTGCCCTAGCCTTAGGCTAGGGGAGCCCTAGCCTTTGCCTAAGCCTAGGTGTGCCCTTGCCTAAGCCTAAGGGTGCACTAGCCTAAGCCTACGGGTGTCCTAGCCTAAGCCTAGGGGTGCCCTACACTAAGCCCAGGGGTGCCCTAGACTTAGGCTAGGGGAGCCCTAGCCTTAGCCTAAGCCTTGGGGTGCCCTTGCCTAAACCTAGGGGTTCCCTAGCCTAAGCCTAGGGGTGAGCTAACCTAAGCCTAGGGGTACCCTAGGCTAATGCTAGGGGTGCCCTAGCATTAGTCTAGAGGAGCCCTAGCCTTAGCCTAAGCTTAGGGTGCCCTATCCTAAGCCTAGTGGTGCCCTAGCCTAAGCCTAGGGGTGCCCTAGCCTAAGCCTAGGGGTGCCATAGCCTAAGGCTAGGGGTGCCCTAGCCGTAGTCTAGTGGAGCCCTAGCCTTAGCCTAAGCCTAGGGATGCCATAGCGTAAGCATAGATGTGCCATAGCCTAAGCCTAGGGATGCCCTACCCTAAGCCTAGGGGTGCCCTAGCCTAAGCCTAGGGGTGCCCTAGCCTTAGGCTAGCTGAGCTATAGCCTTAGCCTAAGCCTAGGGGTGCCCTAGCCTAAGCCTATGGGTGCCCTAGCCTAAGCTTAGGGGTGCCCTAGACAAAGCCTAGGAGTGCCCTAGCCTATGCCAAGGGGTGCCCTAGCCTAAGCCTAGGGGTGCCCTAGCCTTAGGCTAGGGGAGCCCTAGCCTTAGCCTAAGCCTAAAGGCTCCCCAGCCTAAGACTAGAGGTGCCCTAGCCTAAGCGTAGGGGTGCCCAAGCGTAAGACTAGGGTTGCCCTAGCCTAAGCCTAGGGGTGCTCTAGCATAAGCCTAGGGGTGCCCTAGCCTTAGGCTAGGGGAGCCCTACCCTTAGCCTAAGCCTTTGGGTTCCATAGCCTAAGCCTAGGGGTACCCTAGCCTTAGGCTAGGGGAGCCCTAGCCTTAGCCGAAGCCTTGAGGTGCCCTAGCCTAAGCCTAGGGGTGCCCTAGCCTAAGCCTAGGGGTGCCCAAGCCTAAGCCTAGGGGTACCCTAGTGTTAGGCTAGAGGAGCCCTAGCCTTAGCTTAAGCCTAGGGGTTCCCTAGCCTAAGTCTAGGGGTGCCCTAGCCTAAGACTAGGGGTACCCTAGCCTTAGGCTAGGGGAGCCCTAGCCTTAGCCTAAGCCATGGGGTGCCCTAGCCTACGCCTAGGGGTGCCCTAGCCTAAGCTTAGGGTTGCCCTAGCCTAAGCCTAGGGGTGCCCTAGCCTAAGCCTAGGGGTTCCTTAGCCTAAGCCTAGGGGTGAGCTAGCCTAAGCCTAGGGGTACCCTAGGCTAAGGCTAGGGGTGCCCTAGCCTTAGTCTAGTGGATACCTAGCCTCACCCTAAGCTTAGGGGTGCCCTATCCTAAGCCTAGGGGTGCCCTATCCTAAGCCTAGGGGTGCCCTAGCCTTAGTCTAAGCCTAGGGGTGCCCTAGACCAAGCCTAGGAATGCCCTAGCGTTAGGCTAGAGGAGCCCTAGCCTTAGCCTAAGCCTAGGGGTGCCCTAGCCTAAGCCTAGGGGTGCCCTACCCTAAGTCTAGGGGTGCCCTAGCCTAAGCCTAGGTGTACCCTAGCCTTAGGCTAGGGGAGTCCTCGCCTTAGCCGAAGCCTTTGGGTGCCCTAGCCTAAGCCTAGGGGTGCCCTAGCCTAAGCCTAGGTTGCCCTAGCCCAAGCCTAGGGATGCCCTAGCGTTAAGCTAGAGGATCCCTAGCCTTAGCCTAAGCCTAGGGGTTCCCCAGCGTAAGCCTAGGGGTGCCCTAGCCTAAGTCTAGGGGAGCCTAGCCTAAGCATAGTGGTGCCCTAACCTAAGCCTAGGGGTTCCCTACCTAAGCCTAGGGGTTCCCTAGCCTAAGCCTAGGGGTGCCCTAGCCTTAGGCTAGGGGAGCCGTAGCCTTAGTGTAAGCCTAGGGGTGCCCTACCCTAAGCCTAGGGGTGCCCTAGCCCAAGCCTAGGGATGCCCTAGCGTTAGGCTAGAGGAGCCCTAGCCTTAGCCTAAGCCTAGGGGTGCCCTAGCCTTAGTCTAGTGGAGCCCTAGCCTTAGCCTAAGCCTAGGGGTGCCCTAGCCTAAGCCTATGGGTGCCCTAGCCTAAGCCTAGCGGTGCCCTAGACTAAGCCTAGGAGTGCCCTAGCCTATGCCAAGGGGTGCCCTAGCCTAAGCCTAGGGGTGCCCTAGCCTTAGGCTAGGGGAGCCCTAGCCTTAGCCTAAGCCTAAAGGTTCCCTAGCCTAAGACTAGGTGTGCCCTAGCCTAAGCATAGGGGTGCCCAAGCGTATGCCTAGGGGTGCCCTAGCCTAAGCCTAGGGGTGCCCTAGCATAAGTCTAGGGGTGCCCTAGCCTTAGGCTAGGGGAGCCCTACCCTTAGCCTAAGCCTTTGGGTTTCCTAGCCTAAGACTAGGGGTACCCTAGCCTTAGGCTAGGGGAGCCCTGGCCTTAGCCGAAGACTTGAGGTGCCCTAGCCTAAGAGCTAGGGGTGCCCTATCCTAAGCCTAGGGGTGCCCTAGTGTTAGGCTAGAGGAGCCCTAGCCTTAGATTAAGCCTAGGGGTTCCCTAGCCTAAGTCTAGGGGTGCCCTAGCCTAAGACTAGGGGTACCCTAGCCTTAGGCTAGGGGAGCCCTAGCCTTAGCCTAAGCCATAGGGTGCCCTAGCCTACGCCTAGGGGTGCCCTAGCCTAAGCTTAGGGTTGCCCTAGCCTAAGCCTAGGGGTGCCCTAGCCTTAGGCTAGGGGAGCCCTAGCCTTAGCCTAAGCCTAGGGGTGCCCTAGCCTAAGCCTAGGGTTACCCTAGCCTAAGCTTATGGGTGTCCTAGCCTAAGCTTAGGGGTGCCCTAGCCTAAGCTTAGGGGTTCCCTAGCCTAAGCCTAGGCGTGAGCTAGCCTAAGCCTAGGGGTGCCCTAGGCTAAGGCTAGGGGTGCCCTAGCCTTAGTCTAGTGGATACCTAGCCTCACCCTAAGCTTAGGGGTGCCCTATCCAAAGCCTAGGGGTGCCCTATCCTAAGCCTAGGGGAGCCCTAGCCTTAGCCTAAGCCTTGGGGTGCCCTAGCCTAAACTTAGGGGTTCCCAAGCCTAAGCCTAGGGTTGAGCTAGCCTAAGCCTAGGGGTGCCCTAGGCTAAGGCTAGGGGTGCCCTAGCCTTAGTCTCGTGGAGACCTAGCCTCACCCTAAGCTTAGGGGTGCCCTATCCTAAGCGTAGGGGTGCCCTATCCTAAGCCTAGGGGTGCCCTAGACCAAGCCTATGAATGCCCTAGCGTTAGGCTAGAGGAGCCCTAGCCTTAGCCTAAGCCTAGGGGTGCCCTAGCCTAAGCCTAGGGGTGCCCTACCCTAAGTCTAGGGGTGCCCTAGCCTAAGCCTAGGTGTACCCTAGCCTTAGGCTAGGGGAGTCCTCGCCTTAGCCGAAGCCTTTGGGTGCCCTAGCCTAAGCCTAGGGGTGCCCTAGCCTAAGCCTAGGTTGCCCTAGCCCAAGCCTAGGGATGCCCTAGCGTTAAGCTAGAGAAGCCCTAGCCTTAGCCTAATCCTAGGGGTGCCCTAGCCTAAGCCTAGGGGTGCCCTAGCATAAGTCTAGGGGTGCCTTAACCTAAGCCTAGGGGTACCCTAGCCTTAAGCTAGGGGAGCCCTAGCCTTAGCCTAAGCCTAGGGGTGCCCCAGCGTAAGCCTAGGGGTGCCCTAGCCTAAGTCTAGGGGAGCCTAGCCTAAGCATAGTGGTGCCCTAACCTAAGCCTAGGAGTTCCCTACCTAAGCCTAGGGGTTCCCTAGCTTAAGCCTAGGGGTGCCCTAGCCTTAGGCTAGGGGAGCCGTAGCCTTAGTCTAAGCCTAGGGGTGCCCTACCCTAAGCCTAGGGGTGCCCTAGCCCAAGCCTAGGGATGCCCTAGCGTTAGGCTAGAGGAGCCCTAGCCTTAGCCTAAGCCTAGCGGTGCCCTAGCCTTAGTCTAGTGGAGCCCTAGCCTTAGCCTAAGCCTAGGGGTGCCCTATGCTAAGCCATGGGGTGCCCCAGCCTAAGCCTAGGGGTGCCCTAGCCTAAGCCTTGGGGTGCCCTAGCCTTAGGCTATGGGAGCCCTGGCCTTAGCTTCAGCCTAGGGGTGCCCTAGCCTAAGCCTAGTGGTTCCCTAGCCTAAGCCTATCGGTTCCCTAGCCTAAGCCTAGGGGTGCCCTTGCCTAGGCCTAGGGGTGCCCTAGCATAAGGCTAGGGGTGCCCTAGCCTTAGTCTAGTGGAGCCCTAGCCTTAGCCTCAGCCTAGGGGTGCCCTAGCCTAATCCTAGGGGTGCCCTAGCCTAAGCCTAGGGGTGCCCTACCCTAAGCCTAGGGTTGCCCTAGCCTAAGCCTAGGGGTGCCCTAGCCTTAGACTAGCTGAGCCCTAGCTTTAGCCTAAGCCTAGGGGTGCCCTGCCTACGCTTAGGGATGCCCTAGCCTAAGCCTAGGGGTGCCCTAGCCTTAGGCTAGGGGAGTCCTAGTCTTAGCCTAAGCCTAGGGGTGCCCTAGCCTAAGACTAGGGGTGCCCTAGCCTAAGCCTAGGGGTGCCCTAGCCTTAGGCTAGGGGAGTCCTAGTCTTAGCCTAAGCCTAAGGGTGCCCTAGTCTAAGCCAAGGGGTGCCCTAGCCTAAGCCTAAGGGGTGCCCTAGGGTTAGGCAAGGGGAGCCCTAGCCTTAGCCTAAGCCTAGGGGTGCCCTACCTACGCCTAGGGATGCCCTAGCCTAAGCCTGGGGGTGCCCTAGCCTTAGGCTAGGGGAGTCCTAGTCTTAGCCTAAGCCTAGGGGTGCCCTAGCCTAAGACTAGGGGTGACCTAGCCTAAGCCTAGGAGTGCCCTAGCCTTAGGCTAGGGGAGTCCTAGTCTTAGCCTAAGCCTAGGGGTGCCCTAGTCTAAGCCAAGGGGTGCCCTAGCCTAAGCCTAGGAGTGCCCTAGGGTTAGGCAAGGGGAGCCCTAGCCTTAGCCTAAGCCTAGGGGTGCCCTAGCCTAAGCTTAGGGGTGCCCTAGCCTAAGCTTAGGGGTGCCCTAGCTTAAGCCTAAGGTGCCCTAGCCTAAGCCTAGGGGTGCCCTAGCCTAAGCCTAGGGGTGTCCTAGCCTAAGCCTAGGGGTGCCCTAGCCAAAGCCTTGGGGTGCCCTAGCCTTAGACTAGGGGAGCCCTAGCCCTAGCCTAAGCCTAGGGGTGCCATAGCCTAAGCCTAGGGGTGCCCTAGCATAAGCCTAGGGTTGCCCTAGCCTAAGCCTAGGGGTGCCCTAGCCTAAGGCTAGGGGTGCCCTAGCCTTAGTCTAGTGGAGCCCTAGCCTTAGCCTAAGCCTAGGGGTGCCCTAGCCTAAGCCAAGGGGTGCCCTAGTCTTAGGCTAGGGGAGCCCTAGCCTTAGCCTAAGCCTAGGGTTGCCCTAGCCTAAGCCTAGGGGTGCCCTAGCCTAACCCTAGGGGTGCCCTATCCTAAGCCTAGGGGTGCCCTATCCTAAGCCTAGGGGTGCCATAGCCTAAGGCTAGAGGTGCCCTAGCCTTAGTCTAGTGGAGCCCTAGCCTTAGCCTAAGCCTAGGGATGCCATAGCCTAAGCATAGATGTGCCATAGCCTAAGCCTAGGGATGCCCTACCCTAAGCCTAGGGGTGCCCTAGCCTAAGCCTAGGGGTGCCCTAGCCTTAGGCTAGCTGAGCCCTAGCCTTAGCCTAAGCCTAGGGGTGCCCTAGCCTAAGCCTATGGGTGCCCTAGCCTAAGCCTAGCGGTGCCCTAGACTAAGCCTAGGAGTGCCCTAGCCTATGCCAAGGGGTGCCCTAGCCTAAGCCTAGGGGTGCCCTAGCCTTAGGCTAGGGGAGCCCTAGCCTTAGCCTAAGCCTAAAGGTTCCCTAGCCTAAGACTAGGTGTGCCCTAGCCTAAGCGTAGGGGTGCCCAAGCGTAAGCCTAGGGGTGCCCTAGCCTAAGCCTAGGGGTGCCCTAGCATTAGCCTAGGGGTGCCCTAGCCTTAGGCTAGGGGAGCCCTACCCTTAGCCTAAGCCTTTGGGTTCCCTAGCCTAAGCCTAGGGGTACCCTAGCCTTAGGCTAGGGGAGCCCTGGCCTTAGCCGAAGCCTTGAGGTGCCCTAGCCTAAGCCTACGGGTGCCCTATCCTAAGCCTAGGGGTGCCCTAGCCTAAGCCTAGGGGTGCCCTAGTGTTAGGCTAGAGGAGCCCTAGCCTTAGCTTAAGCCTAGGGGTTCCCTAGCCTAAGTCTAGGGGTGCCCTAGCCTAAGACTAGGGGTACCCTAGCCTTAGGCTAGGGGAGCCCTAGCCTTAGCTTAAGCCATAGGGTGCCCTAGCCTACGCCTAGGGGTGCCCTAGCCTAAGCTTAGGGTTGCCCTAGCCTAAGCCTAGGGGTGCCCTAGCCTTAGGCTAGGGGAGCCCTAGCCTTAGCCTAAGCCTAGGGGTGCCCTAGCCTAAGCCTAGGGTTACCCTAGCCTAAGCCTATGGGTGTCCTAGCCTAAGCCTAGGGGTGCCCTAGCCTAAGCTTAGGGGTTCCCTAGCCTAAGCCTAGGCGTGAGCTAGCCTAAGCCTAGGGGTGCCCTAGGCTAAGGCTAGGGGTGCCCTAGCCTTAGTCTAGTGGATACCTAGCCTCACCCTAAGCTTAGGGGTGCCCTATCCAAAGCCTAGGGGTGCCCTATCCTAAGCCTAGGGGAGCCCTAGCCTTAGCCTAAGCCTTGGGGTGCCCTAGCCTAAACTTAGGGGTTCCCTAGCCTAAGCCTAGGGTTGAGCTAGCCTAAGCCTAGGGGTGCCCTAGGCTAAGGCTAGGGGTGCCCTAGCCTTAGTCTCGTGGAGACCTAGCCTCACCCTAAGCTTAGGGGTGCCCTATCCTAAGCGTAGGGGTGCCCTATCCTAAGCCTAGGGGTGCCCTAGACCAAGCCTAGGAATGCCCTAGCGTTAGGCTAGAGGAGCCCTAGCCTTAGCCTAAGCCTAGGGGTGCCCTAGCCTAAGCCTAGGTGTACCCTAACCTTAGGCTAGGGGAGTCCTCGCCTTAGCCGAAGCCTTTGGGTGCCCTAGCCTAAGCCTAGGGGTGCCCTAGCCTAAGCCTAGGTTGCCCTAGCCCAAGCCTAGGGATGCCTAGCGTTAAGCTAGAGAAGCCCTAGCCTTAGCCTAATCCTAGGGGTGCCCTAGCCTAAGCCTAGGGGTGCCCTAGCCTAAGTCTAGGGGTGCCTTAACCTAAGCCTAGGGGTACCCTAGCCTTAAGCTAGGGGAGCCCTAGCCTTAGCCTAAGCCTAGGGGTGCCCCAGCGTAAGCCTAGGGGTGCCCTAGCCTAAGTCTAGGGGAGCCTAGCCTAAGCATAGTGGTGCCCTAACCTAAGCCTAGGAGTTCCCTACCTAAGCCTAGGGGTTCCCTAGCCTAAGCCTAGGGGTGCCCTAGCCTTAGGCTAGGGGAGCCGTAGCCTTAGTCTAAGCCTAGGGGTGCCCTACCCTAAGCCTAGGGGTGCCCTAGCCCAAGCCTAGGGATGCCCTAGCGTTAGGCTAGAGGAGCCCTAGCCTTAGCCTAAGCCTAGCGGTGCCCTAGCCTTAGTCTAGTGGAGCCCTAGCCTTAGCCTAAGCCTAGGGGTGCCCTATGCTAAGCCATGGGGTGCCCTAGCCTAAGCCTAGGGGTGCCCTAGCCTAAGCCTTGGGGTGCCCTAGCCTTAGGCTATGGGAGCCCTGGCCTTAGCTTCAGCCTAGGGGTGCCCTAGCCTAAGCCTAGTGGTTCCCTAGCCTAAGCCTATCGGTTCCCTAGCCTAAGCCTAGGGGTGCCCTTGCCTAGGCCTAGGGGTGCCCTAGCATAAGGCTAGGGGTGCCCTAGCCTTAGTCTAGTGGAGCCCTAGCCTTAGCCTCAGCCTAGGGGTGCCCTAGCCTAAGCCTAGGGGTGCCCTAGCCTAAGCCTAGGGGTGCCCTACCCTAAGCCTAGGGTTGCCCTAGCCTAAGCCTAGGGGTGCCCTAGCCTTAGGCTAGCTGAGCCCTAGCTTTAGCCTAAGCCTAGGGGTGCCCTGCCTACGCTTAGGGATGCCCTAGCCTAAGCCTAGGGGTGCCCTAGCCTTAGGCTAGGGGAGTCCTAGTCTTAGCCTAAGCCTAGGGGTGCCCTAGCCTAAGACTAGGGGTGCCCTAGCCTAAGCCTAGGGGTGCCCTAGCCTTAGGCTAGGGGAGTCCTAGTCTTAGCCTAAGCCTAGGGGTGCCCTAGTCTAAGCCAAGGGGTGCCCTAGCCTAAGCCTAGGGGTGCCCTAGGGTTAGGCAAGGGGAGCCCTAGCCTTAGCCTAAGCCTAGGGGTGCCCTGCCTACGCCTAGGGATGCCCTAGCCTAAGCCTAGGGGTGCCCTAGCCTTAGGCTAGGGGAGTCCTAGTCTTAGCCTAAGCCTAGGGGTGCCCTAGCCTAAGACTAGGTGTGACCTAGCCTAAGCCTAGGGGTGCCCTAGCCTTAGGCTAGAGGAGTCCTAGTCTTAGCCTAAGCCTAGGGGTGCCCTAGTCTAAGCCAAGGGGTGCCCTAGCCTAAGCCTAGGGGTGCCCTAGGGTTAGGCAAGGGGAGCCCTAGCCTTAGCCTAAGCCTGGGGGTGCCCTAGCCTAAGCTTAGGGGTGCCCTAGCCTAAGCTTAGGGGTGTCCTAGCTTAAGCCTAAGGTGCCCTAGCCTAAGCCTAGGGGTGCCCTAGCCTAAGCCTAGGGGTGTCCTAGCCTAAGCTTAGGGGTGCCCTAGCCAAAGCCTTGGGGTGCCCTAGCCTTAGACTAGGGGAGCCCTAGCCCTAGCCTAAGCCTAGGGGTGCCATACCCTAAGCCTAGGGGTGCCCTAGCATAAGCCTAGGGTTGCCCTAGCCTAAGCCTAGGGGTGCCCTAGTCTTAGGCTAGGGGAGCCCTAGCCTTAGCCTAAGCCTAGGGGTGCCCTAGCTTTAGCCTAGGGGTGCCCTAGCCTAAGCCTAGGGGTGCCCTAGCCTAAGCCTAGGGGTGTCTTATCCTAAGCCTAGGGGTGCCCTAGCCTAAGGCTAGGGGTGCCCTAGCCTTAGGCTAGGGGAGCCCTAGCCTTAGTCTAAGCTTAGGGGTGCCCTAGCCTAAGCCTAGGGGTGCCCTAGCCTAAGCCAAGTGGTGCCCTAACCTAAGTCTAGGGGTACCCTAGCCTTAGGCTAGAGGAGTCCTCGCCTTAGTCCAAGCCTTGGTGTGCCCTATCGGTAGGCTAGAGGATCCCTAGCCTTAGCCTAAGCCTAGGGGTGCCCTAGCCTAAGCCAAGGGGTGCCCTAGCTTAAGTCTAGGGGTGCCTTAGCGTAAGCCTAGGGGTACCCTCGCCTTAGGCTAGGGGAGTCCTCGCCTTAGCCGAAGCCTTGGGGTGCCCTAGCCTAAGTCTAGGGGTGCCCTAGCCTAAGCCTAGGTGTACACTAGCCTGAGGCTAGGGGAGTCCTCACCTTAGCTGAAGCCTTGGGGTGTCCTAGCCTAAGCCTAGGTGTGCCCTAGCCTAAGCCTAGAGGTGCCCTAACCTAAGCCTAGGGTGCCCTTGCCTAAGCCTAGGGGTGCCTTAGCCTAAGCCTAGGGGTCCCCTAGCCTTAGCCTAAGCCTAGGCGTGCCCTAGACTAAGCCTAGGGGTGCCCTAACCTAAGCCTAGGCGTGCCCTAGCCTAAGCCTAGGGGTGCCCTAACCTAAGCCTAGGGGTGCCCTAGCCTAAGCCTAGGGATGCCATAGCCTAAGCCTAGGAATACCCTATCCTAAGCCAAGGGGTGCCCTAGTCTAAGCCTAGGGGTTCCCGAGCCTAAGCCTAGGGGTGCCCTAGCCTAAGCCTAGGGGTGCCCTAGCCTAAGCCTAGGGGTGCCCTAGCCTAAGCCTAGGGGTGCGTTTGCCTTAGGCTAGGCGATCCCAAGCCTTAGCCTAAGCCTAGGGGTGCCTTAGCCTAAGTGTAGGGGTGCCCTATCCTGAGCCTACGGGTGCCCTAACCTTAGCCTAGGTGTGCCCTAGCCTAAGCCTACGGGTGCCTTAGCCTAAGCCTAGGGGTGCCCTAGCCTAAGCCTAGGGGTGCCCTAGCCTAAACTTAGGGGTGCCCTAGCCTAAGCCTAGGGGTGCCTTAGCCTAAGCCTAGGGGTCCCCTAGCCTTAGCCTAAGCCTTGGGGTGCCCTAGCCTAAGCCTACGGGTCCCTAGCCTGAGGCTATGGGAGCCCTAGCCTTAGTCTAGGCTAGGATTGCCCTAGCCTAAGCCTAGGGGTGCCATAGCCTGAGTCTAGGGGTGCCCTAGCCTGAGGCTAGGGGAGCCGTAGTCTTAGCCTAAGCCTAGCGGTGCCCTAGCCTAAGCCTAGGGGTTCCCTTGCCTAAGCCTAGGGGTGCCCTCGCCTAAGCGTACGGGTGCCCACGCCTTAGGCTAGGGGAGCCCTAGCCTTAGCCTAAGCCTAGGGGTGCCCTAACCTAAGCCTAGGGGTGCCCTAGCCTAAGCTTAGGGGTGCCCTAGCATAAGCCTAAGGGTGCCCTAGCCATAGGCTAGGGGAGCCCTAGCCTTAGCCTAGGGGTGCCCTAGCCTTAGGCTAGCTGAGCCCTAGCTTTAGCCTAAGCCTAGGGGTGCCCTGCCTACGCTTAGGGATGCCCTAGCCTAAGGCTAGGGGTGCCCTAGCCTTAGGCTAGGGGAGTCCTAGTCTTAGCCTAAGCCTAGGGGTGCCCTAGCCGAAGACTAGGGGTGCCCTAGCCTAAGCCTAGGGGTGCCCTAGCCTTAGGCTAGGGGAGTCCTAGTCTTAGCCTAAGCCTAGGTGTGCCCTAGTCTAAGCCAAGGGGTGCCCTAGCCTAAGCCTAGGGGTGCCCTAGGGTTAGGCAAGGGGAGCCCTAGCCTTAGCCTAAGCCTAGGGGTGCCCTGCCTACGCCTAGGGATGCCCTAGCCTAAGCCTAGGGGTGCCCTAGCCTTAGGCTAGGGGAGTCCTAGTCTTAGCCTAAGCCTAGGGGTGCCCTAGCCTAAGACTAGGGGTGACCTAGCCTAAGCCTAGGGGTTCCCTAGCCTTAGGCTAGGGGAGTCCTAGTCTTAGCCTAAGCCTAGGGGTGCCCTAGTCTAAGCCAAGGGGTGCTCTAGCCTAAGCCTAGGGGTGCCCTAGGGTTAGGCAAGGGGAGCCCTAGCCTTAGCCTAAGCCTAGGGGTGCCCTAGCCTAAGCTTAGGGGTGCCCTAGCCTAAGCTTAGGGGTGCCCTAGCTTAAGCCTAAGGTGCCCTAGCCTAAGCCTAGGGGTGCCCTAGCCTAAGCCTAGGGGTGTCCTAGCCTAAGCCTAGGGGTGCCCTAGCCAAAGCCTTGGGGTGCCCTAGCCTTAGACTAGGGGAGCCCTAGCCCTAGCCTAAGCCTAGGGGTGCCATAGCCTAAGCCTAGGGGTGCCCTAGCATAAGCCTAGGGTTGCCCTAGCCTAAGCCTAGGGGTGCCCTAGTCTTAGGCTAGGGGAGCCCTAGCCTTAGCCTAAGCCTAGGGGTGCCCTAGCCTAAGCCTAGGGGTGCCCTAGCCTAAGCCTAGGGGTGTCTTATCTTAAGCCTAGGGGTGCTCTAGCCTAAGGCTAGGTGTGCCCTAGCCTTAGGCTAGGGGAGCCCTAGCCTTAGTCTAAGCTTAGGGGTGCCCTAGCCTATGCCTAGGGGTGCCCTAGCCTAAGCCAAGTGGTGCCCTAACCTAAGTCTAGGGGTACCCTAGCCTTAGGCTAGAGGAGTCCTCGCCTTAGTCCAAGCCTTGGTGTGCCCTATCGGTAGGCTAGAGGAGCCCTAGCCTTAGCCTAAGCCTAAGGGTGCCCTAGCCTAAGCCAAGGGGTGCCCTAGCTTCAGTCTAGGGGT
This sequence comes from Tenrec ecaudatus, assembly GCF_050624435.1. Taxonomy (NCBI): domain Eukaryota; kingdom Metazoa; phylum Chordata; class Mammalia; order Afrosoricida; family Tenrecidae; genus Tenrec; species Tenrec ecaudatus. Next base: position 947,596 of record NW_027459468.1, read on the forward strand.
GCCTTAGCGTAAGCCTAGGGATACCCTCGCCTTAGGCTAGGGGAGTCCTCGCCTTAGCCGAAGGCTTGGGGTGCCCTAGCCTAAGTCTAGGGGTGCCCTAGCCTAAGCCTAGGTGTACACTAGCCTGAGGCTAGGGGAGTCCTCACCTTAGCTGAAGCCTTGGGGTGTCCTAGCCTAAGCCTAGGGGTGCCCTAGCCTAAGCCTAGGGGTGCCCTAACCTAAGCCTAGGGTGCCCTTGCCTAAGCCTAGGGGTGCCTTAGCCTAAGCCTAGGGGTCCCCTAGCCTTAGCCTAAGCCTAGGCGTGCCCTAGCCTAAGCCTAGGGGTGCCCTAACCTAAGCCTAGGCGTGCCCTAGCCTAAGCCTAGGGGTGCCCTAACCTAAGCCTAGGGGTGCCCTAGCCTAAGCCTAGGGGTGCCATAGCCTAAGCCTAGGGATACCCTATCCTAAGCCTAGGGGTGCCCTAGTCTAAACCTAGGGGTTCCCTAGCCTAAGCCTAGGGGTGCCCTAGCCTAAGCCTAGGGGTGCCCTAGCCTAAGCCTAGGGGTGCCCTAGCCTAAGCCTAGGGGTGCGTTTGCCTTAGGCTAGGGGATCCCAAGCCTTAGCCTAAGCCTAGGGGTGCCTTAGCCTAAGTGTAGGGGTGCCCTATCCTGAGCCTAGGGGTGCCCTAACCTTAGCCTTGGTGTGCCCTAGCCTAAGCCTACCGGTGCCTTAGCCTAAGCCTAGCGGTGCCCTAGCCTAAGCCTAGGGGTGCCCTAGCCTAAACTTAGGGGTGCCCTAGCCTAAGCCTAGGGGTGCCTTAGCCTAAGCCTAGGGGTCCCCTAGCCTTAGCCTAAGCCTAGGGGTGCCCTAGCCTAAACCTACGGGTCCCTAGCCTGAGGCTATGGGAGCCCTAGCCTTAGGCTAGGCTAGGATTGCCCTAGCCTAAGCCTAGGGGTGCCATAGCCTGAGTCTAGGGGTGCCCTAGCCTGAGGCTAGGGGAGCCGTAGTCTTAGCCTAAGCCTAGCGGTGCCCTAGCCTAAGCCTAGGGGTTCCCTTGCCTAAGCCTAGGGGTGCCCTCGCCTAAGCGTACGGGTGCCCACGCCTTAGGCTAGGGGAGCCCTAGCCTTAGCCTAAGCCTAGGGGTGCCCTAACCTAAGCCTAGGGGTGCCCTAGCCTAAGCTTAGGGGTGCCCTAGCATAAGACTAAGGGTGCCCTAGCCTAAGCCAAGTGGTGCCCTAGCCATAGGCTAGGGGAGCCCTAGCCTTAGCCTAAGCCTAGGGGTGCCCTAGCCTAAGACTAGGGGTGCCCTAGCCTAAGCTTAGGGGTGCCTTAGCCTAAGCCTAGGGGTCCCTAGCCTAAACCTAGGGGTGCCCTAGGGTTAGGCTAGGGGAGCCCTAGCCTTAGCCTAATCCTAGGGGTGCCCTAGCCTAAGCCTAGGGGTGCCATAGCCTAAGCCAAGGGGCGCCCTACCCTAAGCCTAGGGTTGCCCTAGCCTAAGCCTAGGGGTGCCCTAGCCTTAGGCTAGGGGAGCCCTAGCCTTAGCCTAAGCCTAGGGGTGCCCTAGCCTAAGCCTAGGGGTGCCCTAGCCTACGCATAGGGGTGCCCTAGCCTAAGCCAAGGGATGCCCTAGCCTAAGACTATGGGTGCCCTAGCCTAAGCTTAGGGGTGCCCTAGTCTAAGCCTAGGGGTGCCCTAGCCTAAGCGTAGGGGTGCCCTAGGGTTAGGCAAGGGGAGCCCTTGCCTTAGCCTAAGCCTAGGGCTGCCCTAGCCTAAGCTTAGGGGTGCCCTAGCCTAAGCCTAGGGGTGCCCTAGCCTAAGGCTAGGGGAGCCCTAACCTTAGGCTAGGGGAGCCCTAACCTTAGCCTAAGCCTAGGGGTGCCCTAGCCTAAGGCTAGGGGAGCCCTAACTTAGGCTATTGGAGCCCCAGCCTTAGCCTAATCCTAGGGGTGCCCTAGCCTAAGCCTAGGGGTGCCGTAGCCTAAGCCTAGGGGTGCCCTAGCCTAAGCCAACGGGTGCCCTAGCCTAAGCTTAGGGGTGCCCTAGCCTAAGCCTAGGGGTGCCCTAGCCTAAGCCTAGGGGTGCCCTAGCCTAAGCCTATGGGTGCCCTAGCCTTAAGCTAGCGGAGCCCTAGGCTTAGCCTAAGCCTAGGGGTGCCCTAGCATAAGACAAGGGGTGCCCTAGCCTAAGCTTAGGGGCGCCCTAACCTAAGCCTAGGGGTCCCCTAGCCTAATCCTAGGGGTGCCCTAGCCTAAGCCTAGGTGTGCCATAGCCTAAGCCTAGGGGTGCCCTAGCCTAAGCCAACGGGTGCCCTAGCCTAAGCCTAGGGGTGCCCTAGCCTAAGCCTAGGGTTGCCCTAGCCTAAGCCTAGGGGTGCCCTAGCGTTAGTCTAGTGGAACCCTAGCCTTAGCCTAAGCCTAGGGGTGCCGTAGCCTAAGCGTAGATGTGCCCTAGCCTAAGCCTAGGGGTGACCTACCCTAAGCCTAGGGGTGCCCTAGCCTTAGGCGAGCTGACCTAGCTTTAGCCTAAGACTAGGGGTGCCCTAGCCTAAGCCTAGGGGTGCCCTAGCCTAAGCCTACGAGTGCCCTAGCCTAAGCCAAGGGGTGCCCTAACCTAAGCCTAGGGGTAACCTAGCCTTAGGCTAGGGGAGCCCTAGCCTAAGACTAGGGGTGCCCTAACATAAGCCTACGGGTGCCCTAGCCTAAGCCTAGGGGTGCCATAGCCTGAGTCTAGGGGTGCCCTAGCCTGAGGCTAGGGGAGCCGTAGTCTTAGCCTAAGCCTAGCGGTGCCCTAGCCTAAGCCTAGGGGTTCCCTTGCCTAAGCCTAGGGGTGCCCTCGCCTAAGCGTACGGGTGCCCACGCCTTAGGCTAGGGGAGCCCTAGCCTTAGCCTAAGCCTAGGGGTGCCCTAACCTAAGCCTAGGGGTGCCCTAGCCTAAGCTTAGGGGTGCCCTAGCATAAGCCTAAGGGTGCCCTAGCCTAAGCCAAGTGGTGCCCTAGCCATAGGCTAGGGGAGCCCTAGCCTTAGCCTAAGCCTAGGGGTGCCCTAGCCTAAGACTAGGGGTGCCCTAGCCTAAGCTTAGGGGTGCCTTAGCCTAAGCCTAGGGGTCCCTAGCCTAAACCTAGGGGTGCCCTAGGGTTAGGCTAGGGGAGCCCTAGCCTTAGCCTAATCCTAGGGGTGCCCTAGCCTAAGCCTAGGGGTGCCATAGCCTAAGCCAAGGGGCACCCTACCCTAAGCCTAGGGTTGCCCTAGCCTAAGCCTAGGGGTGCCCTAGCCTTAGGCTAGGGGAGCCCTAGCCTTAGCCTAAGCCTAGGGGTGCCCTAGCCTAAGCCTAGGGGTGCCCTAGCCTACGCATAGGGGTGCCCTAGCCTAAGCCAAGGGATGCCCTAGCCTAAGACTATGGGTGCCCTAGCCTAAGCTTAGGGGTGCCCTAGTCTAAGCCTAGGGGTGCCCTAGCCTAAGCGTAGGGGTGCCCTAGGGTTAGGCAAGGGGAGCCCTTGCCTTAGCCTAAGCCTAGGGCTGCCCTAGCCTAAGCTTAGGGGTGCCCTAGCCTAAGCCTAGGGGTGCCCTAGCCTAAGGCTAGGGGAGCCCTAACCTTAGGCTAGGGGAGCCCTAACCTTAGCCTAAGCCTAGGGGTGCCCTAGCCTAAGGCTAGGGGAGCCCTAACTTAGGCTATGGGAGCCCCAGCCTTAGCCTAATCCTAGGGGTGCCCTAGCCTAAGCCTAGGGGTGCCGTAGCCTAAGCCTAGGGGTGCCCTAGCCTAAGCCAACGGGTGCCCTAGCCTAAGCTTAGGGGTGCCCTAGCCTAAGCCTAGGGGTGCCCTAGCCTAAGCCTAGGGGTGCCCTAGCCTAAGCCTATGGGTGCCCTAGCCTTAAGCTAGCGGAGCCCTAGACTTAGCCTAAGCCTAGGGGTGCCCTAGCATAAGACAAGGGGTGCCCTAGCCTAAGCTTAGGGGCGCCCTAACCTAAGCCTAGGGGTCCCCTAGCCTAATCCTAGGGGTGCCCTAGCCTAAGCCTAGGTGTGCCATAGCCTAAGCCTAGGGGTGCCCTAGCCTAAGCCAACGGGTGCCCTAGCCTAAGCCTAGGGGTGCCCTAGCCTAAGCTTAGGGTTGCCCTAGCCTAAGCCTAGGGGTGCCCAAGCCTTAGTCTAGTGGAACCCTAGCCTTAGCCTAAGCCTAGGGGTGCCGTAGCCTAAGCGTAGATGTGCCCTAGCCTAAGCCTAGGGGTGACCTACCCTAAGCCTAGGGGTGCCCTAGCCTTAGGCGAGCTGACCTAGCTTTAGCCTAAGACTAGGGGTGCCCTAGCCTAAGCCTAGGGGTGCCCTAGCCTAAGCCTACGAGTGCTCTAGCCTAAGCCAAGGGGTGCCCTAACCTAAGCCTAGGGGTGACCTAGCCTTAGGCTAGGGGAGCCCTAGCCTAAGACTAGGGGAGCCCTAGCCTAAGACTAGGGGTGCCCTAACATAAGCCTAGGGGTGCCCTAGCCTAAGCCTAGGGGTGCCCTAGCCTAAGCCTAGGGGTGTCCTAGCCTAAGGCTAGGGGAGCCCTAGCCTTATCCTAAGCCTAGGGGTGCCCTAGCCTAAGCCTAGGGGTGCCCTAGCGTAAGTCTAGGGGTGCCTTAGCCTAAGCCTAGGGGTACCCTATTTTTAAGCTAGGGGAGCCCTAGCCTTAGCCTAAGCCTAGGGGTGCCCCAGCGTAAGCCTAGGGGTGCCCTAGCCTAAGTCTAGGGGAGCCTAGCCTAAGCATAGTGGTGCCCTAACCTAAGCCTAGGTGTTCCCTACCTAAGCCTAGGGGTGCCCTGCCTAAGCCAACGGGTGCCTTAGCCTAAGCCTAGGGGTGCCCTAGCCTAAGCGTAGGGTTGCCCTAGCCCAAGCCTAGGGATGCCCTAGCGTTAGGCTAGAGGAGCCCTAGCCTTACCCTAAGCCTAGGGGTGCCCTAGCCTAAGCCTAGGGGTGCCCTAGCCTAATCCTAGGGGTACCCTAGCCTTAGGATAGAGGAGTCCTCACCTTAGCCGAAGCCTTGGTGTGCCCTAGCGGTAGGCTAGAGGCGCCCTAGCCTTAGCCTAAGCCTAGGGGTGCCCTAGCCTAAGCCAAGGGGTGCCCTAGCCTAAGTCTAGGGGTGCCTTAGCCTAAGCCTAGGGGTACCCTAGCCTTAGGCTAGGGGAGTCCTCGCCTTAGCCGAAGCCTTGGGGTGCCCTAGCCTAAGCCTAGGGGTGCCCTAGCCTAAGCCTAGGGGTGCCCTAGCCTAAGCTTAGGGGTGCCCTAGCCTAAGCCTAGTGGTCCCTACCCTAAGCCTAGTGGTGCCCTAGCCCAAGCCTATTGGTGCCTTAGACTATGCCTAGGGGTGACCTAGCCTTAGCCTAAGCCTAGGGGTGCCCTAGCCTAAGCCTAGTGGTGCCCTAGCCTAAGCCTAGGGGTGCCCTAGCCTAAGCCTAGGCGTGCCCTAGCCTAATCCTTGGGTGCCGTAGCCTAAGCTTACGGGTGCCCTAACCTTAGGCTAAGGGTGCCCTAGCCTTAGTCTAGGGGAGCCCTAGCCTTAGCCTAAGCCTAGGGTTGCCCTAGCCTAAGCCTAGGGGTGCCCTAGCCTTAGCCTAGGGGAGCCCTAGCTTTAGCCTAAACCTAGGGGTGCCCTAGCCTATGTCTAGGTGTGCCCTAGCCTAAGCCTAAGGGTGCCCTAGCCTAAGCCTAGGGGTGCCTTTGCCTTAGGCTAGGGGATCCCAAGCCTTACCCTAAGCCTAGGGGTGCCCTAGCCTAAGCCTAGGGGTGCCCTAGCCTAAGCCTAGGGGTGACCTAGCCTAAGCCTAGGGGTGCCTTAGCCTAATCCTAGGGGTGTCCTAGCCTTAGGCTAGGGGAGCCCGAGCCTTATCCTAAGCCTAGGGGTGCCCTAACCTAATCCTAGGGGTGCCATAGCCTAAGCCTAGGGGTGCCCTAGCCTAAGCCTAGGGGTGCCCTACCCTAAGCCTAGTGGTGCCCTAGCCTAAGCCTAGGGGTGCCCTAGACTTAGGCTAGCTGAACCCTAACCTTAGTCTAAGCCTAGGGGTGCCATAGCATAAGACAAGGGGTGCCCTAGCCTAAGCTTAGGGGTGCCCTATCCTAAGCCTAGGGGTGTCCTAGCCTTAGGCTAGGGGAGCCCTAGCCTTAGCCTAAGCCTAGGGGTGCCCTAGCATAAGACAAGGGGTGCCCTAGCCGAAGCTTAGGGGTGCCCTAGCCTAAGCCTAGGGGTGTCCTAGCCTTAGGCTAGGGGGGCCCTAGCCTTAGCCTAAGCCTAGGGGTGCCCTAGCCTAAGCCTAGGGGTGCCCTAGCCTAAGCCTATGGGTGCCCTAGCCTAAGCCTAGGGGTGACCTAGCCTAAGCTTAGGGGTGCCCTAGCCTAAGTCTAAGGGTGCCCTAGCCTAAGCGTAGTGGTGCCCCAGCCTTAGGCTAGGGGAGCGCTAGCCTTAGCCTAAGCCTAGGGGTGCCCTAGCCTAAGACAAGGGGTGCCCTAGCCTAAGCTTTGGGGTGCCCTAGCCTAAGCCTAGTGGTCCCTAGCCTAAGCCTAGTGGTGCCCTAGCCCAAGCCTATTGGTGCCTTAGACTATGCCTAGGGGTGACCTAGCCTTAGCCTAAGCCTAGGGGTGCCCTAGCCTAAGCCTAGTGGTGCCCTAGCCTAAGCCTAGGGGTGCCCTAGCCTAAGCCTAGGGGTGCCCTAGCCTAATCCTTGGGTGCCGTAGCCTAAGCTTACGGGTGCCCTAGCCTTAGGCTAGGGGTGCCCTAGCCTTAGTCTAGGGGAACCCTAGCCTTAGCCTAAGCCTAGGGTGGCCCTAGCCTAAGCCTAGGGGTGCCCTAGCCTTAGGCTAGGGGAGCCCTAGCCTTAGTCTAAGCTTAGGGGTGCCCTAGCCTAAGCCTAGGGGTGCCCTAGCCTAAGCCAAGTGGTGCCCTAACCTAAGTCTAGGGGGACCCTAGCCTTAGGCTAGAGGAGTCCTCGCCTTAGTCCAAGCCTTGGTGTGCCCTATCGGTAGGCTAGAGGAGCCCTAGCCTTAGCCTAAGCCTAGGGGTGCCCTAGCCTAAGCCAAGGGGTGCCCTAGCTTCAGTCTAGGGGTGCCTTAGCGTAAGCCTAGGGGTACCCTCGCCTTAGGCTAGGGGAGTCCTCGCCTTAGCCAAAGCCTTGGGGTGCCCTAGCCTAAGTCTAGGGGTGCCCTAGCCTAAGCCTAGGTGTACACTAGCCTGAGGCTAGGGGAGTCCTCACCTTAGCTGAAGCCTTGGGGTGTCCTAGCCTAAGCCTAGGGGTGCCCTAGCCTAAGCCTAGGGGTGCCCTAACCTAAGCCTAGGGTGCCCTTGCCTAAGCCTAGGGGTGCCTTAGCCTAAGCCTAGGGGTCCCCTAGCCTTAGCCTAAGCCTAGGCGTGCCCTAGCCTAAGCCTAGGGGTGCCCTAACCTAAGCCTAGGCGTGCCCTAGCCTAAGCCTAGGGGTGCCCTAACCTAAGCCTAGGGGTGCCCTAGCCTAAGCCTAGGGGTGCCATAGCCTAAGCCTAGGGATACCCTATCCTAAGCCTAGGGGTTCCCTAGCCTAAGTCTAGGGGTTCCCTAGCCTAAGCCTAGGGGTGCCCTAGCCTAAGCCTAGGGGTGCCCTAGCCTAAGCCTAGGGGTACCCTAGCCTAAGCCTAGGGGTGTGTTTGCCTTAGGCTAGGGGATCCCAAGCCTTAGCCTAAGCCTAGGGGTGCCTTAGCCTAAGTGTAGGGGTGCCCTATCCTGAGCCTAGGGGTGCCCTAACCTTAGCCTAGGTGTGCCCTAGCCTAAGCCTACGGGTGCCTTAGCCTAAGCCTAGGGGTGCCCTAGCCTAAGCCTAGGGGTGCCCTAGCCTAAACTTAGGGGTGCCCTAGCCTAAGCCTAGGGGTGCCTTAGCCTAAGCCTAGGGGTCCCCTAGCCTTAGCCTAAGCCTAGGGGTGCCCTAGCCTAAGCCTACGGGTCCCTAGCCTGAGGCTATGGGAGCCCTAGCCTTAGTCTAGGCTAGGATTGCCCTAGCCTAAGCCTAGGGGTGCCATAGCCTGAGTCTAGGGGTGCCCTAGCCTGAGGCTAGGGGAGCCGTAGTCTTAGCCTAAGCCTAGCGGTGCCCTAGCCTAAGCCTAGGGGTTCCCTTGCCTAAGCCTAGGGGTGCCCTCGCCTAAGCGTACGGGTGCCCACGCCTTAGGCTAGGGGAGCCCTAGCCTTAGCCTAAGGGTGCCCTAGCCTAAGCCAAGTGGTGCCCTAGCCTAAGCCTAGGGGTTCCCTTGCCTAAGCCTAGGGGTGCCCTAACCTAAGCCTAGGGGTGCCCTAGCCTAAGCTTAGGGGTGCCCTAGCATAAGCCTAAGGGTGCCCTAGCCTAAGCCAAGTGGTGCCCTAGCCATAGGCTAGGGGAGCCCTAGCCTTAGCCTAAGCCTAGGGGTGCCCTAGCCTAAGACTAGGGGTGCCCTAGCCTAAGCTTAGGGGTGCCTTAGCCTAAGCCTAGGGGTCCCTAGCCTAAGCCTAGGGGTGCCCTAGGGTTAGGCTATGGGAGCCCTAGCCTTAGCCTAATCCTAGGGGTGCCCTAGCCTAAGCCCAGGGGTGCCATAGCCTAAGCCAAGGGGCGCCCTACCCTAAGCCTAGGGTTGCCCTAGCCTAAGCCTAGGGGTGCCCTAGCCTTAGGCTAGGGGAGCCCTAGCCTTAGCCTAAGCCTAGGGGTGCCCTAGCCTAAGCCTAGGGGTGCCCTAGCCTACGCATAGGGGTGCCCTAGCCTAAGCCAAGGGATGCCCTAGCCTAAGACTATGGGTGCCCTAGCCTAAGCTTAGGGGTGCCCTAGTCTAAGCCTAGGGGTGCCCTAGCCTAAGCGTAGGGGTGCCCTAGGGTTAGGCAAGGGGAGCCCTTGCCTTAGCCTAAGCCTAGGGCTGCCCTAGCCTAAGCTTAGGGGTGCCCTAGCCTAAGCCTAGGGGTGCCCTAGCCTAAGGCTAGGGGAGCCCTAACCTTAGGCTAGGGGAGCCCTAACCTTAGCCTAAGCCTAGCGGTGCCCTAGCCTAAGGCTAGGGGAGCCCTAACCTTAGGCTAGTGGAGCCCCAGCCTTAGCCTAATCCTAGGGGTGCTCTAGCCTAAGCCTAGGGGTGCCGTAGCCTAAGCCTAGGGGTGCCCTAGCCTAAGCCAACGGGTGCCCTAGCCTAAGCTTAGGGGTGCCCTAGCCTAAGCCTAGGGGTGCCCTAGCCTAAGCCTAGGGGTGCCCTAGCCTAATCCTATGGGTGCCCTAGCCTTAAGCTAGCGGAGCCCTAGGCTTAGCCTAAGCCTAGGGGTGCCCTAGCATAAGACAAGGGGTGCCCTAGCCTAAGCTTAGGGGCGCCCTAACCTAAGCCTAGGGGTCCCCTAGCCTAATCCTAGGGGTGCCCTAGCCTAAGCCTAGGTGTGCCATAGCCTAAGCCTAGGGGTGCCCTAGCCTAAGCCTAGGGTTGCCCTAGCCTAAGCCTAGGGGTGCCCTAGCCTTTTTCTAGTGGAACCCTAGCCTTAGCCTAAGCCTAGGGGTGCCGTAGCCTAAGCGTAGATGTGCCCTAGCCTAAGCCTAGGGGTGACCTACCCTAAGCCTAGGGGTGCCCTAGCCTTAGGCGAGCTGACCTAGCTTTAGCCTAAGACTAGGGGTGCCCTAGCCTAAGCCTAGGGGTGCCCTAGCCTAAGCCTACGAGTGCCCTAGCCTAAGCCAAGGGGTGCCCTAACCTAAGCCTAGGGGTGACCTAGCCTTAGGCTAGGGGAGCCCTAGCCTAAGACTATGGGTGCCCTAACATAAGCCTAGGGGTGCCCTAGCCTAAGCCTAGGGGTGCCCTAGCCTAAGCCTAGGGGTGTCCTAGCCTAAGGCTAGGGGAGCCCTAGCCTTATCCTAAGCCTAGGGGTGCCCTAGCCTAAGCCTAGGGGTGCCCTAGCCTAAGTCTAGGGGTGCCTTAGCCTAAGCCTAGAGGTACCCTATTTTTAAGCTAGGGGAGCCCTAGCCTTAGCCTAAGCCTAGGGGTGCCCCAGCGTAAGCCTAGGGGTGCCCTAGCCTAAGTCTAGGGGAGCCTAGCCTAAGCATAGTGGTGCCCTAACCTAAGCCTAGGTGTTCCCTACCTAAGCCTAGGGGTGCCCTGCCTAAGCCAACGGGTGCCTTAGCCTAAGCCTAGGGGTGCCCTAGCCTAAGCCTAGGGTTGCCCTAGGCCAAGCCTAGGGATGCCCTAGCGTTAGGCTAGAGGAGCCCTAGCCTTAGCCTAAGCCTAGGGGTGCCCTAGCCTAAGCCTAGGGGTGCCCTAGCCTAATCCTAGGGGTACCCTAGGCTTAGGATAGAGGAGTCCTCACCTTAGCCGAAGCCTTGGTGTGCCCTAGCGGTAGGCTAGAGGAGCCCTAGCCTTAGCCTAAGCCTAAGGGTGCCCTAGCCTAAGCCAAGGGGTGCCCTAGCCTAAGTCTAGGGGTGCCTTAGCCTAAGCCTAGGGGTACCCTAGCCTTAGGCTAGGGGAGTCCTCGCCTTAGCCGAAGCCTTGTGGTGCCCTAGCCTAAGCCTAGGGTTGCCTTATCCTTAGGCTTGGGGAGCCCTAGCCTTAGCCTAAGCCTAGGGGTGCTCTAGCCTAAGCCTAGGGGTTCCCTTGCCTAAGCCTAGGGGTGCCCTAGCCTAAGCCGAGGAGTGCCCTAGCCTAAGGCTAGGGGTGCCCTAGCCTAAGCCTAGGGGTGCCCTAGCCTAAGCCTAGGGGTGCCCTAGCCTTAGGGTAGCTGAGCCCTAGCCGTAGCCTAAGCCTAGGGGTACCCTAGCCTAAGCCTAGGGGTGCCCTAGCCTAAGCCTAGGGGTGCCCTAGCCTTAGGGTAGCTGAGCCCTAGCCGTAGCCTAAGCCTAGGGGTGCCCTAGCCTACGCCTAAGGGTGCCCTAGCCTAAGCCAAGAGGTGCACTAGCCCAAGCCTAGGGATTCCCTAGCGTTAGGCTTGAGGAGCTCTAGCATAGGCTAAGCCTAGGGGATCCCTAGCCTAAACCTAGGGGTGCCCTAGCCCAAGCCTAGGGGTGCCGTAGCCTAAACCTAGGGGTTCCCTAGCCTAAGCCTAGGGGTGCCCTAGCCTAAGGCTAGGGGTGCCCTAGCCTTAGTCTAGTGGAGCCCTAGCCTTAGCCTAAGACTAGGGGTGCCCTAGCCTAAGCGTAGATGTGTCCTAGCCTAAAACTAGGGGTGACCTACCCTAAGCCTAGGGGTGCCCTAGCCTTAGGCTAGCTGAGCCCTAGCCTTAGGCTAAGCCTAGGGGTGCCTTAGCCTAAGCCTAGGGGTGCCCTAGCCTAAGCCTAGGAGTGCCCTAGCCTAAGCCAAGGGGTGCCCTAGCCTAAGCTTAGGGGTGCCCTAGCCTTAGGCTAGCTGAGCCCTTGCCTTAGCCTAAGTCTAGGGGTGCCCTAGCCTAAGCCTAGGGTTGCCCTACCCTAAGCCTAGGGGTGCCCTAGCCTTAGGCTAGCGGAGCCCTAGCCTTAGCCTAAGCCTAGGGGTGCCCTAGCAAAAGACAAGGGGTGCCCTAGCCTAAGCTTAGGGGCGCCCTAGCCTAAGCCTAGGGGTCCCCTAGCCTAAGCGTAGGGGTGCCCTAGCCTAAGCCTAGGAATGCCCTAGCGTTAGGCTAGGGGAGCCCTAGCCTTAGCCTAAGACTAGGGATGCCCTAGCCTAAGCCTAGGGGTGCCCTAGCCTAAGCCTATGGGTGCCCTAGCCTAAGCCTAGGGGTGCCTTAGAATTAGGCTAGGGGAGCCCTAGCCTTAGCCTAAGCCTAGGGGTGCCGTAGTCTAAGCCTAGGGGTTCCCTTGCCTAAGCCTAGGGGTGCCCTAGCCTAAGCCTAGGTCTGCCCTAGCCTAAGGCTAGGGGTGCCCTAGCCTTAGTCTAGTGGAGCCCTAGCCGTAGCCTAAGCCTAGGGGTGCCCTAGCCTACGCCTAAGGGTGCCCTAGCCTAAGCCTAGGGATGCACTAGCCTTAGGCTAGGGGAGCCCTAGTCTTAGCCTAAGCCGAACGGTGCCCTAGCATAAGCTTAGGGGTGCCCTAGCCTAAGCCTAGGGGTGCCCTAGCCTAAGCCTAGGGGTGCCCTAGCCTAAGCCTAGGGGTGCCCTAGCCTTAGGCTAGGGGGCCCTAGCCTTAGCCTAAGCCTAGGGGTGCCCTAGCTTAAGCCTAGTGGTGTCCTAGCCTAAACCTAGGGGTGCCCTAGCCTAAGCCTAGGAGAGCCCTACCCTAAGCCCAGGGGTGCCCTAGACTTAGGCTAGGGGAGCCCTAGCTTTAGCCTAAGCCTTGGGGCGCTCTAGCCTAAAACTAGGGGTTCCCTAGCCTAAGCCTAGGGGTGAGCTAACCTAAGCCTAGGGGTGCCCTAGGCTAATGCTAGGGGTGCCCTAGCATTAGTCTAGAGGAGCCCTAGCCTTAGCCTAAGCTTAGGCGTGCCCTATGCTAAGCCTAGTGGTGCCCTAGCCTAAGCCTAGGGGTGCCCTAGCCTAAGCCTAGGGGTGCCATAGCCTAAGGCTAGGGGTGCCCTAGCCTTAGTCTAGTGGAGCCCTAGCCTTAGCCTAAGCCTAGGGATGCCATAGCCTAAGCATAGATGTGCCATAGCCTAAGCCTAGGGATGCCCTACCCTAAGCCTAGGGGTGCCCTAGCCTAAGCCTAGGGGTGCCCTAGCCTTAGGCTAGCTGAGCCCTAGCCTTAGCCTAAGCCTAGGGGTGCCCTAGCCTAAGCCTATGGGTTCCCTAGCCTAAGCCTAGGGGTGCCCTAGACTAAGCCTAGGAGTGCCCTAGCCTATGCCAAGGGGTGCCCTAGCCTAAGCCTAGGGGTACCCTAGCCTTAGGCTAGGGGAGCCCTAGCCTTAGCCTAAGCCTAAAGGTTCCCTAGCCTAAGACTAGGGGTGCCCTAGCCTAAGCGTAGGGGTGCCGAAGCGTAAGCCTAGGGGTGCCCTAGCCTAAGCCTAAGGGTGCCCTAGCCTAAGTCTAGGGGTGCCCTAGCCTAAGCCTAGGTGTACCCTAGCCTTAGGCTAGGGGAGTCCTCGCCTTAGCCGAAGCCTTTGGGTGCCCTAGCCTAAGTCTAGGGGTGCCCTAGCCTAAGCCTAGGGGTGCCCTAACCTAAGCCTAGGGTGCCCTTGCCTAAGCCTAGGGGTGCCTTAGCCTAAGCCTAGGGGTCCCCTAGCCTTAGCCTAAGCCTAGGCGTGCCCTAGCCTAAGCCTACGGGTGCCCTAACCTAAGCCTAGGCGTGCCCTAGCCTAAGCCTAGGGGTGCCCTAACCTAAGCCTAGGGGTGCCCTAGCCTAAGCCTAGGGCTGCCCTAGCCTAAGCCCAGGGGTGCCCTAGTCTAAGCCTAGGGGTGCCCTAGCCTTAGGCTAGGGGAGTCCTAGTCTTAGCCTAAGCCTAGGGGTGCCCTAGTCTAAGCCAAGGGGTGCCCTAGCCTAAGCCTAGGGGTGCCCTAGGGTTAGGCAAGGGGAGCTCTAGCCTTAGCCTAAGCCTAGGGGTGCCCTAGCCTAAGTTTAGGGGTGCCCTAGCCTAAGCTTAGGGGTGCCCTAACTTAAGCCTAAGGTGCCCTAGCCTAAGACTAGGGGTGCCCTAGCCAAAGCCTTGGGGTGCCCTAGCCTTAGACTAGGGGAGCCCTAGCCCTAGCCTAAGCCTAGGGGTGCCATAGCCTAAGCCTAGGGGTGCCCTAGCATAAGCCTAGGGTTGCCCTAGCCTAAGCCTAGGGGTGCCCTAGCCTAAGGCTAGGGGTGCCCTAGCCTAAGTCTAGTGGAGCCCTAGCCTTAGCCTAAGCCTAGAGGTGCCCTAGCCTAAGCCTAGGGGTGCCCTAGTCTTAGGCTAGGGGAGCCCTAGCCTTAGCCTAAGCCTAGGGGTGCCCTAGCCAAAGCCTTGGGGTGCCCTAGCCTTAGACTAGGGGAGCCCTAGCCCTAGCCTAAGCCTAGGGGTGCCATAGCCTAAGCCTAGGGGTGCCCTAGCATAAGCCTAGGGTTGCCCTAGCCTAAGCCTAGGGGTGCCCTAGCCTAAGGCTAGGGGTGCCCTAGCCTTAGTCTAGTGGAGCCCTAGCCTTAGCCTAAGCCTAGAGGTGACCTAGCCTAAGCCTAGGGGTGCCCTAGTCTTAGGCTAGGGGAGCCCTAGCCTTAGCCTAAGCCTAGGGGTGCCCTAGCCTAAGCCTAGGGGTGCCCTAGCCTAAGCCTAGGGGTGCCCTTGCCTAAGCCTAGGGGTGCCCTAGCCTAAGGCTAGGGGTGCCCTAGCCTCAGGCTAGGGGAGCCCTAGCCTTAGTCTAAGCTTAGGGGTGCCCTAGCCTAAGCCTAGGGGTGCCCTAGCCTAAGCCAAGTGGTGCCCTAACCTAAGTCTAGGGGTACCCTAGCCTTAGGCTAGAGGAGTCCTCGCCTTAGTCCAAGCCTTGGGGTGCCCTAGCGGTAGGCTAGAGGAGCCCTAGCCTTAGCCTAAGTCTAGGGGTGCCCTAGCCTAAGCCAAGGGGTGCCCTAGCTTAAGTCTAGGGGTGCCTTAGCGTAAGCCTAGGGGTACCCTCGCCATAGGCTAGGGGAGTCCTCGCCTTAGCCGAAGCCTTGGGGTGCCCTAGCCTAAGCCTAGGGGTACCCTAGCCTAAGCCTAAGGGTGCCCTAGCCTAAGTCTAGGGGTGCCCTAGCCTAAGCCTAGGTGTACCCTAGCCTTAGGCTAGGGGAGTCCTCGCCTTAGCCGAAGCCTTTGGGTGCCCTAGCCTAAGTCTAGGGGTGCCCTAGCCTAAGCCTAGGGGTGCCCTAACCTAAGCCTAGGGTGCCCTTGCCTAAGCCTAGGGGTGCCTTAGCCTAAGCCTATGGGTCCCCTAGCCTTAGCCTAAGCCTAGGCGTGCCCTAGCCTAAGCCTACGGGTGCCCTAACCTATGCCTAGGCGTGCCCTAGCCTAAGCCTAGGGGTGCCCTAACCTAAGCCTAGGGGTGCCCTAGCCTAAGCCTAGGGCTGCCCTGGCTAAGCCTAGGGGTGCCCTAGTCTAAGCCTAGGGGTTCCCTAGCCTAAGCCTAGGGGTGCCATAGCCTAAGCCTAGGGATACCCTATCCTAAGCCTAGGGGTGCCCTAGTCTAAGCCTAGGGGTTCCCTAGCCTAAGCCTAGGGGTGCCATAGCCTAAGCCTAGGGATACCCTATCCTAAGCCTAGGGGTTCCCTGGTCTAAGCCTAGGGGTTCCCTAGCCTAAGCCCAGGGGTGCCCTAGCCTAAGCCTAGTGGTGCCCTAGGCTAAGCCTAGGGGTGCGTTTGCCTTAGGCTAGGGGATCCCAAGCCTAAGCCTAGGGGTGCCTTAGCCTAAGTGTAGGGGTGCCCTATCCTGAGCCTAGGGGTGCCCTAACCTTAGCCTAGGTGTGCCCTAGCCTAAGCCTAGGGGTGCCTTAGCCTAAGCCTAGGGGTGCCCTAGCCTAAGCCTAGGGGTGCCCTAGCCTAAACTTAGGGGTGCCCTAGCCTAAGCCTAGGGGTGCCTTAGCCTAAGCCTAGGGGTCCCCTAGCCTTAGCCTAAGCCTAGGGGTGCCCTAGCCTAAGCCTACGGGTCCCTAGCCTGAGGCTATGGGAGCCCTAGCCTTAGTCTAGCCTAGGATTGCCCTAGCCTAAGCCTAGGGGTGCCATAGCCTGAGTCTAGGGGTGCCCTAACCTGAGGCTAGGGGAGCCGTAGTCTTAGCCTAAGCCTAGCGGTGCCCTAGCCTAAGCCTAGGGTTCCCCTGCCTAAGCCTAGGGGTGCCCTCGCCTAAGCGTACGGGTGCCCACGCCTTAGGCTAGGGGAGCCTTAGCCTTAGCCTAAGCCTAGGGGTGCCCTAACCTAAGCCTAGGGGTGCCCTAGCCTAAGCTTAGGGGTGCCCTAGCATAAGCCTAAGGGTGCCCTAGCCTAAGCCTAGTGGTGCCCTAGCCATAGGCTAGGGGAGCCCTAGCCTTAGCCTAAGCCTAGGGGTGCCCTAGCCTAAGACTAGGGGTGCCCTAGCCTAAGCTTAGGGGTGCCTTAGCCTAAGCCTAGGGGTCCCTAGCCTAAACCTAGGGGTGCCCTAGGGTTAGGCTAGGGGAGCCCTAGCCTTAGCCTAATCCTAGGGGTGCCCTAGCCTAAGCCTAGGGGTGCCATAGCCTAAGCCCAGGGGCGCCCTACCCTAAGCCTAGGGTTGTCCTAGCCTAAGCCTAGGGGTGCCCTATCCTTAGGCTAGGGGAGCCCTAGCCTTAGCCTAAGCCTAGGGGTGCCCTAGCCTAAGCCTAGGGGTGCCCTAGCCTACGCATAGGGGTGCCCTAGCCTAAGCCAAGGGATGCCCTAGTCTAAGACTAGGGGTGCCATAGCCTAAGAGTAGGGGTGCCCTAGTGTTAGGCAAGGGGAGCCCTTGCCTTAGCCTAAGCCTAGGGCTGCCCTAGCCTAATCTTAGGGGTGCCCTAGCCTAAGCCAAGGGGTGCCCTAGCCTAAGGATAGGGGAGCCCTAACCTTAGGCTAGGGGAGCCCTAACCTTAGCCTAAGCCTAGGGGTGCCCTAGCCTAAGCCTAGGGGTGCCCTAGCCTAAGCCTAGGGGTGCCCTAGCCTAAGGCTAGGGGAGCCCTAACCTTAGGCTAGTGGAGCCCCAGCCTTAGCCTAATCCTAGGGGTGCCCTAGCCTAAGCCTAGGGGTGCCGTAGCCTAAGCCTAAGGGTACCCTAGCCTAAGCCTAGTGGTGCCCTAGCCTTAGCCTAAGCCTAGTGGTGCCTTAGCCTAAGCCTAGGGGTGACCTAGGCTTAGCCTAAGCCTAGGGGTGCCTTAGCCTAAGCCTAGGCGTCCCCTAGCCTTAGCCTAAGCCTAGGGGTGCCCTAGCCTAAGCCTAGGGGTGCCCTAGCCTAAGCCTAGGGGTGCCCTAGCATAAGCCTAGGGGTGCCCTAGCCTAAGCCTAGGGGTGCCCTAGCCTAAGCCTAGGGGTGCCCAGGCCTTAGGATAGAAGAGCCCTAGCCTTAGCCTAAGCCTATGGCTGCCCTAGCCTAAGCCTAGGGGTGCCCTAGCCTAAGCCTAGGGGTGCCCTAGCCTAATCCTAGGGGTGCCCTAGCCTTAGGCTAGGGGAGCACTTGCCTTAGCCTAAGCCTAGGGGTGCCCTAGCCTAAGCCTAGGCGTGCCCGAGCATAAGCCTATGGGTGACCTACCCTAAGCCTAGGGGTGCCCTACCCTAAGCCTAGGGGTGCCCTAGCCTAAGCCTAGGCTTGCCCTAGCCGTAGGCTAGCTGAGCCCTAGCCTAAGTCTAAGCCTAGGGGTGCCCTAGCCTAACCCTAGGGGTGCCCTAGCCTAAGCCTACGAGTGCCCTAGCCTTAGGCTAGGGGAACCCTAGCCTTAGCCTAAGCCTACTGGTGTCCTAGCCTAAGCCTAGGGGTGTCCTAGCCTAAGCCTAGGGGTGCCCTAGCCTAAGCCAAGGGGTGCCCTAGCCTAAGCCTAAAGGGTGCCCTAGCCTAAGACAAGTGGTGCCCTAGCCTAAGCTTAGGGGTGCCCTAAACTAAGCCTTGGGGTGCCCTATCCTAAGCCTAGGGGTGCCCTAGGGTTAGGCTAGGGGAGCCCTAGCCTTAGCCTAACACTAGGGGTGCCCTAGCCTAAGCCTAGTGGTGCCGTAGCCTAAGCCTAGGGGTGCCCTAGGTTAGGCCTAGGGGTGCCCTAGCCTTTGGCTAGGGGAGCCCGGGCCTTATCCTAAGCCTAGGGGTGCCCTAGCCTAATCCTATTGGTGCCCTATCCTAAGCCTAGGGGTGCCCTAGCCTAAGCCTAGGGGTGCCCTAGCCTTAGGCTAGGGGAGCCCTAGCTTTAGCCTAAGCCTAGGGGTGTCCTTGCCTAAGCCGAGGGGTGCCCTACCCTAACCCTAGGGGTGCCCTAGCCTAAGCCTAGCCTTGCCCTAGCCTTAGGCTAGCTGAGCCCTAGCCTAAGCCTAAGCCTAGGGGTGCCCTAGCCTAAGCCTAGGGATGCCCTAGCCTAAGCCTAGGGGTGCCCTACACTAAGCCTAGGGTGCCATAGCCTTAGGCTAGAGGAGCCCTAGCCTTAGCCTAATCCTAGGGGTGCCATAGCCCAAGCCTAGGGGTGCCCTAGCCTTAGCCTAGGGGTACCCTAGCCTAAGCCTAGTGGTGCCCTAACCTAAGCCTAGGAGTGCCCTAGCCTAAGCCTAGGGCTGCCCTAGCCTAAGGCTAGGGGTGTCCTAGCCTTAGTCTAGTGGAGCCCTAGCCTTAGGCTAGGGGAACACTAGCCTTAGCCTAAGCCTAGGGGTGCCCTAGCCTAAGCATAGGTGTGCCATACTTGAGGCTAGAGGAGGCCTAGCCTTAGCCTAAGCCTAGGGGTGCCCTAGCCTAAGACTAGGGGTGCCCTAGCCTAAGCTTAGGGGTGCCGTAGCCTAAGCCTTGGGGTGCCCTATCCTAAGCCTAGGGGTGCCCTAACCTTAGACTAGGGGAGCCCTAACCTGAGACTAAGCCTAGGGGTGCCCTAGCCCAAGCCTAGGGGTGCCCTAACCTAAGCCTAGGGGTGCCCAAGCCTAAGCCTAGGGGTGCCCTAGCCTTAGTCTAGTGGAGCCCTAGCCATAGCCTAAGCCTAGAGGTGCCCTAGCCTAAGCCTAGATGTGCCCTAGCCTAAGCCTAGGGGTGCCCTACCCTAAGCCTAGTGGTGCCCTAGCCTAAGCCTAGGGGTGCCCTAGCCTTAGGCTAGCTGAGCCCTAGCCTTAGCCTAAGCCTAGGGGTGCCCTATCCTAAGCCTAGGGGTGCCCTAGCCTAAGCCAAGGGGTGCCCTACCCTAAGCCTAGGGGTGTCCTACCCTAAGCCTAGGGCTGCCCTAGCCTAAGCCTAGGCTTACCCTAGCCTTAGGCTAGCTGAGCCCTAGCCTAAGCCTAAGCCTAGGGGTGCCCTAGCCTAAGCCTAGGGGTGCACTAGACTTAAGCTAGGGGAACACTAGCCTAAGCCTAAGCCTAGGGTTGCCCTATCCTAAGCCTAGGCGTGCCCTAGCCTAAGCCGAGGGGTGCCCTACCCTAAGCCTAGGGGTGCCCTACCCTAAGCCTAGGGGTACCCTAGCCTAAGCCTAGGCTCACCCTAGCCTTAGGCTAGCTGAGCCCTAGCCTAAGCCTAAGCCTAGGGGTGCCATAGCCTAAGCTTAGGGATGCCCTAGCCTAAGCCTAGGGGTGCCATAGCCTTAGGCTAGAGGAGTCCTAGCCTTAGCCTAAGCCTAGGGGTGCCCTAGCCTAAGACAAGTGGTGCCCTAGCCTAAGCTTAGGGGTGCCCTAGCCTAAGCCTTGGGGTGCCCTATACTAAGCCTTGGGGTGCCCTAGGGTTAGGCTAGGGGAGCCCTAGCCTTAGCCTAACACTAGGGGTACCCTAGCCTAAGCCTAGGGGTGCCCTAGCCTAAGCCTAGGGGTGCCCTAGGTTAGGCCTAGGGGTGCCCTAGCCTTAGGCTAGGGGAGCCCGGGCCTTAGCCTAAGCCTAGGGGTGCCCTAGCCTAATCCTAGTGGTGCCCTATCCTAAGCCTAGGGGTGCCCTACACTAAGCCTAGGGGTGCCATAGCCTTAGGCTAGAGGAGCCCTAGCCTTAGCCTAAGCCTAGGGGTGCCCTAGCCTAAGCTTAGGGGTGCCCTAGCCTAAGCCTGGGGGTGCCCTAGCCTAAGCCTAGGAGTGCCCTAGCCTAAGCTTAGGGGTGCCCTAACCTTAGACTAGGGGAACCCTAGCCTTAGCCTAAGCCTTGGGGTGCCCTAGCCTAAGACTAGGGGTGCCCTAGCCTAAGCTTTGGGGTGCCCTAGCCTAAGCCTGGGGGTGCCCTAGCCTAAGCCTAGGGGTGCCCTAGCCTAAGCCTAGGGGTGCCCTAGCGTACGCCTAGGGGTGCCCTAGCCTAAGTCTAGGGGTGCCCTAGCCTAAGCCTAGGGGTGCCCTAGCCTTAGGCTAGGGGAGCCCTAGCCTTAGCCTAAGCCTAGGGGTGCCCTAGCATAATCCTAGTGGTGCCCTACCCTAAGCCTAGGGGTGCCCTACCCTAAGCCTAGGGGTGCCCTAGCCTTAGTCTAGGGGAGCCCTAACCTTAGCCTAAGCCTAGGGGTGCCCTAGCCAAAGCCTAGGGGTGCCCTAGCCTAAGCCTAGGGGTACCCCAGCCTAAGCCTAGGGGTGCCCTAGCCTAAGCCTAGGGGTACCCTAGCCTAAGCCTAGGGGTGCCCTAACCTTAGATTAGGGGAGCCCTAACCCTAGCCTAACCTAGGGGTGCCCTAGCCCAAGCCTAGGGTTGCCCTAGCCTAAGACTAGGGGTGCCCTAGCCTAAGCCTAGGGGTGCCCTAGCCTTAGTCTAGTGGAGCCCTAGCCATAGCCTAACCCTAGGGGTGCCCTAGCCTAAGCCAAGGGGTGCCCTAGCCTAAGCCTAGGGGTGCCCTAGGCTAAGCCTAGGGGTGCCCTAGCCTAAGCCTAGGGGAGCCCTAGCCTTAGCCTAATCCTAGTGGTGCCCTATCCTAAGCCTAGGGGTGCCCTAGCCTAAGCCTAGGGGTGCACTAGCCTTAGACTAGGGGAGCCCTAACCTTAGCCTAAGCCTAGGGGTGCCCTAGCCCAAGCCTAGGGGTGCCCTAGCCTCAGCCTAGGGGTACCCTAGCCTAAGCCTAGGGGTGCCCTAGCCTAAGCCTAGGGGTGCCCTAGCCTAAGCCTAGGGGTGCCCTAGATTAAGCCTAGGCTTACCCTAGCCTTAGGCTAGCTGAGCCCTAGCCTAAGTCTAAGCTTAGGGGTACCCTAGCCTAAGCCTAGGGGTGCCCTAGCCTAAGCCTAGGGGTGCCCTACCCTAAGGCTAGTCGTGCCCTAGCCTTAGTCTAGTGGAGCCCTAACCTTAGGCTAGGGGAACACTAGCCTTAGCCTAAGCCTAGGGGTGCCCTAGCCTAAGCCTAGGCGTGCCCTAGCCTAAGCCGAGGGGTGCCCTACCCTAATCCTAGGGGTGCCCTACCCTAAGCCTAGGGGTGCCCTAGCTTAAGCCTAGGCTTACCCTAGCCTTAGGCTAGCTGAGCCCTAGCCTAAGCCTAAGCTTAGGGGTGCCCTAGCCTAAGCTTAGGGATGACCTAGCCTAAGCCTAGGGGTGCCCTAGCCTAAGCCTAGGGGTGCTTTAGACTAAGCCTAGGGGTCACCTAGCCTTAGCCTAAGCCTAGGGGTGCCCTAGCCTAAACCTAAGGGTGCCTGAACCTAAGCCAAGGGTGCCCTTGCCTAAGCCTAGGGGTGCCTTAGCCTAACCCTAGGGGTGCCCTAACCTTAGGCTCGGGGAGCACTAGCCTTAGCCTAAGCCTAGGGGTGCCCTACCCTAAGCCTAGGCGTGCCGTAGCCTAAGCCTAGGGCAGCCCTAGCCTAAGCCTAGGCGTGCCCTAGCCTAAGCTTAGGGGTGCCCTAGCCTAAGCCTAAGGGTGCCCAAGCCTAATCCTAGTGGTGCCCTGGCCTTAGGCTAGGGGAGCCCTAGCCTTAGCCTAAGCCTAGGGGTACCCTAGCCTAAGACTAGGGGTGCCCTAGCCTAAGTTTAGGGGTGCCCTAGCCTAAGCCTAGGGGACCCCTAGCCTAAGCCTAGGGGTGCCCTAGGGTTAGGCTAGGGGAGCCCAAGCCTTAGCCTAATCCTAGGGGTGCCCTAGCCTAAGCCTAGGAGTGCCCTAGCCAAAGCCTAGGGGTGCCCTAGCCTTAGGATAGGGGAGCCCTAGCCTTAACCTAAGCCTACGGGTGCCCTAGCTTAAGCCTAGGTGTGCCCTAACCTAAGCCTAGGGGTGCCCTAGCCTTAGGCTAGGGGAGCCCTAGCCTTAGCCTAAGCCTATGGGTGCCCTAGCCTCAGCCTAGGGGTGCCCTAGCCTAAGCCTAGCATTGCCCTAGCCTAAGCCTAGGGGTGCCCTAGCCTAAGCCTAGTGGTGCCTTAACCTAAGCCTAGGGTTGACCTAGCCTTAGCCTAAGCCTAGGGATGCCCTAGCCTAAGCCTTGTGTTGCCTTAGCGTAAGCCAGGGGTAACCAAGCCTTAGCCTAAGACCAGAGGTGCCTTAGCCTAAGCCTAGGGGTCCCCTAGCCTTAGCCTAAGCCTAGGGGTGCCCTAGCCTAAGCCTAGGGGTGCACTAGCCTTAGACTAGGGGAGCCCTAGCCTTAGCCTAAGCCTCGGGGTGCCCTAGCCTAATCCTAGTGGTGCCCTATCCTAAGCCTAGGGGTGCCCTAGCCTAAGCCTAGGGATGCCCGAGCCTAAGCCAAGGGGTTCCCTAGCCTATGCATAGGGGTGCCCTAGCCTTAGGCTAGGGGAGCCCTAGCCTTAGCCTAAGCCTAGGGGTGCCCTAGACTAAGACTAGGGGTGCCCTAACCTAAGCTTAGGGGTGCCCTAGCCTAAGCCTTGGGGTGCCCTAGCCTAAGACTAGGGGTGCCCTAGCCGAAGTTTAGGGGTGCCCTTGCGTAATCCTAGGGGTGCCCTAGCCTAAGCCTAGGGGTGCCCAAGCCTAAGCCTAGGGGTGCCCTAGCCTTAGGCTAGGGGAGCCCTAGCCTTATCCTAAGCCTAGGGGTGCCCTAGCCTAAGCTTAGGGGTGCCCTACACTAAGCCTAGGGGTGCCCTAGCCTAAGACTAGGGGTGCTCTAGCCTTAGGCTAGCTGATCCCTTGCCTTAGCCTAAGCCTAGGAGTGCCCTAGCCTAAGCTAGGGGGGCCCTAGCCTAAGCCTAGGGGAGCTCTAACCTAAGCTTAGGGGTGCCCTAGCCTAAGCTTAGGGGTGCCTTAGCCTTAGCCTAGCTGAGCCCTAGCCTTAGCCTAAGCCTAGGGGTGCCCTAGCCTAAGCCTAGGGGTGCCCTAGCCTAAGTTTAGGGGTGCCCTACCCTAAGCCTAGGGGTGCCCTAGCCTATGCTTATGGGTGCCATAGCCTAAGCCTACGGGTGCCCTAGCCTAAGCATAGGGGTGCCCTAGCCTAAGCCTAGGGGTGTCCTAGCCTTAGGGTAGGGGGCCCTAGCCTTAGCCTAAGCCTAGGGGTGCCCTAGCCTAAGCCTAGTGGTGTCCTAGCCTAAGCCTAAGGGTGCCCTATCCAAAGCCTAGGGCTGCCCTAGGGTTAGGCTAGGGGAGCCCTAGCCATAGCCTAACCCTAGGGGTGCCCTAGCCTAAGCCAAGGGGTGCCCTAGCCTAAGCCTAGGGGTGCCCTAGGCTAAGCCTAGGGGTGCCCTAGCCTAAGCCTAGGGGAGCCCTAGCCTTAGCCTAATCCTAGTGGTGCCCTATCCTAAGCCTAGGGGTGCCCTAGCCTAAGCCTAGGGGTGCACTAGCCTTAGACTAGGGGAGCCCTAACCTTAGCCTAAGCCTAGGGGTGCCCTAGCCCAAGCCTAGGGGTGCCCTAGCCTCAGCCTAGGGGTACCCTAGCCTAAGCCTAGGGGTGCCCTAGCCTAAGCCTAGGGGTGCCCTAGCCTAAGCCTAGGGGTGCCCTAGATTAAGCCTAGGCTTACCCTAGCCTTAGGCTAGCTGAGCCCTAGCCTAAGTCTAAGCTTAGGGGTACCCTAGCCTAAGCCTAGGGGTGCCCTAGCCTAAGCCTAGGGGTGCCCTACCCTAAGGCTAGTCGTGCCCTAGCCTTAGTCTAGTGGAGCCCTAACCTTAGGCTAGGGGAACACTAGCCTTAGCCTAAGCCTAGGGGTGCCCTAGCCTAAGCCTAGGCGTGCCCTAGCCTAAGCCGAGGGGTGCCCTACCCTAATCCTAGGGGTGCCCTACCCTAAGCCTAGGGGTGCCCTAGCTTAAGCCTAGGCTTACCCTAGCCTTAGGCTAGCTGAGCCCTAGCCTAAGCCTAAGCTTAGGGGTGCCCTAGCCTAAGCTTAGGGATGACCTAGCCTAAGCCTAGGGGTGCCCTAGCCTAAGCCTAGGGGTGCTTTAGACTAAGCCTAGGGGTCACCTAGCCTTAGCCTAAGCCTAGGGGTGCCCTAGCCTAAGCCTAAGGGTGCCTGAACCTAAGCCAAGGGTGCCCTTGCCTAAGCCTAGGGGTGCCTTAGCCTAACCCTAGGGGTGCCCTAACCTTAGGCTCGGGGAGCACTAGCCTTAGCCTAAGCCTAGGGGTGCCCTACCCTAAGCCTAGGCGTGCCGTAGCCTAAGCCTAGGGCAGCCCTAGCCTAAGCCTAGGCGTGCCCTAGCCTAAGCTTAGGGGTGCCCTAGCCTAAGCCTAAGGGTGCCCAAGCCTAATCCTAGTGGTGCCCTGGCCTTAGGCTAGGGGAGCCCTAGCCTTAGCCTAAGCCTAGGGGTACCCTAGCCTAAGACTAGGGGTGCCCTAGCCTAAGTTTAGGGGTGCCCTAGCCTAAGCCTAGGGGACCCCTAGCCTAAGCCTAGGGGTGCCCTAGGGTTAGGCTAGGGGAGCCCAAGCCTTAGCCTAATCCTAGGGGTGCCCTAGCCTAAGCCTAGGAGTGCCCTAGCCAAAGCCTAGGGGTGCCCTAGCCTTAGGATAGGGGAGCCCTAGCCTTAACCTAAGCCTACGGGTGCCCTAGCTTAAGCCTAGGTGTGCCCTAACCTAAGCCTAGGGGTGCCCTAGCCTTAGGCTAGGGGAGCCCTAGCCTTAGCCTAAGCCTATGGGTGCCCTAGCCTCAGCCTAGGGGTGCCCTAGCCTAAGCCTAGCATTGCCCTAGCCTAAGCCTAGGGGTGCCCTAGCCTAAGCCTAGTGGTGCCTTAACCTAAGCCTAGGGTTGACCTAGCCTTAGCCTAAGCCTAGGGATGCCCTAGCCTAAGCCTTGTGTTGCCTTAGCGTAAGCCAGGGGTAACCAAGCCTTAGCCTAAGACCAGAGGTGCCTTAGCCTAAGCCTAGGGGTCCCCTAGCCTTAGCCTAAGCCTAGGGGTGCCCTAGCCTAAGCCTAGGGGTGCACTAGCCTTAGACTAGGGGAGCCCTAGCCTTAGCCTAAGCCTCGGGGTGCCCTAGCCTAATCCTAGTGGTGCCCTATCCTAAGCCTAGGGGTGCCCTAGCCTAAGCCTAGGGATGCCCTAGCCTAAGCCAAGGGGTTCCCTAGCCTATGCATAGGGGTGCCCTAGCCTTAGGCTAGGGGAGCCCTAGCCTTAGCCTAAGCCTAGGGGTGCCCTAGACTAAGACTAGGGGTGCCCTAACCTAAGCTTAGGGGTGCCCTAGCCTAAGCCTTGGGGTGCCCTAGCCTAAGACTAGGGGTGCCCTAGCCGAAGTTTAGGGGTGCCCTTGCGTAATCCTAGGGGTGCCCTAGCCTAAGCCTAGGGGTGCCCAAGCCTAAGCCTAGGGGTGCCCTAGCCTTAGGCTAGGGGAGCCCTAGCCTTATCCTAAGCCTAGGGGTGCCCTAGCCTAAGCTTAGGGGTGCCCTACACTAAGCCTAGGGGTGCCCTAGCCTAAGACTAGGGGTGCTCTAGCCTTAGGCTAGCTGATCCCTTGCCTTAGCCTAAGCCTAGGAGTGCCCTAGCCTAAGCTAGGGGGGCCCTAGCCTAAGCCTAGGGGAGCTCTAACCTAAGCTTAGGGGTGCCCTAGCCTAAGCTTAGGGGTGCCTTAGCCTTAGCCTAGCTGAGCCCTAGCCTTAGCCTAAGCCTAGGGGTGCCCTAGCCTAAGCCTAGGGGTGCCCTAGCCTAAGTTTAGGGGTGCCCTACCCTAAGCCTAGGGGTGCCCTAGCCTATGCTTATGGGTGCCATAGCCTAAGCCTACGGGTGCCCTAGCCTAAGCATAGGGGTGCCCTAGCCTAAGCCTAGGGGTGTCCTAGCCTTAGGGTAGGGGGCCCTAGCCTTAGCCTAAGCCTAGGGGTGCCCTAGCCTAAGCCTAGTGGTGTCCTAGCCTAAGCCTAAGGGTGCCCTATCCAAAGCCTAGGGCTGCCCTAGGGTTAGGCTAGGGGAGCCCTAGCCATAGCCTAACCCTAGGGGTGCCCTAGCCTAAGCCAAGGGGTGCCCTAGCCTAAGCCTAGGGGTGCCCTAGGCTAAGCCTAGGGGTGCCCTAGCCTAAGCCTAGGGGAGCCCTAGCCTTAGCCTAATCCTAGTGGTGCCCTATCCTAAGCCTAGGGGTGCCCTAGCCTAAGCCTAGGGGTGCACTAGCCTTAGACTAGGGGAGCCCTAACCTTAGCCTAAGCCTAGGTGTGCCCTAGCCCAAGCCTAGGGGTGCCCTAGCCTCAGCCTAGGGGTACCCTAGCCTAAGCCTAGGGGTGCCCTAGCCTAAGCCTAGGGGTGCCCTAGCCTAAGCCTAGGGGTGCCCTAGATTAAGCCTAGGCTTACCCTAGCCTTAGGCTAGCTGAGCCCTAGCCTAAGTCTAAGCTTAGGGGTACCCTAGCCTAAGCCTAGGGGTGCCCTAGCCTAAGCCTAGGGGTGCCCTACCCTAAGGCTAGTCGTGCCCTAGCCTTAGTCTAGTGGAGCCCTAACCTTAGGCTAGGGGAACACTAGCCTTAGCCTAAGCCTAGGGGTGCCCTAGCCTAAGCCTAGGCGTGCCCTAGCCTAAGCCGAGGGGTGCCCTACCCTAATCCTAGGGGTGCCCTACCCTAAGCCTAGGGGTGCCCTAGCTTAAGCCTAGGCTTACCCTAGCCTTAGGCTAGCTGAGCCCTAGCCTAAGCCTAAGCTTAGGGGTGCCCTAGCCTAAGCTTAGGGATGACCTAGCCTAAGTCTAGGGGTGCCCTAGCCTAAGCCTAGGGGTGCCATAGCCTTAGGCTAGAGGAGGCCTAGCCTTAGCCTAAGCCTAGGGGTGCCCTAGCCTAAGATTAGGGGTGCCCTAGCCTAAGCTTAGGGGTGCCCTAGCCTAAGCCTTGGGGTGCCCTATCCTAAGCCTAGGGGTACCCTAGCCTAAGCCTAGGGGTGCCCTAACCATAGACTAGGGGAGCCCTAACGTTAGCCTAAACCTAGGGGTGCCCTAGCCCAAGCTTCGGGGTGCCCTAGCCTAAGCCTAGGGGTGCCTTAGCCTTAGTCTAGTGGAGCCCTAGCCTTAGCCTAAGCCTAGGGGTGCCCTAGCCTAAGCCTAGATGTGCCCTAGCCTAAGTCTAGGGGTGCCCTACCCTAAGCCTAGGGGTGCCCTAGCCTAAGCCTAGGGGTGCCCTAGCCTTAGGCTAGCTGAGCCCTAGCCTTAGCCTAAGCCTAGGGGTGCCCTATCCTAAGCCTAGGGGTGCCCTAGCCTAAGCCAATGGGTGCCCTAACCTAAGCCTAGGGGTGTCCTACCCTAAGCCTAGGGCTGCCCTAGCCTAAGCCTAGGCTTACCCTAGCCTTAGACTAGCTGAGCCCTAGCCTAAGCCTAAGCCTAGGGGTGCCCTAGCCTAAGCCTAGGGGTGCCCTAGCCTTAGGCTAGGGGAACACTAGCCTTAGCCTAAGCCTAAGCCTAGCCTTAGCCTAAGCCTAGCCTAAGCCTAGCCTTAGCCTAAGCCTAAGCCTAAGCCTAAGCTTTAGCCTTAGCCTAAGCCTAGCCTTAGCCTAAGCCAAGGGGTGCCCTAGCCTAAGCCGAGGGGTGCCCTACCCTAAGCCTAGGGCTGCCCTAGCCTAAGCCTAGGCTTACCCTAGCCTTAGACTAGCTGAGCCCTAGCCTAAACCTAAGCCTAGGGGTGCCCTAGCCAAAGCCTAGGCTTACCCTAGCCTTAGGCTAGTTGAGCCCTAGCCTAAGCCTAATCCTAGGGGTGCCCTAGCCTAAGACTAGGGGTGCCCCAGCCTAAGCTTAGGGGTGCCCTACCCTAAGCCTTGGGGTGCCCTATCCTAAGCCTAGGGGTGCCCTAGGGTAAGGCTAGGGGAGCCCTAGCCTTAGCCTAACGCTAGGGGTGCCCTAGCCTATGCCTAGGGGTGCCCTAGCCTAACCCTAGGTGTGCCCTAGGTTAGGCCTAGGGGTGCCCTAGCCTTAGGCTAGGGGAGCCCTGGCCTTAGCCTAAGCCTAGGGGTGCCCTAGCCTAATCCTAGTGGTGCCCTATCCTAAGCCTAGGGGTGCCCTAGCCTAAGCCTAGGGGTGCCCTATCCTTAGGCTAGGGGAGCCCTAGCTTTAGCCTAAGCCTAGGGGTTTCCTTGCCTAAGCCGAGGGGTGCCCTACCCTAACCCTAGGCGTGCCCAAGCCTAAGCCTAGCCTTGCCCTAGCCTTAGGCTAGCTGAGCCCTAGCCTAAGCCTAAGCCTAGGGGTGCCCTAGCCTAAGCCTAGGAATGCCCTAGCCTAAGCCTAGGGGTGCCCTACACTAAGCCTAGGGGTGCCATAGCCTTAGGCTAGAGGAGCCCTAGCCTTAGCCTAAGCCTAGGGGTGCCCTAGCCTAATCCTAGTGGTGCCCTATCCTAAGCCTAGGGGTGCCCAAGCCTAAGCCTAGGGGTTACCTAGCCTTAGGCTAGGGGAACCCTAACCTTAGCCTAAGCCTAGGGTGCCCTAGCCCAAGCCTAGGGGTGCCCTAGTCTAAGCCTAGGGGTGCCCTAGCCTAAGCCTAGGGGTGCCCTAGCCTAAGCCTAGGGGTGCCCTAGCCTAAGCCAAGGGGTGCCCTAGCCCAAGCCTAGGGGTGCCCTAGCCTAAGCCTAGGGGTACCCTAGCCTAAGCCTAGGGGTGCCTTAGCCTAAGCCTAGGGGTGCCCTAGCCTAAGCCTAGGCGTGGCCTAGTCTAAGCCGAGGGGTGCCCTACCCTAAGCCTAGGGGTGCCCTACCCTAAGCTTAGGGATGCCCTAGCCTAAGGCTAGGGGTACCCTAGCCTAAGCCTAGGGGTGCCCTAGCCTAAAACTAGGGGTGCCCTAGCCTAAGCTTAGGGGTGCCTTAGCCTAAGCCTTGGGGTGCCCTATCCTAAGCCTAGGGGTGCCCAAGCCTAAGCCTAGGGGTGCCCTAGCCTTAGGCTAGCTGAGCCCTAGCCTTAGCCTAAGCCTAGGGGTGCCCTAGCCTAAGCCTAGGGGTGCCCTAGCCTAAGCCTAGGGGTGCCCTAGTCTAAGCCAAGGGGTGCCCTAGCCTATGCATAGGGGTGCCCTAGCCTTAGACTAGGGGAGCCCTAGCCTTAGCCTAAGCCTAGGGGTTCTCTAGCCTAAGACTAAGGGTGCCCTAGCCTAAGCTTAGGGGTGCCCTAGCCTAAGCCTGGGGGTGCCCTAGCCTAAGCCTAGGGGTGCCCTAGCCTATGCTTAATGGTGCCCTAGCGTAAGCCTAGGGGTGCCCTAGCCTAAGCCTAGGGGTGCCCTAGCCTAAGCCTAGGGGTGCCCTAGCCTAAGCCTAGGCGTGCCCTAGCCTAAGCCGAGGGGTGCCCTACCCTAAGCCTAGGGGTGCCCTAGCTTAAGCCTAGGCTTACCCTAGCCTTAGGCTAGCTGAGCCCTAGCCTAAGCCTAAGCCTAGGGGTGCCCTAGCCTAAGCTTAGGGATGCCCTAGCCTAAGGCTAGGGGTGCCCTAGCCTAAGCCTTGCGGTGCCATAGCCTTAGGCTAGAGGAGGCCTAGCCTTAGCCTAAGCCTAGGGGTGCTTAGCCTAAGACTAGGGGTGCCCTAGCCTAAGCTTAGGGGTGCCCTAGCCTAAACCTTGGGGTGCCCTATCTTAAGCCTAGGGGTACCCTAGCCTAAGCCTAGGGGTGCCCTAACCTTAAATTAGGGGAGCCCTAACCTTAGCCTAACCTAGGGGTGCCCTAGCCCAAGCCTAGGGATGCCCTAGCCTAAGACTAGGGGTGCCCTAGCCTAAGCCTAGGGGTGCCCTAGCCTTAGTCTAGTGGAGCCCTAGTCTTAGCCTAAGCCTAGGGATGCCCTAGCCTAAGCCTAGATGTGCCCTAGCCTAAGCCTAGGGGTGGCCTCCCCTAAGCCTAGGGGTGCC
This sequence comes from Tenrec ecaudatus, assembly GCF_050624435.1. Lineage (NCBI taxonomy): Eukaryota > Metazoa > Chordata > Mammalia > Afrosoricida > Tenrecidae > Tenrec > Tenrec ecaudatus. The sequence continues at coordinate 977,095 of NW_027459468.1, forward strand.
CTAGCCTAAGCCTTGGGGTGCCCTAGCCTTAGGCTAGCTGAGCCCTAGCCTTAGCCTAAGCCTAGGGGTGCCCTATCCTAAGCCTAGGGGTGCCCTAGCCTAAGCCTAGGGGTGCCGTAGCCTAAGCCAAGGGGTGCCCTAGCCTATGCATAGGGGTACCCTAGCCTTAGACTAGGGGAGCCCTAACCTTAGCCTAACCCTAGGGGTGCCCTAGCATAAGACTAGGGGTGCCCTAGCCTAAGCTTAGGGGTGCCCTAGCCTAAGTTTGGGGTACCCTAGCCTAAGACTAGGGGTGCCCTAACCTAAGCTTAGAGGTGCCCTAGCCTAAGCCTAGGGGTGCCCTAGCCTAAGCCTAGGGGTGCCCTAGCCTTAGGCTAGGGGAGCCCTAGCCTTATCCTAAGCCTAGGGGTGCCCTAGCCTAATCCTAGTGGTGCCCTATCCTAAGCCTAGGGGTGCCCTAGCCTAAGCCTAGGGGTGCCCTAGCCTTAGTTTAGGGGAGCCCTAACCTTAGCCTAAGCCTAGGGGTGCCCTAGCCTAAGCCTAGGGGTGCCCTAGCCTAAGCATAGGGGTGCCATAGCCTTAGGCTAAAGGAGGCCTAGCCTTAGCCTAAGCCTAGGGGTGCCCTAGCCTAAGATTAGGGGTGCCCTAACCTAAGACTTGGGGTGCCCTATCCTAAGCCTAGGGGTGCCCTAGCCTATGCATAGGGGTGCCCTAGCCTTAGACTAGAGGAGCCCTAGCCTTAGCCTAAGCCTAGGGGTGCCCTAGCTTAAAAATAGGGGTGCCCTAGCCTAAGATTAGGGGTGCCCTAGCCTAAGCCTAGGGGTGCCGTAGCCTAAGACTAGGGGTGCCCTAGCCTAAGCTTAGGGGTGCCCTAGCGTAAGCCTAGGGGTGCCCTAGCCTAAGCCTAGGGGTGCCCTAGCGTAAGCCTAGGGGTGCCCTAGCCTAAGCCGAGGGGTGCCCTAGCCTTAGGCTAGGGAAGCCCTAGCTTTAGCCTAAGCCTAGGGGTGCCCTAGCCTAATCCTAGTGGTTCCCTATCCTAAGCCTAGGGGTGCCCTAGCCTAAGCCTAGGGGTGCCCTAGCCTTAGTCTAGGGGAGCCCTAACCTTAGCCTAAGCCTAGGGGTGCCCTAGCCTAAGCTTAAGGATGCCCTAGCCTAAGGCTAGGGGTGCCCTAGCCTAAGCCTAGGGGTCTCATAGCCTTAGGCTAGAGGAGGCCTAGCCTTAGCCTAAGCCTAGGGGTGCTTAGCCTAAGACTAGGGGTACCCTAGCCTAAGCTTAAGGGTGCCCTAGCCTAAGCCTTGGGGTGCCTTATCCTAAGCCAAGGGGTACCCTAGCCTAAGGCTAGGGGTGCCCTAACCTTAGATTAGGGGAGCCTTAACCTTAGCCTAAGCCTAGGGGTGCCCTAGCCCAAGCCTAGGGGTGCCCTAGCCTAAGACTAGGGGTGCCCTAGCCTAAGCCTAGGGGTGCCCTAGCCTTAGTCTAGTGGAGCCGTAGCCTTAGCCTAAGCCTAGGGATGCCCTACCCTAAGCCTAGGGGTGCCCTAGCCTAAGCCTAGGATTGCCCTAGCCTTAGGCTAGCTGAGCCCTAGCCTTAGCGTAAGCCTAGGGGTGCCCTATCCTAAGTCTAGGGGTGCCCTAGCCTAAGCCGAGGGTGCCCTAGCCTAAGACAAGGGGTGCCCTAGCCTATGCATAGGGGTGCCCTAGCCTTAGACTAGGGGAGCCCTAGCCTTAGCCTAAGCCTAAGGTTGCCATAGAATAAGACTAGGGGTGCCCTAGCCTAAGCTTAGGGGTGCCCTAGCCTAAGCCTAGGGGTGCCCTAGCCAAAGATTGGGGTGCCCTAGCCTAAGCTTAGGCGTGCCCTAGCGTAAGCCTAGGGGTGCCCTATCCTAAGCCTAGGGGTGCCCTAGCCTTAGGCTAGGGGAGCCCTAGCCTTAGCCTAAGCCTAGGGGTGCCCTAGCCTAAGACAAGGGGTGCCCTAGCCTAAGCCTAGGGGTGCCCTAGCCTTAGTTTAGTGGAGCCCTAGCCTTAGCCTAAGCCTAGGGATGCCCTACCCTAAGCCTTGGGGTGCCCTAGCCTAAGCCTAGGGGTGCCCTAGCCTTAGGCTAGCTGAGCCCTAGCCTTAGCCTAAGACTAGGGGTGCCCTATCCTAAGTCTATGGGTGCCCTAGCCTAAGCCTAGGGTGCCCTAGCCTAAAACACGGGGTGCCCTAGCCTATGCATAGGGGTGCCCTAGCCTTAGACTAGGGGAGCCCTAGCCTTAGCCTAAGCCTAGGGTTGCCCTAGCATAAGACTAGGAGTGCCCTAGCCTAAGCTTAGGGGTGCCCTAGCCTAAGCTTAGGGGTACCCTAGCGTAAGCCTAGGGGTGCCCTATCCTAAGCCTAGGGGTGCCCTAGCCTTAGGCTAGGGGAGCCCTAGCCTTAGCCTAAGCCTAGGGGGCCCTAGCCTAATCCTAGTGGTGCCCTATCCTAAGCCTAGGGGTGCCCTAGCCTAAGCCTAGGGGTGCCCTAGCCTTAGGCTAGGGGAGCCCTAACCTTAGCCTAAGCCTAGGGGTGCCCTAGCCCAAGCCTAGGGGTGCCCTAGCCTAAGCCTAGGGGTACCCTAGCCTAAGCCTAGGGGTGCTCTAGCCTAAGCCTAGGGGTGCCCTTGCCTATGGCTAGGGGTTCCCTAGCCTTAGTCTAGTGGAGACCTTGCCTTATGCTAGGGGAGCCCTAGCCTTAGCCTAAGCCTAGGGGTGCCCTATCCTAACCCTAGGCGTGCCCTAGCCTAAGCCTAGGGGTGCCCTAGCTTAAGCCTAGGCTTACCCTAGCCTTAGGCTAGCTGAGCCCTAGCCTAAGCCTAAGCCTAGGGGTGCCCTAGCCTAAGCTTAGGGATGCCCTAGCCTAAGGCTAGGGGTGCCTTAGCCTAAGCGTAGGGGTGCCATAGCCTTAGGCTTTAGGAGGCCTAGCCTTAGACTAAACCTAGGGGTGCCCTAGCCTAAGCTAGGGGTGCCCTAGCCTAAGCTTAGGGGTGCCCTAGCTTAAGCCTTGGGGTGCCCTATCCTAAGCCTAGGGGTACCCTAGCCTAAGCCTAGGGGTGCCCTTACCTTAGACTAGGTGAGCCCTAACCTTAGCCTAAGCCTAGGGGTGCCCTCCCCCAAGCCTAGGGGTGCCCTAGCCTAAGCCTAGGGGTGCCCTAGCCTTAGTCTAGTGGAGCCCTAGCCTTAGCCTAAGCCTTGGGGTGCCCTAGCCTAAGCCTAGATGTGCCCTAGCCTAAGCCTAGGGGTGCCCTAGCTTAAGCCTAGGCTTACCCTAGCCTTAGGCTAGCTGAGCCCTAGCCTAAGCCTAAGCCTAGGGGTGCCCTAGCCTAAGCTTAGGGATGCCCTAGCCTAAGGCTAGGGGTGCCTTAGCCTAAGCCTAGGGGTGCCATAGCCTTAGGCTAGAGGAGGCCTAGCCTTAGCCTAAGCCTAGGGGTGCCCTAGCCTAAGCTAGGGGTGCCCTAGCCTAAGCTTAGGGGTGCCCTAGCCTAAGCCTTGGGGTGCCCTATCCTAAGCCTAGGGGTACCCTAGCCTAAGCCTAGGGGTGCCCTTACCTTAGACTAGGTGAGCCCTAACCTTAGCCTAAGCCTAGGGGTGCGTTAGCCCAAGCCTAGGGGTGCCCTAGCCTAAGCCTAGGGGTGCCCTATCCTTAGTCTAGTGGAGCCCTAGCCTTAGCCTAAGCCTAGGGGTGCCCTAGCCTAAGCTTAGATGTGCCCTAGCCTAAGCCTAGGGGTGCCCTACCCTAAGCCTAGGGGTGCCCTATCCTAAGCCTAGGGGTGCCCTAGCCTAAGCCAAGGGGTGCCCTACCCTAAGCCTAGGGGTGTCCTACCCTAAGCCTAGGGCTGCCCTAGCCTAAGCCTAGGTTTAGCCTAGACTTAAGCTAGCTGAGCCCTAGCCTAAGCCTAAGCCTAGGGGTGCCCTAGCCTAAGCCTAGGGGTGCCCTAGCCTTAGGCTAGGGGAACGCTAGCCTAAGCCTAAGCCTAGGGTTGCCCTAGCCTAAGCATAGGGGTGCCCTAGACTAAGCCGAGGGGTGCCCTACCCTAAGCCTAGGGCTGCCCTAGCCTAAGCCTAGGCTTACCCTAGCCTTAGGCTAGCTGAGCCCTAGCCTAAGCCTAAGCCTAGGTGTGCCCTAGCCAAAGCCTAGGCTTACCCTAACCTTAGGCTAGCTGAGCCCTAGCTTAAGGCTAGGGGTGCCCTAGCCTAAGACTAGTGGTGCCCCAGCCTAAGCTTAGGGGTGTCCTAGCCTAAGCCTTGGGGTGCCCTATCCTAAGCCTAGGGGTGCCCTAGGGTAAGGCTAGGGGAGCCCTAGCCTTAGCCTAAGCCTAGGGGTGCCCTAGCCTATGCCTAGGGGTGCCCTAGCCTAACCCTAGGTGTGCCCTAGTTTAGGCCTAGGGGTGCCCTAGCCTTAGGCTAGGGGAGCCCTGGCCTTAGCCTAAGCCTAGGGGTGCCCTAGCCTAATCCTAGTGGTGCCCTATCCTAAGCCTAGGGGTGCCCTAGCCTAAGCCTAGGGGTGACCTAGCTTTAGGCTAGGGGAGCCCTAGCTTTAGCCTAAGCCTAGGGGTGTCCTTGCCTAAGCCGAGGGGTGCCCTACCCTAACCCTAGGGGTGCCCTAGCCTAAGCCAAATGGTGCCCTAGCCTAAGCTTAGGGGTGCCCTAGCCTAAGCCTTGGGGTGCCCTATCCAAAGCTTAGGGCTGCCCTAGGGTTAGGCTAGGGGAGCCCTAGCCTTAGTCTAACACTAGGGGTGCCCTAGCCTAAGCCAAGGGGTGCCCTAGCCTAAGGCTAGGGGTGCCCTAGCCTAAGCCTAGGAATGCCCTAGCCTAAGCCTAGGGGTGCCCTACACTAAGCCTAGGGGTGCCATAGCCTTAGGCTAGAGGAGCCCTAGCCTTAGCCTAAGCCTAGGGGTGCCCTAGCCTAATCCTAGTGGTGCCCTATCCTAAGCCTAGGGGTGCCCAAGCCTAAGCCTAGGGCTTACCTAGCCTTAGGCTAGGGGAACCCTAACCTTAGCCTAAGCCTAGGGTGCCCTAGCCCAAGCCTAGGGGTGCCCTAGTCTAAGCCTAGGGGTGCCCTAGCCTAAGCCTAGGGGTACCCTAGCCTAAGCCTAGGGGTGTCCTAGCCTAAGCCAAGGGGTGCCCTAGCCCAAGCCTAGGGGTGCCCTAGCCTAAGCCTAGGGGTGCCTTAGCCTAAGCCTAGGGGTGCCCTAGCCTAAGCCTAGGCGTGCCCTAGCCTAAGCCGAGGGGTGCCCTACCCTAAGCCTAGGGGTGCCCTACCCTAAGCTTAGGGATGCCCTAGCCTAAGGCTAGGGGTGCCCTAGCCTAAGCCTAGGGGTGCCATAGCCTTAGGCTAGAGGAGGCCTAGCCTTAGCCTAAGCCTAGGGGTGCCCTAGCCTAAGACTAGGGGTGCCCTAGCCTAAGCTTAGGGGTGCCCTAGCCTAAGCCTTGGGGTGCCCTATCCTAAGCCTAGGGGTACCCTAGCTTACGCCTAGGGGTGCCCTAACCTTAGACTAGGGGAGCCCTAACCTTAGCCAAAGCCTAGGGGTGCCCTAGACCAAGCCAAGGGTTGCCCTAGCCTAAGCCTAGGGGTGCACTAGCCTAAGCCTAGGGGTACCCTAGCCTAAGCCTAGGGGTGCCCTAACCTTAGACTAGGGGAGCCCTAACCTTAGCCTAAGCCTAGGGGTGCCCTAGCCTAAGCCTAGGGGTGCCCTAGCCTAAGCCTAGAGGTGCCCTGGCCTTAGCCTAGTGTAGCATTAGCCTTATCCTAAGCCTAGGGGTGCCCTAGCCTAAGCCTAGATGTGCCCTAACCTAAGCCTAGGGGTGCCCTACCCTAGGCCTAGGGGTGCCCTAGCCTAAGCCTAGGGGTGCCCTACCCTTAGGCTAGCTGAGCCCTAGTCTTAGCCTAAGCCTAGTGGTGCCCTAGCCTAAGCCTAGGGGTGCCCTAGCCTATGCATAGGGGTGCCCTAGCCTTAGACTAGGGGAGCCCTAGCCTTAGCCTAAGCCTAGGGGTTCTCTAGCCTAAGACTAAGGGTGCCCTAGCCTAAGCTTAGGGGTGCCCTAGCCTAAGCCTGGGGGTGCCCTAGCCTAAGCCTAGGGGTGCCCTAGCCTATGCTTAGGGGTGCCCTAGCGTAAGCCTAGGGGTGCCCTAGCCTAAGCCTAGGGGTGCCCTAGCCTAAGTCTAGGGGTGCCCTAGCCTATGCTTAGGGGTACCCTAGTGTAAGCCTAGGGGTGCCCTAGCCTAAGCCTAGGGGTGCCCTACCCTAAGCCTAGGGGTGCCCTAGCTTAAGCCTAGGCTTACCCTAGCCTTAGGCTAGCTGAGCCGTAGCCTAAGCCTAAGTCTAGGGGTGCCCTAGCCTAAGCTTAGGGATGCCCTAGCCTAAGGCTAGGGGTGCCCTAGCCTAAGCCTAGTGGTGCCTTAACCTAAGCCTAGGGTTGAGCTAGCCTTAGCCTAAGCCTAGGGGTGCCCTAGCCTAAGCCTAGGGGTGCCCTAGCCTAAGCCTAGTGGTGCCTTAGCCTAAGCCTAGGGGTGACCTAGCCTTAGCCTAAGCCTAGGGGTGCCTTAGCCTAAGCCTAGGGGTCCCCTAGCCTTAGCCTAAGCCTAGGGGTGCCCTAGCCTAAGCCTAGGGGTGCCCTAGCCTAAGCCTAGGGGTGCCCTAGCATAAGCCTAGGGGTGCCCTAGCCTAAGCCTAGGGGTACCCTATCCTAAACCAAGGGGTGCCCAGGCCTTAGGATAGAAGAGCCCTAGCCTTAGCCTAAGCCTATGGCTGCCCTAGCGTAAGCCTAGGGGTGCCCTAGCCTAAGCCTAGGGGTGCCCTAGCCTAACACTAGGGGTGCCCTAGCCTTAGGCTAGGGGAGCACTAGCCTTAGCCTAAGCCTAGGAGTGCCCTAGCCTAAGCCTAGGCGTGCCCTAGCCTAAGCCTATGGGTGCCCTACCCTAAGCCTAGGGGTGCCCTAGCCTAAGCCTAGGGGTGCCCTAGCCTTAGGCTAGCTGAGCCCTAGCCTTAGCCTAAGCCTAGGGGTGCCCTATCCTAAGCTTAGGGGTGCCCTAGCCTAAGCCAAGGGGAGCCCTACCCTAAGCCTAGGGGTGCCCTAACCTAAGCCTAGGTCTGCCCTAGCCTAAGCCTAGGCTTACCCTAGCCTTAGGCTAGCTGAGCCCTAGCCTAAGCCTAAGCCTAGGGGTGCCCTAGCCTAAGCCTAGGGGTGCCCTAGCCTTAGGCTAGGGGAACACTAGCCTAAGCCTAAGCCTAGGGTTGCCCTAGCCTAAGCCTAGGCGTGCCCTAGCCTAAGCCGAGGGGTGCCCTACCCTAAGCCTAGGGGTGCCCTACCCTAAGTTTTGGGGTGCCCTAGCCTAAGCCTAGGCTTACCCTAGCCTTAGGCTAGCTGAGCCCTAGCCTAAGCCTAAGCCTAGGGGGTCATAGCCTAAGCTTAGGGATGCGCTAGCCTAAGCCTAAGGGTGCCATAGCCTTAGGCTAGAGGAGCCCTAGCCTTAGCCTAAGCCTATGGGTGCCCTAGCCTCAGCCTAGGGGTGCCCTAGCCTAAGCCTAGGAGTGCCATAGCCTAAGCCTAGGGGTGCCCTAGCCTAAGCCTAGTGGTGCCTTAACCTAAGCCTAGGGTTGACCTAGCCTTAGCCTAAGCCTAGTGGTGCCCTAGCCTAAGCCTAGGGGTGCCCTAGCCTAAGCCTAATGGTGCCTTAGCCTAAGCCTAGGGGTGACCTAGCCTTAGCCTAAGCCTAGGGGTGCCTTAGCCTAAGCCTAGGGGTGCCCTAGCCTAAGCCTAGGGGTGCCCTAGCATAAGCCTAGGGGTGCCCTAGCCTAAGCCTAGGGGTGCCCTAGCCTAAGCCTAGGGGTGCCCAGGCCTTAGGATAGAAGAGCCCTAGCCTTAGCCTAAGCCTATGGCTGCCCTAGCCTATGCCTAGGGGTGCCCTAGCCTAAGCCTAGGGGTGCCCTAGTCTAAGCCTAGGTGTGCCCTAGCCTAACACTTGGGGTGCCCTAGCCTTAGGCTAGGGGAGCACTAGCCTTAGCCTAAGCCTAGGGGTGCCCTAGCCTAAGCCTAGGCATGCCCTAGCCTAAGCCTATGGGTGACCTACCCTAAGCCTAGGGGTGCCCTACCCTAAGCCTCGGGGTGCCCTAGCCTAAGCCTAGGCTTGCCCTAGCCTTAGGCTAGCTGAGCCCTAGCCTAAGTGTAAGCCTAGGGGTGGCCTAGCCTAAGCCTAGGAGTGCCCTAGCCTAAGGCTACGAGTGCCCTAGCCTTAGGCTAGGGGAGCCCTAGCCTTAGCCTAAGCCTACTGGTGTCCTAGCCTAAGCCTAGGGGTGTCCTAGCCTAAGCCTAGGGGTGCCCTAGCCTAAGCCTAGGGGTTCCCTAGCCTAAGCCTAAAGGGTGCCCTAGCCTAACCATAGTGGTGCCCTAACCTTAGGCTAGGGGAACACTAGCCTAAGCCTAAGCCTAGGGTTGCCCTAGCCTAAGCTTAGGCGTGCCCTAGCCTAAGCCGAGGGGTGCACTACCCTAAGCCTAGGGGTGCCCTACCCTAAGCCTAGGGGTGCCCAAGCCTAAGCCTAGGCTTACCCTAGCCTTAGGCTAGCTGAGCCCTAGCCTAAGCCTAAGACTAGGGGTGCCATAGCCTAAGCTTAGGGATGCCCTAGCCTAAGCCTAGGGGTGCCATAGCCTTAGCCTAGAGGAGGCCTAGCCTTAGCCTAAGCCTAGGGGTGCCCTAGCCTAAGACTAGGGGTGCCCTAGCCTAAGCTTAGGGGTGCCCTAGCCTAAGCCTTGGGGTGCCCTATCCTAAGCCTAGGGGTGCCCTAGGCTAAGCCTAGGGGTGCCCTAGCCTTAGGCTAGGGGAGCCCTGGCCTTAGCCTAAGTCTAGGGGTGCCCTAGCCTAATCCTAGTGGTGCCATATCCTAAGCCTAGGGGTGCCCTAGCCTTAGGCTAGGGGAGCCCTAGCTTTAGCCTAAGCCTAGGGGTGTCCTAGCCTAAGCCGAGGGGTGCCCTACCCTAACCCTAGGGGTGCCCTACCCCAAGCCTAGAGGTGCCCTAGCCTAAGCCTAGGGATGCCCTAGTCTAAGCCTAGGGGTGCCCTAGACTAAGCCTAGGGGTGCCATAACCTTAGGCTAGAGGAGCCCTAGCCTTAGCCTAAGCCTGGCGGTGCCCTAGCCTAAGACTAGGGGTGCCCTAGCCTAAGCTTAGGGGTGCCCTAGCCTAAGCCTTGGGGTGCCCTATCCAAAGCCTTGGGCTGCCTTGGGTTAGGCTAGGGGAGCCCTAGCCTTAGCCTAACCCTAGGGGTTCCCTAGCCTAAACCAAGGGGTGCCCTAGCCTAAGCCTAGGGGTGCCCTAGGCTAAGCCTAGGGGTGCCCGAGCCTAAGCCTAGGAGTGCCCTAGCCTTAGGCTAGGGGAGCCCTAGCCTTAGCCTAAGCCTAGGGGTGCCCTAGCCTAATCCTAGTGGTGCCCTATCCTAAGCATAGGGGTGCCCTAGCCTAAGCATAGGGGTACCCTAGCCTTAGGCTAGGGGAGCCCTAACCTTAGCCTAAGCCTAGGGGTGCCCTAGCCCAAGCCTAGGGGTGCCCTAGCCTAAGCCTAGGGGTACCCTAGCCAAAGTTTAGGGGTGCCCTTGCCTAAGCCTAGGGGTGCCCTAGCCTAAGGCTAGGGGTGCCCTAGCCTTAGTCTAGTGGAACCCTAGCCTTAGGCTAGGGGAACACTAGCCTTAGACTAAGCCTAGGGGTGCCCTAGCCTAAGCCTAGGCGTGCCCTAGCCTAAGCCGAGGGGTGCCCTACCCTAAGCTTAGGGGTGCCCTACCCTAAGCCTAGGGGTGCCCTAGCTTAAGCCTAGGCTTACCCTAGCCTTAGGCTAGCTGAGCCGTAGCCTAAGCCTAAGCCTAGGGGTGCCCTAGCCTAAGCTTAGGGATGCCCTAGCCTAAGGCTAGGGGTGCCTTAGCCTAAGCCTAGGGGTGCCATAGCCTTAGGCTAGAGGAGGCCTAGCCTTAGCCTAAGCCTAGGGGTGCCCTAGCCTAAGCTAGGGGTGCCCTAGCCTAAGCTTAGGGGTGCCCTAGCCTAAGCCTTGGGGTGCCCTATCCTAAGCCTAGGGGTACCCTAGCCTAAGCCTAGGGGTGCCCTTACCTTAGACTAGGTGAGCCCTAACCTTAGCCTAAGCCTAGGGGTGCGTTAGCCCAAGCCTAGGGGTGCCCTAGCCTAAGCCTAGGGGTGCCCTAGCCTTAGTCTAGTGGAGCCCTAGCCTTAGCCTAAGCCTAGGGGTGCCCTAGCCTAAGCCTAGATGTGCCCTAGCCTAAGCCTAGGGGTGCCCTACCCTAAGCCTAGGGGTGCCCTATCCTAAGCCTAGGGGTGCCCTAGCCTAAGCCAAGGGGTGCCCTACCCTAAGCCTAGGGGTGTCCTACCCTAAGCCTAGGGCTGCCCTAGCCTAAGCCTAGGTTTAGCCTAGACTTAGGCTAGCTGAGCCCTAGCCTAAGCCTAAGCCTAGGGGTGCCCTAGCCTAAGCCTAGGGGTGCCCTAGCCTTAGGCTAGGGGAACGCTAGCCTAAGCCTAAGCCTAGGGTTGCCCTAGCCTAAGCATAGGGGTGCCCTAGACTAAGCCGAGGGGTGCCCTACCCTAAGCCTAGGGCTGCCCTAGCCTAAGCCTAGGCTTACCCTAGCCTTAGGCTAGCTGAGCCCTAGCCTAAGCCTAAGCCTAGGTGTGCCCTAGCCAAAGCCTAGGCTTACCCTAACCTTAGGCTAGCTGAGCCCTAGCTTAAGGCTAGGGGTGCCCTAGCCTAAGACTAGTGGTGCCCCAGCCTAAGCTTAGGGGTGTCCTAGCCTAAGCCTTGGGGTGCCCTATCCTAAGCCTAGGGGTGCCCTAGGGTAAGGCTAGGGGAGCCCTAGCCTTAGCCTAAGCCTAGGGGTGCCCTAGCCTATGCCTAGGGGTGCCCTAGCCTAACCCTAGGTGTGCCCTAGTTTAGGCCTAGGGGTGCCCTAGCCTTAGGCTAGGGGAGCCCTGGCCTTAGCCTAAGCCTAGGGGTGCCCTAGCCTAATCCTAGTGGTGCCCTATCCTAAGCCTAGGGGTGCCCTAGCCTAAGCCTAGGGGTGACCTAGCTTTAGGCTAGGGGAGCCCTAGCTTTAGCCTAAGCCTAGGGGTGTCCTTGCCTAAGCCGAGGGGTGCCCTACCCTAACCCTAGGGGTGCCCAAGCCTAAGCCTAGCCTTGCCCTAGCCTTAGGCTAGCTGAGTCCTAGCCTAAGCCTAAGCCTAGGGGTGCCCTAGCCTAAGCCTAGGAATGCCCTAGCCTAAGCCTACGGGTGCCCTACACTAAGCCTAGGGGTGCCATAGCCTTAGGCTAGAGGAGCCCTAGCCTTAGCCTAAGCCTAGGGGTGCCCTAGCCTAAGCTTAGGGGTGCCCTAGCCTAAGCCTTGGGGTGCCCTATCCAAAGCCTAGGGCTGCCCTAGGGTTAGGCTAGGGGAGCCCTAGCCTTAGCCTAACACTAGGGGTGCCCTAGCCTAAGCCAAGGGGTGCCCTAGCCTAAGGCTAGGGGTGCCCTAGCCTAAGCCTAGGAATGCCCTAGCCTAAGCCTAGGGGTGCCCTACACTAAGCCTAGGGGTGCCATAGCCTTAGGCTAGAGGAGCCCTAGCCTTAGCCTAAGCCTAGGGGTGCCCTAGCCTAATCCTAGTGGTGCCCTATCCTAAGCCTAGGGGTGCCCAAGCCTAAGCCTAGGGCTTACCTAGCCTTAGGCTAGGGGAACCCTAACCTTAGCCTAAGCCTAGGGTGCCCTAGCCCAAGCCTAGGGGTGCCCTAGTCTAAGCCTAGGGGTGCCCTAGCCTAAGCCTAGGGGTACCCTAGCCTAAGCCTAGGGGTGTCCTAGCCTAAGCCAAGGGGTGCCCTAGCCCAAGCCTAGGGGTGCCCTAGCCTAAGCCTAGGGGTACCTTAGCCTAAGCCTAGGGGTGCCCTAGCCTAAGCCTAGGCGTGCCCTAGCCTAAGCCGAGGGGTGCCCTACCCTAAGCCTAGGGGTGCCCTACCCTAAGCTTAGGGATGCCCTAGCCTAAGGCTAGGGGTGCCCTAGCCTAAGCCTAGGGGTGCCATAGCCTTAGGCTAGAGGAGGCCTAGCCTTAGCCTAAGCCTAGGGGTGCCCTAGCCTAAGACTAGGGGTGCCCTAGCCTAAGCTTAGGGGTGCCCTAGCCTAAGCCTTGGGGTGCCCTATCCTAAGCCTAGGGGTACCCTAGCTTACGCCTAGGGGTGCCCTAACCTTAGACTAGGGGAGCCCTAACCTTAGCCAAAGCCTAGGGGTGCCCTAGCCCAAGCCAAGGGTTGCCCTAGCCTAAGCCTAGGGGTGCACTAGCCTAAGCCTAGGGGTACCCTAGCCTAAGCCTAGGGGTGCCCTAACCTTAGACTAGGGGAGCCCTAACCTTAGCCTAAGCCTAGGGGTGCCCTAGCCTAAGCCTAGGGGTGCCCTAGCCTAAGCCTAGAGGTGCCCTGGCCTTAGCCTAGTGTAGCATTAGCCTTATCCTAAGCCTAGGGGTGCCCTAGCCTAAGCCTAGATGTGCCCTAACCTAAGCCTAGGGGTGCCCTACCCTAAGCCTAGGGGTGCCCTAGCCTAAGCCTAGGGGTGCCCTACCCTTAGGCTAGCTGAGCCCTAGTCTTAGCCTAAGCCTAGTGGTGCCCTAGCCTAAGCCTAGGGGTGCCCTAGCCTATGCATAGGGGTGCCCTAGCCTTAGACTAGGGGAGCCCTAGCCTTAGCCTAAGCCTAGGGGTTCTCTAGCCTAAGACTAAGGGTGCCCTAGCCTAAGCTTAGGGGTGCCCTAGCCTAAGCCTGGGGGTGCCCTAGCCTAAGCCTAGGGGTGCCCTAGCCTATGCTTAGGGGTGCCCTAGCGTAAGCCTAGGGGTGCCCTAGCCTAAGCCTAGGGGTGCCCTAGCCTAAGTCTAGGGGTGCCCTAGCCTATGCTTAGGGGTACCCTAGTGTAAGCCTAGGGGTGCCCTAGCCTAAGCCTAGGGGTGCCCTACCCTAAGCCTAGGGGTGCCCTAGCTTAAGCCTAGGCTTACCCTAGCCTTAGGCTAGCTGAGCCGTAGCCTAAGCCTAAGTCTAGGGGTGCCCTAGCCTAAGCTTAGGGATGCCCTAGCCTAAGGCTAGGGGTGCCCTAGCCTAAGCCTAGTGGTGCCTTAACCTAAGCCTAGGGTTGAGCTAGCCTTAGCCTAAGCCTAGGGGTGCCCTAGCCTAAGCCTAGGGGTGCCCTAGCCTAAGCCTAGAGGTGCCTTAGCCTAAGCCTAGGGGTGACCTAGCCTTAGCCTAAGCCTAGGGGTGCCTTAGCCTAAGCCTAGGGGTCCCCTAGCCTTAGCCTAAGCCTAGGGGTGCCCTAGCCTAAGCCTAGGGGTGCCCTAGCCTAAGCCTAGGGGTGCCCTAGCATAAGCCTAGGGGTGCCCTAGCCTAAGCCTAGGGGTACCCTATCCTAAACCAAGGGGTGCCCAGGCCTTAGGATAGAAGAGCCCTAGCCTTAGCCTAAGCCTATGGCTGCCCTAGCGTAAGCCTAGGGGTGCCCTAGCCTAAGCCTAGGGGTGCCCTAGCCTAACACTAGGGGTGCCCTAGCCTTAGGCTAGGGGAGCACTAGCCTTAGCCTAAGCCTAGGAGTGCCCTAGCCTAAGCCTAGGCGTGCCCTAGCCTAAGCCTATGGGTGCCCTACCCTAAGCCTAGGGGTGCCCTAGCCTAAGCCTAGGGGTGCCCTAGCCTTAGGCTAGCTGAGCCCTAGCCTTAGCCTAAGCCTAGGGGTGCCCTATCCTAAGCTTAGGGGTGCCCTAGCCTAAGCCAAGGGGAGCCCTACCCTAAGCCTAGGGGTGCCCTAACCTAAGCCTAGGTCGGCCCTAGCCTAAGCCTAGGCTTACCCTAGCCTTAGGCTAGCTGAGCCCTAGCCTAAGCCTAAGCCTAGGGGTGCCCTAGCCTAAGCCTAGGGGTGCCCTAGCCTTAGGCTAGGGAAACACTAGCCTAAGCCTAAGCCTAGGGTTGCCCTAGCCTAAGCCTAGGCGTGCCCTAGCCTAAGCCGAGGGGTGCCCTACCCTAAGCCTAGGGGTGCCCTACCCTAAGTTTTGGGGTGCCCTAGCCTAAGCCTAGGCTTACCCTAGCCTTAGGCTAGCTGAGCCCTAGCCTAAGCCTAAGCCTAGGGGGTCATAGCCTAAGCTTAGGGATGCGCTAGCCTAAGCCTAAGGGTGCCATAGCCTTAGGCTAGAGGAGCCCTAGCCTTAGCCTAAGCCTATGGGTGCCCTAGCCTCAGCCTAGGGGTGCCCTAGCCTAAGCCTAGGAGTGCCATAGCCTAAGCCTAGGGGTGCCCTAGCCTAAGCCTAGTGGTGCCTTAACCTAAGCCTAGGGTTGACCTAGCCTTAGCCTAAGCCTAGTGGTGCCCTAGCCTAAGCCTAGGGGTGCCCTAGCCTAAGCCTAATGGTGCCTTAGCCTAAGCCTAGGGGTGACCTAGCCTTAGCCTAAGCCTAGGGGTGCCTTAGCCTAAGCCTAGGGGTGCCCTAGCCTAAGCCTAGGGGTGCCCTAGCATAAGCCTAGGGGTGCCCTAGCCTAAGCCTAGGGGTGCCCTAGCCTAAGCCTAGGGGTGCCCAGGCCTTAGGATAGAAGAGCCCTAGCCTTAGCCTAAGCCTATGGCTGCCCTAGCCTATGCCTAGGGGTGCCCTAGCCTAAGCCTAGGGGTGCCCTAGTCTAAGCCTAGGTGTGCCCTAGCCTAACACTTGGGGTGCCCTAGCCTTAGGCTAGGGGAGCACTAGCCTTAGCCTAAGCCTAGGGGTGCCCTAGCCTAAGCCTAGGCGTGCCCTAGCCTAAGCCTATGGGTGACCTACCCTAAGCCTAGGGGTGCCCTACCCTAAGCCTCGGGGTGCCCTAGCCTAAGCCTAGGCTTGCCCTAGCCTTAGGCTAGCTGAGCCCTAGCCTAAGTGTAAGCCTAGGGGTGGCCTAGCCTAAGCCTAGGGGTGCCCTAGCCTAAGGCTACGAGTGCCCTAGCCTTAGGCTAGGGGAGCCCTAGCCTTAGCCTAAGCCTACTGGTGTCCTAGCCTAAGCCTAGGGGTGTCCTAGCCTAAGCCTAGGGGTGCCCTAGCCTAAGCCTAGGGGTTCCCTAGCCTAAGCCTAAAGGGTGCCCTAGCCTAACCATAGTGGTGCCCTAACCTTAGGCTAGGGGAACACTAGCCTAAGCCTAAGCCTAGGGTTGCCCTAGCCTAAGCTTAGGCGTGCCCTAGCCTAAGCCGAGGGGTGCACTACCCTAAGCCTAGGGGTGCCCTACCCTAAGCCTAGGGGTGCCCTAGCCTAAGCCTAGGCTTACCCTAGCCTTAGGCTAGCTGAGCCCTAGCCTAAGCCTAAGACTAGGGGTGCCATAGCCTAAGCTTAGGGATGCCCTAGCCTAAGCCTAGGGGTGCCATAGCCTTAGCCTAGAGGAGGCCTAGCCTTAGCCTAAGCCTAGGGGTGCCCTAGCCTAAGACTAGGGGTGCCCTAGCCTAAGCTTAGGGGTGCCCTAGCCTAAGCCTTGGGGTGCCCTATCCTAAGCCTAGGGGTGCCCTAGGCTAAGCCTAGGGGTGCCCTAGCCTTAGCCTAAGCCTAGGGGTGCCCTAGCCTAAGCCTAGGGGTGCCCTAGCCTAAGCCTAGGGGTGCCCTAGCATAAGCCAAGGGGTGCCCTAGCCTAAGCCTAGGGGTACCCTATCCTAAACCAAGGGGTGCCCAGGCCTTAGGATAGAAGAGCCCTAGCCTTAGCCTAAGCCTATGGCTGCCCTAGCGTAAGCCTAGGGGTGCCCTAGCCTAAGCCTAGGGGTGCCCTAGCCTAACACTAGGGGTGCCCTAGCCTTAGGCTAGGGGAGCACTAGCCTTAGCCTAAGCCTAGGAGTGCCCTAGCCTAAGCCTAGGCGTGCCCTAGCCTAAGCCTATGGGTGCCCTACCCTAAGCCTAGGGGTGCACTAGCCTAAGCCTAGGGGTGCCCTAGCCTTAGGCTAGCTGAGCCCTAGCCTTAGCCTAAGCCTAGGGGTGCCCTATCCTAAGCTTAGGGGTGCCCTAGCCTAAGCCAAGGGGAGCCCTACCCTAAGCCTAGGGGTGCCCTAACCTAAGCCTAGGTCGGCCCTAGCCTAAGCCTAGGCTTACCCTAGCCTTAGGCTAGCTGAGCCCTAGCCTAAGCCTAAGCCTAGGGGTGCCCTAGCCTAAGCCTAGGGGTGCCCTAGCCTTAGGCTAGGGAAACACTAGCCTAAGCCTAAGCCTAGGGTTGCCCTAGCCTAAGCCTAGGCGTGCCCTAGCCTAAGCCGAGGGGTGCCCTACCCTAAGCCTAGGGGTGCCCTACCCTAAGTTTTGGGGTGCCCTAGCCTAAGCCTAGGCTTACCCTAGCCTTAGGCTAGCTGAGCCCTAGCCTAAGCCTAAGCCTAGGGGGTCATAGCCTAAGCTTAGGGATGCGCTAGCCTAAGCCTAAGGGTGCCATAGCCTTAGGCTAGAGGAGCCCTAGCCTTAGCCTAAGCCTATGGGTGCCCTAGCCTCAGCCTAGGGGTGCCCTAGCCTAAGCCTAGGAGTGCCATAGCCTAAGCCTAGGGGTGCCCTAGCCTAAGCCTAGTGGTGCCTTAACCTAAGCCTAGGGTTGACCTAGCCTTAGCCTAAGCCTAGTGGTGCCCTAGCCTAAGCCTAGGGGTGCCCTAGCCTAAGCCTAATGGTGCCTTAGCCTAAGCCTAGGGGTGACCTAGCCTTAGCCTAAGCCTAGGGGTGCCTTAGCCTAAGCCTAGGGGTGCCCTAGCCTAAGCCTAGGGGTGCCCTAGCATAAGCCTAGGGGTGCCCTAGCCTAAGCCTAGGGGTGCCCTAGCCTAAGCCTAGGGGTGCCCAGGCCTTAGGATAGAAGAGCCCTAGCCTTAGCCTAAGCCTATGGCTGCCCTAGCCTATGCCTAGGGGTGCCCTAGCCTAAGCCTAGGGGTGCCCTAGTCTAAGCCTAGGTGTGCCCTAGCCTAACACTTGGGGTGCCCTAGCCTTAGGCTAGGGGAGCACTAGCCTTAGCCTAAGCCTAGGGGTGCCCTAGCCTAAGCCTAGGCGTGCCCTAGCCTAAGCCTATGGGTGACCTACCCTAAGCCTAGGGGTGCCCTACCCTAAGCCTCGGGGTGCCCTAGCCTAAGCCTAGGCTTGCCCTAGCCTTAGGCTAGCTGAGCCCTAGCCTAAGTGTAAGCCTAGGGGTGGCCTAGCCTAAGCCTAGGGGTGCCCTAGCCTAAGGCTACGAGTGCCCTAGCCTTAGGCTAGGGGAGCCCTAGCCTTAGCCTAAGCCTACTGGTGTCCTAGCCTAAGCCTAGGGGTGTCCTAGCCTAAGCCTAGGGGTGCCCTAGCCTAAGCCTAGGGGTTCCCTAGCCTAAGCCTAAAGGGTGCCCTAGCCTAACCATAGTGGTGCCCTAACCTTAGGCTAGGGGAACACTAGCCTAAGCCTAAGCCTAGGGTTGCCCTAGCCTAAGCTTAGGCGTGCCCTAGCCTAAGCCGAGGGGTGCACTACCCTAAGCCTAGGGGTGCCCTACCCTAAGCCTAGGGGTGCCCTAGCCTAAGCCTAGGCTTACCCTAGCCTTAGGCTAGCTGAGCCCTAGCCTAAGCCTAAGACTAGGGGTGCCATAGCCTAAGCTTAGGGATGCCCTAGCCTAAGCCTAGGGGTGCCATAGCCTTAGCCTAGAGGAGGCCTAGCCTTAGCCTAAGCCTAGGGGTGCCCTAGCCTAAGACTAGGGGTGCCCTAGCCTAAGCTTAGGGGTGCCCTAGCCTAAGCCTTGGGGTGCCCTATCCTAAGCCTAGGGGTGCCCTAGGCTAAGCCTAGGGGTGCCCTAGCCTTAGGCTAGGGGAGCCCTGGCCTTAGCCTAAGCCTAGGGGTGCCCTAGCCTAATCCTAGTGGTGCCATATCCTAAGCCTAGGGGTGCCCTAGCCTTAGGCTAGGGGAGCCCTAGCTTTAGCCTAAGCCTAGGGGTGTCCTAGCCTAAGCCGAGGGGTGCCCTACCCTAACCCTAGGGGTGCCCTACCCCAAGCCTAGAGGTCCCTAGCCTAAGCCTAGGGATGCCCTAGTCTAAGCCTAGGGGTGCCCTAGACTAAGCCTAGGGGTGCCATAACCTTAGGCTAGAGGAGCCCTAGCCTTAGCCTAAGCCTGGCGGTGCCCTAGCCTAAGACTAGGGGTGCCCTAGCCTAAGCTTAGGGGTGCCCTAGCCTAAGCCTTGGGGTGCCCTATCCAAAGCCTAGGGCTGCCTTGGGTTAGGCTAGGGGAGCCCTAGCCTTAGCCTAACCCTAGGGGTTCCCTAGCCTAAGGCTAGGGGTGCCCTAGCCCAAGCCTAGGGGTGCCCTAGCCTAAGCCTAGGGGTGCCCTAGCCTTAGTCTAGTGGAGCCCTAGCCTTAGCCTAAGCCTAGGGGTGCCCTAGCCTAAGCCTAGATGTGCCCTAGCCTAAGCCTAGGGGTGCCCTACCCTAAGCCTAGGGGTGCCCTAGCCTAAGTCTAGGGGTGCCCTAGCCTTAGGCTAGCTGAGCCCTAGCCTTAGCCTAAGCCTAGGGGTGCCCTATCCTAAGCCTAGGGGTGCCCTAGCCTAAGCCAAGGGGTGCCCTACCCTAAGCCTAGGGGTGTGCTACCCTAAGCCTAGGGCTGCCCTAGCCTAAGCTTAGGCTTACCCTAGCCTTAGGCTAGCTGAGCCCTAGCCTAAGCCTAAGCCTAGGGGTGCCCTAGCCTAAGACTAGGGGTGCCCTAGCCTTAGGATAGGGGAACACTAGCCTTAGCCTAAGCCTAGGGTTGCCCTAGCCTAAGCCTAGGGGTGCCCTAGCCTAAGCCGAGGGGTGCCCTACCCTAAGCCTAGGGCTGCCCTAGCCTAAGCCTAGGCTTACCCTAGCCTTAGGCTAGCTGAGCCCTTGCCCAAGCCTAAGCCTAGGGGTGCCCTAGCCAAAGCCTAGGCTTACCCTAGCCTTAGGCTAGTTGAGCCCTAGCCTAAGCCTAAGCCTAGGGGTGCCCTAGCCTAAGACTAGGGGTGCCCCAGCCTAAGCTTAGGGGTGCCCTAGCCTAAGCCTTGGGGTGCCCTATCCTAAGCCTAGGGGTGCCCTAGGGTAAGGCTAGGGGAGCCCTAGCCTTAGCCTAAGCCTAGGGGTGCCCTAGCCCAAGCCTAGGGGTGCCCTAGCCTAAGCCTAGGGGTACCCTAGCCAAAGTTTAGGGGTGCCCTTGCCTAAGCCTTGGGGTGCCCTAGCCTAAGGCTAGGGGTGCCCTAGCCTTAGTCTAGTGGAACCCTAGCCTTAGGCTAGGGGAACACTAGCCTTAGACTAAGCCTAGGGGTGCCCTAGCCTAAGCCTAGGCGTGCCCTAGCCTAAGCCGAGGGGTGCCCTACCCTAAGCTTAGGGGTGCCCTACCCTAAGCCTAGGGGTGCCCTAGCTTAAGCCTAGGCTTACCCTAGCCTTATGCTAGCTGAGCCCTAGCCTAAGCCTAAGCCTAGGGGTGCCCTAGCCTAAGCTTAGGGATGCCCTAGCCTAAGGCTAGGGGTGCCCTAGCCTAAGCCTAGGGGTGCCATAGCCTTAGGCTAGAGGAGGCCTAGCCTTAGCCTAAGCCTAGGGGTGCCCTAGCCTAAGCTAGGGGTGCCCTAGCCTAAGCTTAGGGGTGCCCTAGCCTAAGCCTTGTGGTGCCCAATCCTAAGCCTAGGGGTACCCTAGCCTAAGCCTAGGGGTGCCCTTACCTTAGACTAGGGGACCCTAACCTTAGCCTAAGCCTAGGGGTGCCCTAGCCCAAGCCTAGGGGTGCTCTAGCCTAAGCCTAGGGGTGCCCTAGCCTTAGTCTAGTGGAGCCCTAGCCTTAGCCTAAGCCTAGGGGTGCCCTAGCCTAAGCCTAGGGGTGCCCAGGCCTTAGGCTAGAGAGCCCTAGCCTTAGCCTAAGCCTATGGCTGCCCTAGGCTAAGCCTAGGGGTGCCCTAGCCTAAGCCTAGGGGTACCCTAGCCTAAACCTAGGGGTACCCTAGCCTTAGGCTAGGGGAGCACTAGCCTTAGCCTAAGCCTAGGGGTGCCCTAGCCTAAGCCAAGGGGTGCCCTAGCCCAAGCCAAGGGGTGCCCTAGCATAAGCCTAGGGGTACAATAGCCTAAGCCTAGGGGTGCCTTAGCCTAAGCCTAGGGGTGCCCTAGCCTAAGCCTAGGCGTGCCCTAGCCTAAGCCGAGGGGTGCCCTACCCTAAACCTAGGGGTGCCCTACCCTAAGCTTAGGGATGCCCTAGCCTAAGGCTAGGGGTGCCCTAGCCTAAGCCTAGGGGTGCCATAGCCTTAGGCTAGAGGAGGCCTAGCCTTAGCCTAAGCCTAGGGGTGCCCTAGCCTAAGACTAGGGGTGCCCTTGCCTAAGCTTAGGGGTGCCTTAGCCTAAGCCGAGGGGTGCCCTACCCTAACCCTAGGCGTGCCCAAGCCTAAGCCTAGCCTTGCCCTAGCCTTAGGCTAGCTGAGCCCTAGCCTAAGCCTAAGCCTAGGGGTGCCCTAGCCTAAGCCTAGGAATGCCCTAGCCTAAGCCTAGGGGTGCCCTACACTAAGCCTAGGGGTGCCATAGCCTTAGGCTAGAGGAGCCCTAGCCTTAGCCTAAGCCTAGGGGTGCCCTAGCCTAATCCTAGTGGTGCCCTATCCTAAGCCTAGGGGTGCCCAAGCCTAAGCCTAGGGGTTACCTAGCCTTAGGCTAGGGGAACCCTAACCTTAGCCTAAGCCTAGGGTGCCCTAGCCCAAGCCTAGGGGTGCCCTAGTCTAAGCCTAGGGGTGCCCTAGTCCAAGCCTAACGGTGCCCTAGTCTAAGCCTAGGGGTGCCCTAGCTTAAGCCTAGGGGTACCCTAGCCTAAGCCTAGGGGTGCCCTAGCCTAAGCCAAGGGGTGCCCTAGCCCAAGCCTAGGGGTGCCCTAGCCTAAGCCTAGGGGTACAATAGCCTAAGCCTAGGGGTGCCTTAGCCTAAGCCTAGGGGTGCCCTAGCCTAAGCCTAGGCGTGCCCTAGCCTAAGCCGAGGGGTGCCCTACCCTAAACCTAGGGGTGCCTTACCCTAAGCTTAGGGATACCCTAGCCTAAGGCTAGGGGTGCCCTAGCCTAAGCCTAGGGGTGCCATAGCCTTAGGCTAGAGGAGGCCTAGCCTTAGCCTAAGCCTAGGGGTGCCCTAGCCTAAGACTAGGGGTGCCCTAGCCTAAGCTTAGGGGTGCCTTAGCCTAAGCCTTGGGGTGCCCTAACCTTAGACTAGGGGAGCCCTAACCTTAGCCAAAGCCTAGGGGTGCCCTAGCCCAAGCCAAGGGGTGCCCTAGCCTAAGCCTAGGGGTTCACTAGCCTAAGCCTAGGGGTACCCTAGCCTAAGCCTAGGGGTGCCCTAACCTTAGACTAGGGGAGCCCTAACCTTAGCCTAAGCCTAGGGGTGCCCTAGCCCAAGCCTAGCGGTGCCCTAGCCTAAGCCTAGGGGTGCCCTAGCCTAAGCCTAGGGTTGCCCTAGCCTAAGCCTAGGGGTGCCCTGGCCTTAGCCTAGTGTAGCCCTAGCCTTATCCTAAGCCTAGGGGTGCCCTAGCCTAAGCCTAGATGTGCCCTAGCCTAAGCCTAGGGGTGCCCTACCCTAAGCCTAGGGGTGCCCTAGCCTTAGGCTAGCTGAACCCTAGCCTTAGCCTAAGCCTAGGGGTGCCCAAGCCTAAGCCTAGGGGTGCCCTAGCCTAAGCCTAGGGGTGCCCTAGTCTAAGCCAAGGGGTGCCCTAGCCTATGCATATGGGTGCCCTAGCCTTAGACTAGGGGAGCCCTAGCCTTAGCCTAAGCCTTGGGGTTCTCTAGCCTAAGACTAAGGGTGCCCTAGCCTAAGCTTAGGGGTGCCCTAGCCTAAGCCTGGGGGTGCCCTAGCCTAAGCCTAAGGGTGCCCTAGCCTATGCTTAGGGGTG
Source organism: Tenrec ecaudatus (assembly GCF_050624435.1). Lineage (NCBI taxonomy): Eukaryota > Metazoa > Chordata > Mammalia > Afrosoricida > Tenrecidae > Tenrec > Tenrec ecaudatus. Next base: position 998,911 of record NW_027459468.1, read on the forward strand.
CCCTAGCGTAAGCCTAGGGGTGCCCTAGCCTAAGCCTAAGGGTGCCCTAGCCTAAGCCTAGGGGTGCCCTAGCCTAAGCCTAGGCGTGCCCTAGCCTAAGTCGAGGGGTGCCCTACCCTAAGCCTAGGGGTGCCTTAGCTTAAGCCTAGGCTTACCCTAGCCTTAGGCTAGCTGAGCCCTAGCCTAAGCCTAAGCCTAGGGGTGCCCTAGCCTAAGCTTAGGGATGCCCTAGCCTAAGGCTAGGGGTGCCCTAGCCTAAGCCTAGCAGTGCCATAGCCTTAGGCTAGAGGAGGCCTAGCCTTAGCCTAAGCCTAGGGGTGCTTAGCCTAAGACTAGGGGTGCCCTAGCCTAAGCTTAGGGGTTCCCTAGCCTAAACCTTGGGGTGCCCTATCTTAAGCCTAGGGGTACCCTAGCCTAAGCCTAGGGGTGCCCCAACCTTAAATTAGGGGAGCCCTAACCTTAGCCTAACCTAGGGGTGCCCTAGCCCAAGCCTAGGGATGCCCTAGCCTAAGACTAGGGGTGCCCTAGCCTAAGCCTAGGGGTGCCCTAGCCTTAGTCTAGTGGAGCCCTAGTCTTAGCCTAAGCCTAGGGATGCCCTAGCCTAAGCCTAGATGTGCCCTAGCCTAAGCCTAGGGGTGGCCTCCCCTAAGCCTAGGGGTGCCCTAGCCTAAGCCTTGGGGTGCCCTAGCCTTAGGCTAGCTGAGCCCTAGCCTTAGCCTAAGCCTAGGGGTGCCCTATCCTAAGCCTAGGGGTGCCCTAGCCTAAGCCTAGGGGTGCCCTAGCCTAAGCCAAGGGGTGCCCTAGCCTATGCATAGGGGTACCCTAGACTTAGACTAGGGGAGCCCTAGCCTTAGTCTAACCCTAGGGGTGCCCTAGCATAAGACTAGGGGTGCCCTAGCCTAAGCTTAGGGGTGCCCTAGCCTAAGCCTAGGGGTACCCTAGCCTAAGACTAGGGGTGCCCTAGCCTAAGCTTAGAGGTGCCCTAGCCTAAGCCTAGGGGTGCCCTAGCCTAAGCCTAGGGGTGCCCTAGCCTTAGGCTAGGGGAGCCCTAGCCTTATCCTAAGCCTAGGGGTGCCCTAGCCTAATCCTAGTGGTGCCCTATCCTAAGCCTAGGGGTGCCCTAGCCTAAGCCAAGGGGTGCCCTAGCCTTAGGCTAGGGGAGCCCTAACCTTAGCCTAAGCCTAGGGGTGCCCTAGCCTAAGCCTAGGGGTGCCCTAGCCTAAGCATAGGGGTGCCATAGCCTTAGGCTAAAGGAGGCCTAGCCTTAGCCTAAGCCTAGGGGTGCCCTAGCCTAAGATTAGGGGTGCCCTAACCTAAGCCTTGGGGTGCCCTATCCTAAGCCTTGGGGTGCCCTAGCCTATGCATAGGGGTGCCCTAGCCTTAGACTAGGGGAGCCCTAGCCTTAGCCTAAGCCTAGGGGTGCCCTAGCTTAAAAATAGGGGTGCCCTAGCCTAAGCTTAGGGGTGCCCTAGCCTAAGCCTAGGGGTGCCGTAGCCTAAGACTAGGGGTGCCCTAGCATAAGCTTAGGGGTGCCCTAGCGTAAGCCTAGGGGTGCCCTAGCCTAAGCCTAGGGGTGCCCTAGCCTAAGCCGAGGGGTGCCCTAGCCTTAGGCTAGGGGAGCCCTAGCTTTAGCCTAAGCCTAGGGGTGCCCTAGCCTAATCCTAGTGGTTCCCTATCCTAAGCCTAGGGGTGCCCTAGCCTAAGCCTAGGGGTGCCCTAGCCTTAGTCTAGGGGAGCCCTAACCTTAGCCTAAGCCTAGGGGTGCCCTAGCCTAAGCTTAAGGATGCCCTAGCCTATGGCTAGGGGTGCCCTAGCCTAAGCCTAGGGGTCTCATAGCCTTAGGCTAGAGGAGGCCTAGCCTTAGCCTAAGCCTAGGGGTGCTTAGCCTAAGACTAGGGGTGCCCTAGCCTAAGCTTAAGGGTGCCCTAGCCTAAGCCTTGGGGTGCCTTATCCTAAGCCTAGGGGTACCCTAGCCTAAGCCTAGGGGTGCCCTAACCTTAGATTAGGGGAGCCCTAACCTTAGCCTAAGCCTAGGGGTGCCCTAGCCCAAGCCTAGGGGTGCCCTAGCCTAAGACTAGGGGTGCCCTAGCCTAAGCCTAGGGGTGCCCTAGCCTTAGTCTAGTGGAGCCGTAGCCTTAGCCTAAGCCTAGGGATGCCCTACCCTAAGCCTAGGGGTGCCCTAGCCTAAGCCTAGGATTGCCCTAGCCTTAGGCTAGCTGAGCCCTAGCCTTAGCCTAAGCCTAGGGGTGCCCTATCCTAAGTCTAGGGGTGCCCTAGCCTAAGCCGAGGGTGCCCTAGCCTAAGACAAGCGGTGCCCTAGCCTATGCATAGGGGTGCCCTAGCCTTAGACTAGGGGAGCCCTAGCCTTAGCCTAAGCCTAAGGTTGCCATAGCATAAGACTAGGGGTGCCCTAGCCTAAGCTTAGGGGTGCCCTAGCCTAAGCCTAGGGGTGCCCTAGCCTAAGATTGGGGTGCCCTAGCCTAAGCTTAGGCGTGCCCTAGCGTAAGCCTAGGGGTGCCCTATCCTAAGCCTAGGGGTGCCCTAGCCTTAGGCTAGGGGAGCCCTAGCTTAGCCTAAGCCTAGGGGTGCCCTAGCCTAAGACAAGGGGTGCCCTAGCCTAAGGCTAGGGGTGCCCTAGCCTTAGTTTAGTGGAGCCCTAGCCTTAGCCTAAGCCTAGGGATGCCCTACCCTAAGCCTAGGGGTGCCCTAGCCTAAGCCTAGGGGTGCCCTAGCCTTAGGCTAGCTGAGCCCTAGCCTTAGCCTAAGCCTAGGGGTGCCCTATCCTAAGTCTATGGGTGCCCTAGCCTAAGCCTAGGGTGCCCTAGCCTAAAACAAGGGGTGCCCTAGCCTATGCATAGGGGTGCCCTAGCCTTAGACTAGGGGAGCCCTAGCCTTAGCCTAAGCCTAGGGTTGCCCTAGCATAAGACTAGGAGTGCCCTAGCCTAAGCTTAGGGGTGCCCTAGCCTAAGCTTAGGGGTACCCTAGCGTAAGCCTAGGGGTGCCATATCCTAAGCCTAGGGGTGCCCTAGCCTTAGGCTAGGGGAGCCCTAGCCTTAGCCTAAGCCTAGGGGGCCCTAGCCTAATCCTAGTGGTGCCCTATCCTAAGCCTAGGGGTGCCCTAGCCTAAGCCTAGGGGTGCCCTAGCCTTAGGCTAGGGGAGCCCTAACCTTAGCCTAAGCCTAGGGGTGCCCTAGCCCAAGCCTAGGGGTGCCCTAGCCTAAGCCTAGGGGTACCCTAGCCTAAGCATAGGGGTGCCCTAGCCTAAGCCTAGGGGTGCCCTATCCTATGGCTAGGGGTTCCCTAGCCTTAGTCTAGTGGAGACCTTGCCTTATGCTAGGGGAGCCCTAGCCTTAGCCTAAGCCTAGGGGTGCCCTATCCTAAGCCTAGGCGTGCCCTAGCCTAAACCTAGGGGTGCCCTAGCTTAAGCCTAGGCTTACCCTAGCCTTAGGCTAGCTGAGCCCTAGCCTAAGCCTAAGCCTAGGGGTGCCCTAGCCTAAGCTTAGGGATGCCCTAGCCCAAGGCTAGGGGTGCCCTAGCCTAAGCCTAGGGGTGCCATAGCCTTAGGCTAGAGGAGGCCTAGCCTTAGCCTAAGCCTAGGGGTGCCCTAGCCTAAGCTAGGGGTGCCCTAGCCTAAGCATTGGGGTGCCCTATCCTAAGCCTAGGGGTACCCTAGCCTAAGCCTAGGGGTGCCCTTACCTTAGACTAGGTGAACCCTAACCTTAGCCTAAGCCTATGGGTGCCCTAGCCCAAGCCTAGGGGTGCCCTAGCCTAAGCCTAGGGGTGCCCTAGCCTTAGTCTAGTGGAGCCCTAGCCTTAGCCTAAGCCTAGGGGTGCCCTAGCCTAAGTCTAGATGTGCCCTAGCCTAAGCCTAGGGGTGCCCTACCCTAAGCCTAGGGGTGCCCTATCCTAAGCCTAGGGGTGCCCTAGCCTAAGCCAAGGGGTGCCCTACCCTAAGCCTAGGGGTGTCCTCCCCTAAGCCTAGGGCTGCCCTAGCCTAAGCCTAGGCTTACCCTAGACTTAGGCTAGCTGAGCCCTAGCCTAAGCCTAAGCCTAGGGGTGCCCTAGCCTAAGCCTAGGGGTGCCCTAGCCTTAGGCTAGGGGAACACTAGCCTAAGCCTAAGCCTAGGGTTGCCCTAGCCTAAGCCTAGGGGTGCCCTAGACTAAGCCGAGGGGTGCCCTACCCTAAGCCTAGGGCTGCCCTAGCCTAAGCCTAGGCTTACCCTAGCCTTAGGCTAGCTGAGCCCTAGCCTAAGCCTAAGCCTAAGTGTGCCCTAGCCAAAGCCTAGGCTTACCCTAGCCTTAGGCTAGCTGAGCCCTAGCCTAAGCCTAGGGGTGCCCTAGCCTAAGTCTAGGGGTGCCCCAGCCTAACCTTAGGGGTGCCCTAGCCTAAGCCTTGGGGTGCCCTATCCTAAGCCTAGGGGTGCCCTAGGGTAAGGCTATGGGAGCCCTGGCCTTAGCCTAAGCCTAGGGGTGCCCTAGCCTAATCCTAGTGGTGCCCTATCCTAAGCCTAGGGGTGCCCTAGCCTAAGCCTAGGGGTGCCCTAGCTTTAGGCTAGGGGAGCCCTAGCTTTAGCCTAAGCCTAGGGGTGTCCTTGCCTAAGCCGAGAGGTGCCCTACCATAACCCTAGGTGTGCCCAAGCCTAAGCCTAGCCTTGCCCTAGCCTTAGGCTAGCTGAGCCCTAGCCTAAGCCTAAGCCTAGGGGTGCCCTAGCCTAAGCCTAGGAATGCCCTAGCCTAAGCCTAGGGGTGCCCTACACTAAGCCTAGGGGTGCCATAGCCTTAGGCTAGAGGAGCCCTAGCCTTAGCCTAAGCCTAGGGGTGCCCTAGCCTAAGACTAGGGGTGCCCTAGCCTAAGCTTAGGGGTGCCCTAGCCTAAGCCTTGGGGTGCCCTATCCAAAGCCTAGGGCTGCCCTAGGGTTAGGCTAGGGGAGCCCTAGCCTTAGCCTAACACTAGGGGTGCCCTAGCCTAAGCCAAGGGGTGCCCTAGCCTAAGGCTAGGGGTGCCCTAGCCTAAGCCTAGGAATGCCCTAGCCTAAGCCTAGGGGTACCATAGCCTTAGGCTAGAGGAGCCCTAGCCTTAGCCTAAGCCTAGGGGTGCCCTAGCCTTATCCTAGTGGTGCCCTATCCTAAGCCTAGGGGTGCCCAAGCCTAAGCCTAGAGGTTACCTAGCCTTAGGCTAGGGGAACCCTAACCTTAGCCTAAGCCTAGGGTGCCCTAGCCCAAGCTTAGGGGTGCCCTAGTCTAAGCCTAGGGGTGCCCTAGCCTAAGACTAGGGGTACCCTAGCCTAAGCCTATGGGTGCCCTAGCCTAAGCCAAGGGGTTCCCTAGCCAAAGCCTAGGGGTGCCCTAGCCTAAGCCTAGGGGTACCCTAGCCTAAGCCTAGGGGTGCCTTAGCCTAAGCCTAGGGGTGCCCTAGCCTAAGCCTAGGCGCGCCCTAGCCTAAGCCGAGGGGTGCCCTACCCTAAGCCTAGGGGTGCCCTACCCTAAGCTTAGGCATGCCCTAGCCTAAGGCTAGGGGTGCCCTAGCCTAAGCCTAGGGGTGCCATTGCCTTAGGCTAGAGGAGGCCTAGCCTTAGTCTAAGCCTAGGGGTGCCCTAGCCTAAGCCTAGGGGTGCCCTAGCCTAAGCCTAGGGGTGCCCTAGCCCAAGCCTAGGGGTACTCTAGCCTAAGCCTAGGGGTGCCCTAACCTTAGACTAGGGGAGCCCTAACCTTAGCCAAAGCCTAGGGGTGCCCTAGCCCAAGCCAAGGGTTGCCCTAGCCTAAGCCTAGGGGTGCACTAGCCTAAGCCTAGGGGTACCTTAGCCTAAGCCTAGGGGTGCCCTAACCTTAGACTAGGGGAGCCCTAACCTTAGCCTAAGCCTAGGGGTGCCCTAGCCCAAGCCTAGGGGTGCCCTAGCCTAAGCCTAGGGGTGCCCTAGCCTAAGCCTAGGGGTGCCCTAGCCTAAGCCTAGAGGTGCCCTGGCCTTAGCCTAGTGTAGCCCTAGCCTTATCCTAAGCCTAGGGGTGCCCTAGCCTAAGCCTAGGGGTGCCCTACCCTAAGCCTAGGGGTGCCCTAGCCTAAGCCTAGGGGTGCCCTAGCCTTAGGCTAGCTGAGCCCTAGCCTTAGCCTAAGCCTAGGGGTGCCCTAGCCTAAGCCTAGGGGTGCCCTAGCCTAAGCCTAGGGGTGCCCTAGCCTAAGGCAAGGGGTGCCCTAGCCTATGCATAGGGGTGCCCTAGCCTTAGACTAGGGGAGCCCTAGCCTTAGCCTAAGCCTAGGGGTTCTCTAGCCTAAGACTAAGGGTGCCCTAGCCTAAGCTTAGGGGTGCCCTAGCCTAAGCCTGGGAGTGCCCTAGCCTAAGCCTAGGGGTGCCCTAGCCTATGCTTAGGGGTTCCCTAGCGTAAGCCTAGGGGTGCCCTAGCCTAAGCCTAGGGGTGCCCTATACTAAGCCTAGGGGTGCCCTAGCCTAAGCCTAGGGGTGACCTAGCCTATGCTTAGGGGTGCCCTAGTGTAAGCCTAGGGGTGCCCTAGCCTAAGCCTAGGGGTGCCCTACCCTAATCCTAGGGGTGCCCTAGCTTAAGCCTAGGCTTACCCTAGCCTTAGGCTAGCTGAGCCCTAGCCTAAGCCTAAGCCTAGGGGTGCCGTAGCCTAAGCTTAGGGATGCCCTAGCCTATGGCTAGGGGTGCCCTAGCCTAAGCCTAGTGGTGCCTTAACCTAAGCCTAGGGTTGAGCTAGCCTTAGCCTAAGCCTAGGGGTGCCCTAGCCTAAGCCTAGGGGTGCCCTAGCCTAAGCCTAGTGGTGCCTTAGCCTAAGCCTAGGGGTGACCTAGCCTTAGCCTAAGCCTAGGGGTGCCTTAGCCTAAGCCTAGGGGTCCCCTAGCCTTAGCCTAAGCCTAGGGGTGCCCTAGCCTAAGACTAAGGGTGCCCTAGCCTAAGCTTAGGGGTGCCCTAGCCTAAGCCTGGGGGTGCCCTAGCCTAAGCCTAGGGGTGCCCTAGCCTAAGCCTAGGGGTGCCCTATCCTAAGCCAAGGGGTGCCCAGGCCTTAGGATAGAAGAGCCCTAGCCTTAGCCTAAGCCTATGGCTGCCCTAGCCTAAGCCTAGGGGTGCCCTAGCCTAAGCCTAGGGGTGCCCTAGCCTAACACTAGGGGTGCCCTAGCCTTGGGTAGGGGAGCACTAGCCTTAGCCTAAGCCTAGGAGTGCCCTAGCCTAAGCCTAAGCGTGCCCTACCCTAAACCTATGGGTGCCCTACCCTAAGCCTAGGGGTGCCCTAGCCTAAGCCTAGGGGTGCCCTAGCCTTAGGCTAGCTGAGCCCTAGCCTTAGCCTAAGCCTAGGGGTGCCCTATCCTAAGCTTAGGGGTGCCCTAGCCTAAGCCAAGGGGAGCCCTACCCTAAGCCTAGGGGTACCCTAACCTAAGCCTAGGTCTGCCCTAGCCTAAGCCTAGGCTTACCCTAGCCTTAGGCTAGCTGAGCCGTAGCCTAAGCCTAAGCCTAGGGGTGCCCTAGCCTAAGCCTAGGGGTGCCTTAGCCTTAGGCTAGGGGAACACTAGCCTAAGCCTAAGCCTAGGGTGGCCCTAGCCTAAGCCTAGGCGTGCCCTAGCCTAAGCCGAGGGGTGCCCTACCCTAAGCCTAGGGGTGCCCTACCCTAAGTTTTGGGGTGCCCTAGCCTAAGCCTAGCCTTACCCTAGCCTTAGGCTAGCTGAGCCCTAGCCTAAGCCTAAGCCTAGGGGGTCATAGCCTAAGCTTAGGGATGCGCTAGCCTAAGCCTAAGGGTGCCATAGCCTTAGGCTAGAGGAGCCATAGCCTTAGCCTAAGCCTATGGGTGCCCTAGCCTCAGCCTAGGGGTGCCCTAGCCTAAGCCTAGGAGTGCCATAGCCTAAGCCTAGGGGTGCCCTAGCCTAAGCCTAGTGGTGCCTTAACCTATGCCTAGGGTTTACCTAGCCTCAGCCTAAGCCTAGTGGTGCCCTAGCCTAAGCCTAGGGGTGCCCTAGCCTAAGCCTAATGGTGCCTTAGACTAAGCCTAGGGGTGACCTAGCCTTAGCCTAAGCTTAGGGGTGCCTTAGCCTAAGCCTAGGGGTCCCCTAGCCTTAGCCTAAGCCTAGGGGTGCCCTAGCCTAAGCCTAGGGGTGCCCAAGCCTAAGCCTAGGGGTGCCCTAGCATAAGCCTAGGGGTGCCCTAGCCTAAGCCTAGGGGTGCCCTAGCCTAAGCCTAGGGGTGCCCAGGCCTTAGGATAGAAGAGCCCTAGCCTTAGCCTAAGCCTATGGCTGCCCTAGCCTAAGACTAGGGGTGCCCTAGCCTAAGCCTAGGGGTGCCCTAGCCTAAGCCTAGGGGTGCCCTAGCCTAACACTTGGGGTGCCCTAGCCTTAGGCTAGGGGAGCACTAGCCTTAGCCTAAGCCTAGGGGTGCCCTAGCCTAAGCCGAGGCGTGCCCTAGCCTAAGCCTATGGGTGACCTACCCTAAGCGTAGGGGTGCCCTACCCTAAGCCTAGGGGTGCCCTAGCCTAAGCCTAGGCTTGCCCTAGCCTTAGGCTAGCTGAGCCCTAGCCTAAGTGTAAGCCTAGGGGTGCCCTAGCCTAAGCCTAGGGGTGCCCTAGCCTAAGGCTACGAGTGCCCTAGCCTTAGGCTAGGGGAGCCCTAGCCTTAGCCTAAGCCTACTGGTGTCCTAGCCTAAGCCTAGGGGTGTCCTAGCCAAAGCCTAGGGGTGCCCTAGCCTAAGCCTAGGGGTTCCCTAGCCTAAGCATAAAGGGTGCCCTAGCCTAACCCTAGTGGTGCCCTAACCTTAGGCTAGGGGAACACTAGCCTAAGCCTAAGCCTAGGGTTGCCCTACCCTAAACCTAGGCGTGCCCTAGCCTAAGCCGAGGGGTGCACTACCCTAAGCCTAGGGGTGCCCTACCCTAAGCCTAGGGGTGCCCTAGCCTAAGCCTAGGCTTACCCTAGCCTTAGGCTAGCTGAGCCCTAGCCTAAGCCTAAGCCTAGGGGTGCCTTAGCCTAAGCTTAGGGATGCCCTAGCTTAAGCCTAGGGGTGCCATAGCCTTAGCCTAGAGGAGGCCTAGCCTTAGCCTAAGCCTAGGGATGCCCTACCCTAAGCCTAGGGGTGCCCTAGCCTAAGCCTAGGGGTGCCCTAGCCTTAGGCTAGCTGAGCCCTAGCCTTAGCCTAAGCCTAGGGGTGCCCTATCCTAAGTCTATGGGTGCCCTAGCCTAAGCCTAGGGTGCCCTAGCCTAAAACAAGGGGTGCCCTAGCCTATGCATAGGGGTGCCCTAGCCTTAGACTAGGGGAGCCCTAGCCTTAGCCTAAGCCTAGGGTTGCCCTAGCATAAGACTAGGAGTGCCCTAGCCTAAGCTTAGGGGTGCCCTAGCCTAAGCTTAGGGGTACCCTAGCGTAAGCCTAGGGGTGCCCTATCCTAAGCCTAGGGGTGCCCTAGCCTTAGGCTAGGGGAGCCCTAGCTTTAGCCTAAGCTTAGGGGGCCCTAGCCTAATCCTAGTGGTGCCCTATCCTAAGCCTAGGGGTGCCCTAGCCTAAGCCTAGGGGTGCCCTAGCCTAAGCTTAGGGGTGCCCTAGCGTAAGCCTAGGTGTGCCCTAGCCTAAGCCTAGGTGTGCCCTAGCCTAAGCCTAGGGGTGCCCTAAACTAAGCCTAGGGGTGCCATAGACTTAGGCTAGCTGAGCCCTAGCCTTAGCCTAAGCCTAGGGGTGCCCTAGCCTAAGCCAAGGGGTGCCCTAGCCTATGCATAGGGGTGCCCTAGCCTTAGGCTAGGGGAGACCTAGCCTTAGCCTAAGCCTTGGGGTGCCCTAGCCTAAGACTTGGGGTGCCCTAGCCTAAGACTAGGGGTGCCCTAGCCTAAGCTTAGGGGTGCCCTAGCGTAAGCCTAGGGGTGCCCTAGCCTAAGCCTAGGGGTGCCCTAGCCTAAGCCTAGGGGTGCCGTAGCCTTAGGCTAGGGGAGCCCTAGCCTTATCCTAAGCCTAGGGGTGCCCTAGCCTAAGCTTAGGGGTGCCCTACCCTAAGCCTAGGGGTGCCCTAGCCTAAGCCTAGGGGTGCTCTAGCCTTAGGCTAGCTGAGCCCTTGCCTTAGCCTAAGCCTAGGAGTGCCCTAGCCTAAGCTAGGGGGGCTCTAGCCTAAGCCTAGGGGTGCCCTAGCCTAAGCTTAGGAGTGCCCTAGCCTTAGCCTAGCTGAGCCCTAGCCTTAGCCTAAGCCTAGGGGTGCCCTAGCCTAAGCTTAGGGGTGCCCTACCCTAAGCCTAGGGGTGCCCTAGCCTATGCTTAGGGGTGCCCTAGCCTAAGCCTAGGGGTGTCCTAGCCTAAGCCTAGGGGTGCCCTAGCCTTAGGCTAGGGGTCCCTAGCCTTAGCCTAACCCTAGGAGAGCCCTAGCCTAAGCCTAGTGGTGTCCTAGCCTAAGCCTAAGGGTGCCCTAGCCTAAGCCTAGGTGTGCCCTAGCCTTAGACTAGGGGAGCCCTAGCCTTAGCCTAAGCCCTTGGCTGCCCTTGCCTAATCCTAGGGGTGCCCTAGCCTAACCCTAGGGGTGCCCTAGCCTTAGCCTAGGCGTGCCCTGGCCTAAGCCTAGGGGTGCCCTAGCATAAACCTAGGGGTGCCATAGCCTAAGTTTAGGGGTGCCCTATCCTAAGCCTAAGGGTGCCCTAGCCTAAGCTTAGGGGTGCCCTAGCCTAAGCCTAAGGGTGCCCTAGCCTAAGCCTAGTGGTGCCCTAACCTTAGGCTAGGGGAGCCCTAGCCTTAGCCTAAGCCTTGGGGTGCCCTAGCCTAAGACTAGGGGTGCCTTAGCCTAAGCCTAGGGGTGACCTAGCCTTAGCCTAAGCTTAGGGATGCCTTAGCCTAAGCCTAGGGGTCCCCTAGCCTTAGCCTAAGCCTAGGGGTGCCCTAGCCTAAGCCTAGGGGTGCCCTAGCCTAAGCCTAGGGGTGCCCAGGCCTTAGGATAGAAGAGCCCTAGCCTTAGCCTAAGCCTATGGCTGCCCTAGCCTAAGCCTAGGGGTGCCCTAGCCTAAGCCTAGGGGTGCCCTAGCCTAACCCTAGGGGTGCCCTAGCCTTAGGCTAGGGGAGCACTAGCCTTAGCCTAAGCCTAGGGGTGCCCTATCCTAAGCCTAGGCGTGCCCCAGCCTAAGCCTATGGGTGACCTACCCTAAGCCTAGGGTTGCCCTACCCTAAGCCTAGGGGTGCCCTAGCTTAAGCCTAGGCTTGCCCTAGCCTTAGGCTAGCTGAGCCCTAGCCTAAGTGTAAGCCTAGGGGTGCCCTAGCCTAAGCCTACTGGTGTCCTAGCCTAAGCCTACGGGTGCCCTAGCCTTAGACTAGGGGAGCCCTAGCCTTAGCCTAAGCCTAGGGGTGCCCTAGCATAAGACTACGGGTGCCCTAGCCTAAGCTTAGGGGTGCCCTAGCCTAAGCCTAGGGGTGCCCTAGTCTAAGACTAGGGTGCCCTAGCCTAAGCTTAGGGGTGCCCTAGCATAAGCCTAGGGGTGCCCTAGCCTAAGCCTAGGGGTGCCCTAGCCTAAGCCTAGGGGTGCCCTAACCTAAGCCTAGGGGTGCCATAGACTTAGGCTAGCTGAGCCCTAGCCTTAGCCTAAGCCTAGGGGTGCCCTATCCTAAGCCTAGGGGTGCCCTAGCCTAAGCCTAGGTGTGCCCTAGCCTAAGCCAAGGGGTGCCCTAGCCTATGCATAGGGGTGCCCTAGCCTTAGGCTAGGGGAGACATAGCCTTAGCCTAAGCCTAGGGGTGCCCTAGCCTAAGACTAGGGGTGCCCTAGCGTAAGACTAGGGGTGCCCTAGACTAAGCCTAGGGGTGCCCTAGCCTTAGGCTAGGGGAGCCCTAGCCTTATCCTAAGCCTAGGGGTGCCCTAGCCTAAGCATAGGGGTGCCCTAGCCTAAGCTAAGGGGTGCCCTACCCTAAGCCTAGGGGTGCCCTAGCCTAAGCCTAAGGGTGCCCTAGCCTAAGCCTAGGTGTGCCCTAGCCTTAGACTAGGGGAGCCCTAACCTTAGCCTAAGCCTAGGGGTGCCCTAGCCTAAGCCTAGATGTGCCCTAGCCTGAGACTAGGGGTGACCTACCCTAAGCCTAGAGGTGCCGTACCCTAAGCCTAGGGGTGCCCTAGCCTAAGCCTAGGCTTGCCCTAGCCTTAGGCTAGCTGAGCCCTAGCCTAAGTGTAAGCCTAGGGGTGCCCTAGCCTAAGCCTAGGGGTGCCCTAGCCTAAGCCTACGAGTGCCCTAGCCTTAGGCTAGGGGAGCCCTAGCCTTAGCCTAAGCCTAGGGGAGTCCTAGCCTAAGCCTAGGGGTGTCCTAGCCTAAGCCTAGGGGTGCCCTAGCCTTAGTCTAGTGGAGCCCTAGCCTTAGCCTAAGCCTAGGGATGCCCTAGCCTAAGCCTACATGTGCCCTAGCCTAAGCCTAGGGGTGCCCTTCCCTAAGCCTAAGAGTGCCCTAACCTAAGCCTAGGGGTACCCTAGCCTAAGCCTAGCGGTGCCCTAACCTAAGCCAAAGGGTGCCCTAGCCTATGCATAGGGGTGCCCTAGCCTTAGAGTAGGGGAGCCCTAGCCTTAGCCTAAGCCTAGGGGTGCCCTAGCATAAGACTAGGGGTGCCCTAGCCTAAGCTTAGGGGTGCCCTAGCCTAAGCCTAGGGGTGCCCTAGCCTAAGGCTAGGGGTGCCCTAGCCTTAGTTTAGTGGAGCCCTAGCCTTAGCCTAAGCCTAGGGGTGCCCTAGCCTAAGCCTAGGGGTGCCCTAGCCTTAGGCTAGCTGAGCCCTAGCCTTAGCCTAAGCCTAGGGGTGCCCTATCCTAAGTCTATGGGTGCCCTAGCCTAAGCCTAGGGTGCCCTAGCCTAAAACAAGGGGTGCCCTAGCCTATGCATAGGGGTGCCCTAGCCTTAGACTAGGGGAGCCCTAGCCTTAGCCTAAGCCTAGGGTTGCCCTAGCATAAGACTAGGAGTGCCCTAGCCTAAGCTTAGGGGTGCCCTAGCCTAAGCTTAGGGGTACCCTAGCGTAAGCCTAGGGGTGCCATATCCTAAGCCTAGGGGTGCCCTAGCCTTAGGCTAGGGGAGCCCTAGCCTTAGCCTAAGCCTAGGGGGCCCTAGCCTAATCCTAGTGGTGCCCTATCCTAAGCCTAGGGGTGCCCTAGCCTAAGCCTAGGGGTGCCCTAGCCTTAGGCTAGGGGAGCCCTAACCTTAGCCTAAGCCTAGGGGTGCCCTAGCCCAAGCCTAGGGGTGCCCTAGCCTAAGCCTAGGGGTACCCTAGCCTAAGCCTAGGGGTGCCCTAGCCTAAGCCTAGGGGTGCCCTATCCTATGGCTAGGGGTTCCCTAGCCTTAGTCTAGTGGAGACCTTGCCTTATGCTAGGGGAGCCCTAGCCTTAGCCTAAGCCTAGGGGTGCCCTATCCTAAGCCTAGGCGTGCCCTAGCCTAAACCTAGGGGTGCCCTAGCTTAAGCCTAGGCTTACCCTAGCCTTAGGCTAGCTGAGCCCTAGCCTAAGCCTAAGCCTAGGGGTGCCCTAGCCTAAGCTTAGGGATGCCCTAGCCCAAGGCTAGGGGTGCCCTAGCCTAAGCCTAGGGGTGCCATAGCCTTAGGCTAGAGGAGGCCTAGCCTTAGCCTAAGCCTAGGGGTGCCCTAGCCTAAGCTAGGGGTGCCCTAGCCTAAGCATTGGGGTGCCCTATCCTAAGCCTAGGGGTACCCTAGCCTAAGCCTAGGGGTGCCCTTACCTTAGACTAGGTGAACCCTAACCTTAGCCTAAGCCTATGGGTGCCCTAGCCCAAGCCTAGGGGTGCCCTAGCCTAAGCCTAGGGGTGCCCTAGCCTTAGTCTAGTGGAGCCCTAGCCTTAGCCTAAGCCTAGGGGTGCCCTAGCCTAAGTCTAGATGTGCCCTAGCCTAAGCCTAGGGGTGCCCTACCCTAAGCCTAGGGGTGCCCTATCCTAAGCCTAGGGGTGCCCTAGCCTAAGCCAAGGGGTGCCCTACCCTAAGCCTAGGGGTGTCCTCCCCTAAGCCTAGGGCTGCCCTAGCCTAAGGCTAGGCTTACCCTAGACTTAGGCTAGCTGAGCCCTAGCCTAAGCCTAAGCCTAGGGGTGCCCTAGCCTAAGCCTAGGGGTGCCCTAGCCTTAGGCTAGGGGAACACTAGCCTAAGCCTAAGCCTAGGGTTGCCCTAGCCTAAGCCTAGGGGTGCCCTAGACTAAGCCGAGGGGTGCCCTACCCTAAGCCTAGGGCTGCCCTAGCCTAAGCCTAGGCTTACCCTAGCCTTAGGCTAGCTGAGCCCTAGCCTAAGCCTAAGCCTAGGTGTGCCCTAGCCAAAGCCTAGGCTTACCCTAGCCTTAGGCTAGCTGAGCCCTAGCCTAAGCCTAGGGGTGCCCTAGCCTAAGTCTAGGGGTGCCCCAGCCTAACCTTAGGGGTGCCCTAGCCTAAGCCTTGGGGTGCCCTATCCTAAGCCTAGGGGTGCCCTAGGGTAAGGCTATGGGAGCCCTGGCCTTAGCCTAAGCCTAGGGGTGCCCTAGCCTAATCCTAGTGGTGCCCTATCCTAAGCCTAGGGGTGCCCTAGCCTAAGCCTAGGGGTGCCCTAGCTTTAGGCTAGGGGAGCCCTAGCTTTAGCTTAAGCCTAGGGGTGTCCTTGCCTAAGCCGAGGGGTGCCCTACCCTAACCCTAGGTGTGCCCAAGCCTAAGCCTAGCCTTGCCCTAGCCTTAGGCTAGCTGAGCCCTAGCCTAAGCCTAAGCCTAGGGGTGCCCTAGCCTAAGCCTAGGAATGCCCTAGCCTAAGCCTAGGGGTGCCCTACACTAAGCCTAGGGGTGCCATAGCCTTAGGCTAGAGGAGCCCTAGCCTTAGCCTAAGCCTAGGGGTGCCCTAGCCTAAGACTAGGGGTGCCCTAGCCTAAGCTTAGGGGTGCCCTAGCCTAAGCCTTGGGGTGCCCTATCCAAAGCCTAGGGCTGCCCTAGGGTTAGGCTAGGGGAGCCCTAGCCTTAGCCTAACACTAGGGGTGCCCTAGCCTAAGCCAAGGGGTGCCCTAGCCTAAGGCTAGGGGTGCCCTAGCCTAAGCCTAGGAATGCCCTAGCCTAAGCCTAGGGGTACCATAGCCTTAGGCTAGAGGAGCCCTAGCCTTAGCCTAAGCCTAGGGGTGCCCTAGCCTTATCCTAGTGGTGCCCTATACTAAGCCTAGGGGTGCCCAAGCCTAAGCCTAGAGGTTACCTAGCCTTAGGCTAGGGGAACCCTAACCTTAGCCTAAGCCTAGGGTGCCCTAGCCCAAGCCTAGGGGTGCCCTAGTCTAAGCCTAGGGGTGCCCTAGCCTAAGACTAGGGGTACCCTAGCCTAAGCCTATGGGTGCCCTAGCCTAAGCCAAGGGGTTCCCTAGCCAAAGCCTAGGGGTGCCCTAGCCTAAGCCTAGGGGTACCCTAGCCTAAGCCTAGGGGTGCCTTAGCCTAAGCCTAGGGGTGCCCTAGCCTAAGCCTAGGCGCGCCCTAGCCTAAGCCGAGGGGTGCCCTACCCTAAGCCTAGGGGTGCCCTACCCTAAGCTTAGGCATGCCCTAGCCTAAGGCTAGGGGTGCCCTAGCCTAAGCCTAGGGGTGCCATTGCCTTAGGCTAGAGGAGGCCTAGCCTTAGTCTAAGCCTAGGGGTGCCCTAGCCTAAGCCTAGGGGTGCCCTAGCCCAAGCCTAGGGGTGCCCTAGCCCAAGCCTAGGGGTACTCTAGCCTAAGCCTAGGGGTGCCCTAACCTTAGACTAGGGGAGCCCTAACCTTAGCCAAAGCCTAGGGGTGCCCTAGCCCAAGCCAAGGGTTGCCCTAGCCTAAGCCTAGGGGTGCACTAGCCTAAGCCTAGGGGTACCTTAGCCTAAGCCTAGGGGTGCCCTAACCTTAGACTAGGGGAGCCCTAACCTTAGCCTAAGCCTAGGGGTGCCCTAGCCCAAGCCTAGGGGTGCCCTAGCCTAAGCCTAGGGGTGCCCTAGCCTAAGCCTAGGGGTGCCCTAGCCTAAGCCTAGAGGTGCCCTGGCCTTAGCCTAGTGTAGCCCTAGCCTTATCCTAAGCCTAGGGGTGCCCTAGCCTAAGCCTAGGGGTGCCCTACCCTAAGCCTAGGGGTGCCCTAGCCTAAGCCTAGGGGTGCCCTAGCCTTAGGCTAGCTGAGCCCTAGCCTTAGCCTAAGCCTAGGGGTGCCCTAGCCTAAGCCTAGGGGTGCCCTAGCCTAAGCCTAGGGGTGCCCTAGCCTAAGCCTAGGGGTGCCCTAGCCTAAGGCAAGGGGTGCCCTAGCCTATGCATAGGGGTGCCCTAGCCTTAGACTAGGGGAGCCCTAGCCTTAGCCTAAGCCTAGGGGTTCTCTAGCCTAAGACTAAGGGTGCCCTAGCCTAAGCTTAGGGGTGCCCTAGCCTAAGCCTGGGAGTGCCCTAGCCTAAGCCTAGGGGTGCCCTAGCCTATGCTTAGGGGTTCCCTAGCGTAAGCCTAGGGGTGCCCTAGCCTAAGCCTAGGGGTGCCCTATACTAAGCCTAGGGGTGCCCTAGCCTAAGCCTAGGGGTGACCTAGCCTATGCTTAGGGGTGCCCTAGTATAAGCCTAGGGGTGCCCTAGCCTAAGCCTAGGGGTGCCCTACCCTAATCCTAGGGGTGCCCTAGCTTAAGCCTAGGCTTACCCTAGCCTTAGGCTAGCTGAGCCCTAGCCTAAGCCTAAGCCTAGGGGTGCCGTAGCCTAAGCTTAGGGATGCCCTAGCCTATGGCTAGGGGTGCCCTAGCCTAAGCCTAGTGGTGCCTTAACCTAAGCCTAGGGTTGAGCTAGCCTTAGCCTAAGCCTAGGGGTGCCCTAGCCTAAGCCTAGGGGTGCCCTAGCCTAAGCCTAGTGGTGCCTTAGCCTAAGCCTAGGGGTGACCTAGCCTTAGCCTAAGCCTAGGGGTGCCTTAGCCTAAGCCTAGGGGTCCCCTAGCCTTAGCCTAAGCCTAGGGGTGCCCTAGCCTAAGACTAAGGGTGCCCTAGCCTAAGCTTAGGGGTGCCCTAGCCTAAGCCTGGGGGTGCCCTAGCCTAAGCCTAGGGGTGCCCTAGCCTAAGCCTAGGGGTGCCCTATCCTAAGCCAAGGGGTGCCCAGGCCTTAGGATAGAAGAGCCCTAGCCTTAGCCTAAGCCTATGGCTGCCCTAGCCTAAGCCTAGGGGTGCCCTAGCCTAAGCCTAGGGGTGCCCTAGCCTAACACTAGGGGTGCCCTAGCCTTGGGTAGGGGAGCACTAGCCTTAGCCTAAGCCTAGGAGTGCCCTAGCCTAAGCCTAAGCGTGCCCTACCCTAAACCTATGGGTGCCCTACCCTAAGCCTAGGGGTGCCCTAGCCTAAGCCTAGGGGTGCCCTAGCCTTAGGCTAGCTGAGCCCTAGCCTTAGCCTAAGCCTAGGGGTGCCCTATCCTAAGCTTAGGGGTGCCCTAGCCTAAGCCAAGGGGAGCCCTACCCTAAGCCTAGGGGTGCCCTAACCTAAGCCTAGGTCTGCCCTAGCCTAAGCCTAGGCTTACCCTAGCCTTAGGCTAGCTGAGCCGTAGCCTAAGCCTAAGCCTAGGGGTGCCCTAGCCTAAGCCTAGGGGTGCCTTAGCCTTAGGCTAGGGGAACACTAGCCTAAGCCTAAGCCTAGGGTGGCCCTAGCCTAAGCCTAGGCGTGCCCTAGCCTAAGCCGAGGGGTGCCCTACCCTAAGCCTAGGGGTGCCCTACCCTAAGTTTTGGGGTGCCCTAGCCTAAGCCTAGCCTTACCCTAGCCTTAGGCTAGCTGAGCCCTAGCCTAAGCCTAAGCCTAGGGGGTCATAGCCTAAGCTTAGGGATGCGCTAGCCTAAGCCTAAGGGTGCCATAGCCTTAGGCTAGAGGAGCCATAGCCTTAGCCTAAGCCTATGGGTGCCCTAGCCTCAGCCTAGGGGTGCCCTAGCCTAAGCCTAGGAGTGCCATAGCCTAAGCCTAGGGGTGCCCTAGCCTAAGCCTAGTGGTGCCTTAACCTATGCCTAGGGTTTACCTAGCCTCAGCCTAAGCCTAGTGGTGCCCTAGCCTAAGCCTAGGGGTGCCCTAGCCTAAGCCTAATGGTGCCTTAGACTAAGCCTAGGGGTGACCTAGCCTTAGCCTAAGCTTAGGGGTGCCTTAGCCTAAGCCTAGGGGTCCCCTAGCCTTAGCCTAAGCCTAGGGGTGCCCTAGCCTAAGCCTAGGGGTGCCCAAGCCTAAGCCTAGGGGTGCCCTAGCATAAGCCTAGGGGTGCCCTAGCTTAAGCCTAGGGGTGCCCTAGCCTAAGCCTAGGGGTGCCCAGGCCTTAGGATAGAAGAGCCCTAGCCTTAGCCTAAGCCTATGGCTGCCCTAGCCTAAGCCTAGGGGTGCCCTAGCCTAAGCCTAGGGGTGCCCTAGCCTAAGCCTAGGGGTGCCCTAGCCTAACACTTGGGGTGCCCTAGCCTTAGGCTAGGGGAGCACTAGCCTTAGCCTAAGCCTAGGGGTGCCCTAGCCTAAGCCGAGGCGTGCCCTAGCCTAAGCCTATGGGTGACCTACCCTAAGCGTAGGGGTGCCCTACCCTAAGCCTAGGGGTGCCCTAGCCTAAGCCTAGGCTTGCCCTAGCCTTAGGCTAGCTGAGCCCTAGCCTAAGTGTAAGCCTAGGGGTGCCCTAGCCTAAGCCTAGGGGTGCCCTAGCCTAAGGCTACGAGTGCCCTAGCCTTAGGCTAGGGGAGCCCTAGCCTTAGCCTAAGCCTACTGGTGTCCTAGCCTAAGCCTAGGGGTGTCCTAGCCAAAGCCTAGGGGTGCCCTAGCCTAAGCCAGGGGTGCCCTAGCCTAAGCCTAGGGGTGCCCTAGCCTAAGCCTAGAGGTGCCCTGGCCTTAGCCTAGTGTAGCCCTAGCCTTATCCTAAGCCTAGGGGTGCCCTAGCCTAAGCCTAGGGGTGCCCTACCCTAAGCCTAGGGGTGCCCTAGCCTAAGCCTAGGGGTGCCCTAGCCTTAGGCTAGCTGAGCCCTAGCCTTAGCCTAAGCCTAGGGGTGCCCTAGCCTAAGCCTAGGGGTGCCCTAGCCTAAGCCTAGGGGTGCCCTAGCCTAAGGCAAGGGGTGCCCTAGCCTATGCATAGGGGTGCCCTAGCCTTAGACTAGGGGAGCCCTAGCCTTAGCCTAAGCCTAGGGGTTCTCTAGCCTAAGACTAAGGGTGCCCTAGCCTAAGCTTAGGGGTGCCCTAGCCTAAGCCTGGGAGTGCCCTAGCCTAAGCCTAGGGGTGCCCTAGCCTATGCTTAGGGGTTCCCTAGCGTAAGCCTAGGGGTGCCCTAGCCTAAGCCTAGGGGTGCCCTATACTAAGCCTAGGGGTGCCCTAGCCTAAGCCTAGGGGTGACCTAGCCTATGCTTAGGGGTGCCCTAGTATAAGCCTAGGGGTGCCCTAGCCTAAGCCTAGGGGTGCCCTACCCTAATCCTAGGGGTGCCCTAGCTTAAGCCTAGGCTTACCCTAGCCTTAGGCTAGCTGAGCCCTAGCCTAAGCCTAAGCCTAGGGGTGCCGTAGCCTAAGCTTAGGGATGCCCTAGCCTATGGCTAGGGGTGCCCTAGCCTAAGCCTAGTGGTGCCTTAACCTAAGCCTAGGGTTGAGCTAGCCTTAGCCTAAGCCTAGGGGTGCCCTAGCCTAAGCCTAGGGGTGCCCTAGCCTAAGCCTAGTGGTGCCTTAGCCTAAGCCTAGGGGTGACCTAGCCTTAGCCTAAGCCTAGGGGTGCCTTAGCCTAAGCCTAGGGGTCCCCTAGCCTTAGCCTAAGCCTAGGGGTGCCCTAGCCTAAGACTAAGGGTGCCCTAGCCTAAGCTTAGGGGTGCCCTAGCCTAAGCCTGGGGGTGCCCTAGCCTAAGCCTAGGGGTGCCCTAGCCTAAGCTTAGGGGTGCCCTATCCTAAGCCAAGGGGTGCCCAGGCCTTAGGATAGAAGAGCCCTAGCCTTAGCCTAAGCCTATGGCTGCCCTAGCCTAAGCCTAGGGGTGCCCTAGCCTAAGCCTAGGGGTGCCCTAGCCTAACACTAGGGGTGCCCTAGCCTTGGGTAGGGGAGCACTAGCCTTAGCCTAAGCCTAGGAGTGCCCTAGCCTAAGCCTAAGCGTGCCCTACCCTAAACCTATGGGTGCCCTACCCTAAGCCTAGGGGTGCCCTAGCCTAAGCCTAGGGGTGCCCTAGCCTTAGGCTAGCTGAGCCCTAGCCTTAGCCTAAGCCTAGGGGTGCCCTATCCTAAGCTTAGGGGTGCCCTAGCCTAAGCCAAGGGGAGCCCTACCCTAAGCCTAGGGGTGCCCTAACCTAAGCCTAGGTCTGCCCTAGCCTAAGCCTAGGCTTACCCTAGCCTTAGGCTAGCTGAGCCGTAGCCTAAGCCTAAGCCTAGGGGTGCCCTAGCCTAAGCCTAGGGGTGCCTTAGCCTTAGGCTAGGGGAACACTAGCCTAAGCCTAAGCCTAGGGTGGCCCTAGCCTAAGCCTAGGCGTGCCCTAGCCTAAGCCGAGGGGTGCCCTACCCTAAGCCTAGGGGTGCCCTACCCTAAGTTTTGGGGTGCCCTAGCCTAAGCCTAGCCTTACCCTAGCCTTAGGCTAGCTGAGCCCTAGCCTAAGCCTAAGCCTAGGGGGTCATAGCCTAAGCTTAGGGATGCGCTAGCCTAAGCCTAAGGGTGCCATAGCCTTAGGCTAGAGGAGCCATAGCCTTAGCCTAAGCCTATGGGTGCCCTAGCCTCAGCCTAGGGGTGCCCTAGCCTAAGCCTAGGAGTGCCATAGCCTAAGCCTAGGGGTGCCCTAGCCTAAGCCTAGTGGTGCCTTAACCTATGCCTAGGGTTTACCTAGCCTCAGCCTAAGCCTAGTGGTGCCCTAGCCTAAGCCTAGGGGTGCCCTAGCCTAAGCCTAATGGTGCCTTAGACTAAGCCTAGGGGTGACCTAGCCTTAGCCTAAGCTTAGGGGTGCCTTAGCCTAAGCCTAGGGGTCCCCTAGCCTTAGCCTAAGCCTAGGGGTGCCCTAGCCTAAGCCTAGGGGTGCCCAAGCCTAAGCCTAGGGGTGCCCTAGCATAAGCCTAGGGGTGCCCTAGCTTAAGCCTAGGGGTGCCCTAGCCTAAGCCTAGGGGTGCCCAGGCCTTAGGATAGAAGAGCCCTAGCCTTAGCCTAAGCCTATGGCTGCCCTAGCCTAAGCCTAGGGGTGCCCTAGCCTAAGCCTAGGGGTGCCCTAGCCTAAGCCTAGGGGTGCCCTAGCCTAACACTTGGGGTGCCCTAGCCTTAGGCTAGGGGAGCACTAGCCTTAGCCTAAGCCTAGGGGTGCCCTAGCCTAAGCCGAGGCGTGCCCTAGCCTAAGCCTATGGGTGACCTACCCTAAGCGTAGGGGTGCCCTACCCTAAGCCTAGGGGTGCCCTAGCCTAAGCCTAGGCTTGCCCTAGCCTTAGGCTAGCTGAGCCCTAGCCTAAGTGTAAGCCTAGGGGTGCCCTAGCCTAAGCCTAGGGGTGCCCTAGCCTAAGGCTACGAGTGCCCTAGCCTTAGGCTAGGGGAGCCCTAGCCTTAGCCTAAGCCTACTGGTGTCCTAGCCTAAGCCTAGGGGTGTCCTAGCCAAAGCCTAGGGGTGCCCTAGCCTAAGCCTAGGGGTTCCCTAGCCTAAGCATAAAGGGTGCCCTAGCCTAACCCTAGTGGTGCCCTAACCTTAGGCTAGGGGAACACTAGCCTAAGCCTAAGCCTAGGGTTGCCCTACCCTAAACCTAGGCGTGCCCTAGCCTAAGCCGAGGGGTGCACTACCCTAAGCCTAGGGGTGCCCTACCCTAAGCCTAGGGGTGCCCTAGCCTAAGCCTAGGCTTACCCTAGCCTTAGGCTAGCTGAGCCCTAGCCTAAGCCTAAGCCTAGGGGTGCCTTAGCCTAAGCTTAGGGATGCCCTAGCTTAAGCCTAGGGGTGCCATAGCCTTAGCCTAGAGGAGGCCTAGCCTTAGCCTAAGCCTAGGGATGCCCTACCCTAAGCCTAGGGGTGCCCTAGCCTAAGCCTAGGGGTGCCCTAGCCTTAGGCTAGCTGAGCCCTAGCCTTAGCCTAAGCCTAGGGGTGCCCTATCCTAAGTCTATGGGTGCCCTAGCCTAAGCCTAGGGTGCCCTAGCCTAAAACAAGGGGTGCCCTAGCCTATGCATAGGGGTGCCCTAGCCTTAGACTAGGGGAGCCCTAGCCTTAGCCTAAGCCTAGGGTTGCCCTAGCATAAGACTAGGAGTGCCCTAGCCTAAGCTTAGGGGTGCCCTAGCCTAAGCTTAGGGGTACCCTAGCGTAAGCCTAGGGGTGCCCTATCCTAAGCCTAGGGGTGCCCTAGCCTTAGGCTAGGGGAGCCCTAGCTTTAGCCTAAGCCTAGGGGGCCCTAGCCTAATCCTAGTGGTGCCCTATCCTAAGCCTAGGGGTGCCCTAGCCTAAGCCTAGGGGTGCCCTAGCCTAAGCTTAGGGGTGCCCTAGCGTAAGCCTAGGTGTGCCCTAGCCTAAGCCTAGGTGTGCCCTAGCCTAAGCCTAGGGGTGCCCTAAACTAAGCCTAGGGGTGCCATAGACTTAGGCTAGCTGAGCCCTAGCCTTAGCCTAAGCCTAGGGGTGCCCTAGCCTAAGCCAAGGGGTGCCCTAGCCTATGCATAGGGGTGCCCTAGCCTTAGGCTAGGGGAGACCTAGCCTTAGCCTAAGCCTTGGGGTGCCCTAGCCTAAGACTTGGGGTGCCCTAGCCTAAGACTAGGGGTGCCCTAGCCTAAGCTTAGGGGTGCCCTAGCGTAAGCCTAGGGGTGCCCTAGCCTAAGCCTAAGGGTGCCCTAGCCTAAGCCTAGGGGTGCCGTAGCCTTAGGCTAGGGGAGCCCTAGCCTTATCCTAAGCCTAGGGGTGCCCTAGCCTAAGCTTAGGGGTGCCCTACCCTAAGCCTAGGGGTGCCCTAGCCTAAGCCTAGGGGTGCTCTAGCCTTAGGCTAGCTGAGCCCTTGCCTTAGCCTAAGCCTAGGAGTGCCCTAGCCTAAGCTAGGGGGGCTCTAGCCTAAGCCTAGGGGTGCCCTAGCCTAAGCTTAGGAGTGCCCTAGCCTTAGCCTAGCTGAGCCCTAGCCTTAGCCTAAGCCTAGGGGTGCCCTAGCCTAAGCTTAGGGGTGCCCTACCCTAAGCCTAGGGGTGCCCTAGCCTATGCTTAGGGGTGCCCTAGCCTAAGCCTAGGGGTGTCCTAGCCTAAGCCTAGGGGTGCCCTAGCCTTAGGCTAGGGGTCCCTAGCCTTAGCCTAACCCTAGGAGAGCCCTAGCCTAAGCCTAGTGGTGTCCTAGCCTAAGCCTAAGGGTGCCCTAGCCTAAGCCTAGGTGTGCCCTAGCCTTAGACTAGGGGAGCCCTAGCCTTAGCCTAAGCCCTTGGCTGCCCTTGCCTAATCCTAGGGGTGCCCTAGCCTAACCCTAGGGGTGCCCTAGCCTTAGCCTAGGCGTGCCCTGGCCTAAGCCTAGGGGTGCCCTAGCATAAACCTAGGGGTGCCATAGCCTAAGTTTAGGGGTGCCCTATCCTAAGCCTAAGGGTGCCCTAGCCTAAGCTTAGGGGTGCCCTAGCCTAAGCCTAAGGGTGCCCTAGCCTAAGCCTAGTGGTGCCCTAACCTTAGGCTAGGGGAGCCCTAGCCTTAGCCTAAGCCTTGGGGTGCCCTAGCCTAAGACTAGGGGTGCCTTAGCCTAAGCCTAGGGGTGACCTAGCCTTAGCCTAAGCTTAGGGATGCCTTAGCCTAACCCTAGGGGTCCCCTAGCCTTAGCCTAAGCCTAGGGGTGCCCTAGCCTAAGCCTAGGGGTGCCCTAGCCTAAGCCTAGGGGTGCCCAGGCCTTAGGATAGAAGAGCCCTAGCCTTAGCCTAAGCCTATGGCTGCCCTAGCCTAAGCCTAGGGGTGCCCTAGCCTAAGCCTAGGGGTGCCCTAGCCTAACCCTAGGGGTGCCCTAGCCTTAGGCTAGGGGAGCACTAGCCTTAGCCTAAGCCTAGGGGTGCCCTATCCTAAGCCTAGGCGTGCCCCAGCCTAAGCCTATGGGTGACCTACCCTAAGCCTAGGGTTGCCCTACCCTAAGCCTAGGGGTGCCCTAGCTTAAGCCTAGGCTTGCCCTAGCCTTAGGCTAGCTGAGCCCTAGCCTAAGTGTAAGCCTAGGGGTGCCCTAGCCTAAGCCTAGGGGTGCCCTAGCCTAAGCCTACGAGTGCCCTAGCCTTAGGCTAAGGGAGCCCTAACCTTAGCCTAAGCCTACTGGTGTCCTAGCCTAAGCCTACGGGTGCCCTAGCCTTAGACTAGGGGAGCCCTAGCCTTAGCCTAAGCCTAGGGGTGCCCTAGCATAAGACTACGGGTGCCCTAGCCTAAGCTTAGGGGTGCCCTAGCCTAAGCCTAGGGGTGCCCTAGTCTAAGACTAGGGTGCCCTAGCCTAAGCTTAGGGGTGCCCTAGCATAAGCCTAGGGGTGCCCTAGCCTAAGCCTAGGGGTGCCCTAGCCTAAGCCTAGGGGTGCCCTAACCTAAGCCTAGGGGTGCCATAGACTTAGGCTAGCTGATCCCTAGCCTTAGCCTAAGCCTAGGGGTGCCCTATCCTAAGCCTAGGGGTGCCCTAGCCTAAGCCTAGGTGTGCCCTAGCCTAAGCCAAGGGGTGCCCTAGCCTATGCATAGGGGTGCCCTAGCCTTAGGCTAGGGGAGACATAGCCTTAGCCTAAGCCTAGGGGTGCCCTAGCCTAAGACTAGGGGTGCCCTAGCGTAAGACTAGGGGTGCCCTAGACTAAGCCTAGGGGTGCCCTAGCCTTAGGCTAGGGG
Organism: Tenrec ecaudatus; assembly: GCF_050624435.1. Taxonomy (NCBI): domain Eukaryota; kingdom Metazoa; phylum Chordata; class Mammalia; order Afrosoricida; family Tenrecidae; genus Tenrec; species Tenrec ecaudatus. Next base: position 1,023,510 of record NW_027459468.1, read on the forward strand.
AGCCCTAGCCTTATCCTAAGCCTAGGGGTGCCCTAGCCTAAGCCTAGGGGTGCCCTAGCCTAAGCTAAGGGGTGCCCTACCCTAAGCCTAGGGGTGCCCTAGCCTAAGCCTAAGGGTGCCCTAGCCTAAGCCTAGGTGTGCCCTAGCCTTAGACTAGGGGAGCCCTAACCTTAGCCTAAGCCTAGGGGTGCCCTAGCCTAAGCCTAGATGTGCCCTAGCCTGAGACTAGGGGTGACCTACCCTAAGCCTAGAGGTGCCGTACCCTAAGCCTAGGGGTGCCCTAGCCTACGCCTAGGCTTGCCCTAGCCTTAGGCTAGCTGAGCCCTAGCCTAAGTGTAAGCCTAGGGGTGCCCTAGCCTAAGCCTAGGGGTGCCCTAGCCTAAGCCTACGAGTGCCCTAGCCTTAGGCTAGGGGAGCCCTAGCCTTAGCCTAAGCCTAGGGGAGTCCTAGCCTAAGCCTAGGGGTGTCCTAGCCTAAGCCTAGGGGTGCCCTAGCCTTAGTCTAGTGGAGCCCTAGCCTTAGCCTAAGCCTAGGGATGCCCTAGCCTAAGCCTAGATGTGCCCTAGCCTAAGCCTAGGGGTGCCCTTCCCTAAGCCTAAGAGTGCCCTAACCTAAGCCTAGGGGTACCCTAGCCTAAGCCTAGCGGTGCCCTAACCTAAGCCAAAGGGTGCCCTAGCCTATGCATAGGGGTGCCCTAGCCTTAGAGTAGGGGAGCCCTAGCCTTAGCCTAAGCCTAGGGGTGCCCTAGCATAAGACTAGGGGTGCCCTAGCCTAAGCTTAGGGGTGCCCTAGCCTAAGCCTAGGGGTGCCCTAGTCTAAGACTAGGGGTGCCCTAGCCTAAGCTTAGGGGTGCCCTAGCGTAAGCCTAGGTGTGCCCTAGCCTAAGCCTAGGGGTGCCCTAAACTAAGCCTAGGGGTGCCATAGACTTAGGCTAGCTGAGCCCTAGCCTTAGCCTAAGCCTAGGGGTGCCCTATCCTAAGCCTAGGGGTGCCCTATCCTAAGCCTAGGGGTGCCCTAGCCTAAGCCTAGGGGTGCCCTAGCCTAAGCCAAGGGGTGCCCTAGCCTATGCATAGGGGTGCCCTAGCCTTAGGCTAGGGGAGACCTAGCCTTAGCCTAAGCCTTGGGGTGCCCTAGCCTAAGACTTGGGGTGCCCTAGCCTAAGACTAGGGGTGCCCTAGCCTAAGCCTAGGGGTGCCGTAGCCTTAGGCTAGGGGAGCCCTAGCCTTATCCTAAGCCTAGGGGTGCCCTAGCCTAAGCTTAGGGGTGCCCTACCCTAAGCCTAGGGGTGCCCTAGCCTAAGCCTAGGGGTGCTCTAGCCTTAGGCTAGCTGAGCCCTTGCCTTAGCCTAAGCCTAGGAGTGCCCTAGCCTAAGCTAGGGGGGCTCTAGCCTAAGCCTAGGGGTGCCCTAGCCTAAGCTTAGGAGTGCCCTAGCCTTAGCCTAGCTGAGCCCTAGCCTTAGCCTAAGCCTAGGGGTGCCCTAGCCTAAGCCTAGGGGTGCCCTAGCCTAAGCTTAGGGGTGCCCTACCCTAAGCCTAGGGGTGCCCTAGCCTATGCTTAGGGGTGCCCTAGCCTAAGCCTAGGGGTGCCCTAGCCTTAGGCTAGGGGTCCCTAGCCTTAGCCTAACCCTAGGGGTGCCCTAGCCTAAGCCTAGTGTTGCCCTAGCCTAAGCCTAGGTGTGCCCTAGCCTTAGACTAGGGGAGCCCTAGCCTTAGCCTAAGCCTAGTTGTGCCCTATCCTAAGCCTAGCGGTGCCCTAGCCTAAGCCTAGGAGTGCCCTAACCTAAGCCAAGGGGTGCCCTAGCCTATGCATAGGGGTGCCCTAGCCTTAGACTAGGGGAGCCCTAGCCTTAGCCTAAGCCTAGGGGTGCCCTAGCATAAGACTAGTTGTGCCCTATCCTCAGCATAGGGGTGCCCTAGCCTAAGCCGAGGGGTTACCTAGCCTTAGGCTAGGGGAACCCTACCCTTAGCCTAAGCCTAGGGGTGCCCTAGCCCAAGCCTAGGGGTGCCCTAGCCTAAGCCTAGGGGTGCCCTAGCCTAACCCTAGGGGTGCCCTAGCCTTAGTCTAGTGGAGCCCTAGCCTTAGGCTAGGGGAACACTAGCCTTAGCCTAAGCCTTGGGGAGCCCTAGCCTAAGCCTAGGCGTGCCCTAGCCTAAGAATAGGGGTGCCCTATCCTAAGAATAGGGGTGCCCTAGCCTAAGCTTAGGGGTGACCTAGCGTAAGCCTAGGGGTGCCCTAGCCTAAGAATAGGGGTGCCCTAGCCTAAGAATAGGGGTGCCCTAGCCTAAGCTTAGGGGTGCCCTAGCGTAAGCCTAGGGGTGCCCTAGCCTAAGAATAGGGGTGCCCTAGCCTAAGCCTAGGGGTGCCCTAGCCTAAGCCTAGGGGTGCCCTAGCCTAACCCTAGGGGTGCCCTAACCTTAGTCTAGTGGAGCCCTAGCCTTAGGCTAGGGGAACACTAGCCTTAGCCTAAGCCTTGGGGTGCCCTAGCCTAAGCCTAGGCGTGCCCTAGCCTAAGCCGAGGGGTGCCCTACCCTAAGCCTAGGGGTGCCCTACCCTAAGCCTAGGGGTGCCCTAGCTTAAGCCTAGGCTTACCCTAGCTTTAGGCTAGCTGAGCCGTAGCCTAAGACTAAGCCTAGGGGTGCCCTAGCCTAAGCTTAGGGATGCCCTAGCCTAAGGCTAGGGGTGCCCTAGCCTAAGCCTAGGGGTGCCATAGCCTTAGGCTAGAGGAGGCTTAGCCTTAGCCTAAGCCTAGGGGTGCCCTAGCCTAAGACTAGGGGTGCCCTGGCCTAATTTTAGGAGTGCCCTAACCTAAGCCTTGGGGTGCCCTATCCTAAGCTTAGGGGTACCATAGCCTAAGCTTAGGGGTGCCCTAACCTTAGACTAGGGGAGCCCTAACCTTAGCCTAAGCCTAGGGGTGCCCTAGCCCAAGCATAGGGGTGCCCTAGCCTAAGCCTAGGGGTGCCCTAGCCTAAGCCTAGGGGTGCCCTAGCCTAAGCCTAGGGGTGCCCTAGCCTTAGCCTAGTGTAGCCCTAGCCTTAGCCTAAGCCTAGGGGTGCCCTAGCCTAAGCCTAGATGTGCCCTAGCCTAAGCCTAGGGGTGCCCTACCCTAAGCCTAGGGGTGCCCTAGCCTAAGCCTAGGGGTGCCCTAGCCTTAGCCAAAGCCTAGTGGTGCCCTATCCTAAGCCTAGGGGTGCCCTAGCCTAAGAATAGGGGTGCCCTAGCCTAAGAATAGGGGTGCCCTAGCCTAAGCTTAGGGGTGACCTAGCGTAAGCCTAGGGGTGCCCTAGCCTAAGAATAGGGGTGCCCTAGCCTAAGAATAGGGGTGCCCTAGCCTAAGCTTAGGGGTGCCCTAGCGTAAGCCTAGGGGTGCCCTAGCCTAAGAATAGGGGTGCCCTAGCCTAAGCCTAGGGGTGCCCTAGCCTATGCATAGTGGTGCCCTAGCCTTAGACTATGGGAGCCCTAGCTTTAGCCTAAGCCTAGGGATGCCCTAGCCTAAGACTAGGGGTGCCCTAGCCTAAGCTTAGGGGTGCCATAGCCTAAGCCTAGGGGTGCCCTAGCCTAAGAATAGGGGTGCCCTAGCCTAAGAATATGGGTGCCCTAGCCTAAGCTTAGGGGTGCCCTAGCGTAAGCCTAGGGGTGCCCTAGCCTAAGCCTAGGGGTGCCCTATCCTAAGCCTAGGGGTGCCCTAGCCTAAGCCAAGGGGTGCCCTAGCCTTAGGCTAGGGGAGCCCTAACCTTAGCCTAAGCCTAGGGGTGCCCTAGCCCAAGCCTAGGGGTGCCCTAGCCCAAGCCTAGAGGTGCCCTAGCCTAAGCCTAGGGGTACCCTAACCTATGCCTAGGGGTGCCCTAGCCTAAGCCTAGGGGTGCCCTAGCCTAAGGCTAGGGGTGCCCTAGCCTTAGTCTAGTGGAGCCCTAGCCTTAGGCTAGGGGAACACTAGCCTTAGCCTAAGCTTAGGGGTGCCCTAGCCTAAGCCTAGGCGTTCCCTAGCCTAAGCCGAGGGGTGCCCTACCGTAAGCCTAGGAGTGCCCTACCCTAAGCCTAGGGGTGCCCTAGCTTAAGCCTAGGCTTACCCTAGCCTTAGTCTAGCTGAGCCCTAGCCTAAGCCTAAGCCTAGGGGTGCCCTAGCCTAAGCTTAGGGATGCCCTAGCCTAAGGCTAGGGGTGCCCTAGCCTAAGCCTAGGGGTGCCATAGCCTTTGGCTAGAGGAGGCCTAGCCTTAGCCTAAGCCTAGGGGTGCTTAGCCTAAGACTAGGGGTGTCCTAGCCTAAGCTTAGGGGTGCCTTAGCCTAAGCCTTGGGGTGCCCTATCCTAAGCCTAAGGGTACCCTAGCCGAAGCCTAGGGGTGCCCTAACCTTAGATTAGGGGAGCCCTAACCTTAGCCTAAGCCTAGGGGTGCCCTAGCCCAAGCCTAGGGGTGCCCTAGCCTAAGACTAGGGGTGCCCTAGCCTAATCCTAGGGGTGCCCTAGCCTTAGTCTAGTGGAGCCCTAGCCTTAGCCTAAGCTTAGGGATGCCCTAGCCTAAGCCTAGATGTGCCCTAGCCTAAGCCTAGGGGTGCCCTACCCTAAGCCTAGGGGTGCCCTAGCCTTAGGCTAGCTGAGTCCTAGCCTTAGCCTAAGCTTTGGGGTGCCCTATCCTAAGCCTAGGGGTGCCCTAGCCTAAGCCTAGGGGTGCCCTAGCCTATGCATAGGGGTGCCCTAGCCTTAGAATAGGGGAGCCCTAGCCTTAGCCTAAGCCTAGGGGTGCCCTAGCATAAGATTAGGGGTGCCCTAGCTTAAGCTTAGAGGTGCCCTAGCCTAAGCCTAGGGGTGCACTAGCCTAAGCCTAGGATTGCCCTAGCCTAAGCTTAGGGGTGCCTTAGCCTAAGGCTAGGGCTTCCCTAGCCTTAGTCTAGTGGAGCCCTAGCCTTAGGCTAGGGGAACACTAGCCTTAGCCTAAGCCTAGGGGTGCCCTAGCCTAAGCCTAGGCGTGCCCTAGCCTAAGCCGAGGGGTGCCCTACCCTAAGCCTAGGGGTGCCCTACCCTAAGCCTTGGGGTGCCGTAGCTTAAGCCTAGGCTTACCCTAGCCTTAGGCTAGCTGAGCCCTAGCCTAAGCCTAAGCCTAGGTGTGCCCTAGCCTAAGCTTAAGGATGCCCTAGCCTAAGGCTAGGGGTGCCCTAGCCTAAGCCTAGGGGTGCGATAGCCTTAGGCTAGAGAAGGCCTAGCCTTAGCCTAAGCTTAGGGGTGCCCTAGCCTAAGATTAGGGGTGCCCTAGCCTAAGCTTAGGGGTGCCCTAGCCTAAGCCTTGGGGTGCCCTATCCTAAGCCTAGGGGTACCCTAGCCTAAGCCTAGGGGTGCCCTAACCTGAGACTAGGGGAGCCCTAACCTTAGCCTAAGCCTAGTGGTGCCCTAGCCCTAGCCTATGGGTGCCCTAGCTTAAGCCTAGGGGTGCCCTAGCCTAAGCCTAGGGGTGCCCTAGCCTAAGCCTAGGGGTGCCCTGGCCTTAGCTAGTGTAGCCCTAGCCTTATCCTAAGCCTAGGGGTGCCCTAGCCTAAGCCTAGATGTGCCCTAGCCTAAGCCTAGGGGTGCCCTAGCCTAAGACAAGGGGTGCCCTAGACTATGCATAGGGGTGCCCTAGCCTTAGACTATGGGAGCCCTTGCCTTAGCCTAAACCTAGGGGTGCCCTAGCCTAAGACTAGGGGTGCCCTAGCCTAAGCGTAGGGGTGCCCTTGCCTAAGCCTAGGGGTGCCCTAGCCTAAGAATAGGGGTGCCCTAGCCTAAACTTAGGGGTGCGCTAGCGTAAGCCTAGGGGTGCCCTAGCCTAAGCCTAGGGGTGCCCTAGCCTAAGCCTAGGGGTGCCCTAGCCTAAGCCTAGGGGTGCCCTAGCCTTAGGCTAGGGGAGCCCTAGCCTTAGCCTAAGCCTAGGGGTGCCCTAGCCTAAGCCTAGGGGTACCCTAGCCTAAGATTAGGGGTGCCCTAACCTAAGCCTAGGGGTGCCCTAGCCTAAGGCTAGGGGTGCCCTAGCCTTAGTCTAGTGGAGCCCTAGCCTTAGGCTAGGGGAACACTAGCCTTAGCCTAAGCCTAGGGGTTCCCTAGCCAAAGCCTAGGCGTGCCCTAGCCTAAGCAATGGGGTGCCTTACCCTAAGCCTAGGAGTGCCCTACCCTAAGCCTTGGGGTGCCCTAGCTTAAGCCTAGGCTTACCCTAGCCTTAGGCTAGCTGAGCCCTAGCCTAAGCCAAAGCCTAGGGGTGCCCTAGCTTAAGCTTAGGGATGCCCTAGCCTAAGGCTAGGGGTGCCCTAGCCTAAGCCTAGGGGTGCCATAGCCTTAGGCTAGAGGAGGCCTAGCCTTAGCCTAAGCCTAGGGGTGCTTAGCCTAAGACTAGGGGTGCCCTAGCCTAAGCTTAGGGGTGCCCTAGCCTAAGCCTTGGGGTGCACAATCCTAAGCCTAGGGGTACCCTAGCCTAAGCTTGGGGTGCCCTAACCTTAGATTAGGGGAGCCCTAACCTTAGCCTAAGCCTAGGGGTGCCCTAGCCCAAGCCTAGGGATGCCATTGCCTAAGACTAGGGGTGCCCTAGCCTAAGCTTAGTGGAGCCATAGCCTTAGCCTAAGCCTAGGGATGCCCTAGCCTAAGCCTAGATGTGCCCTAGCCTAAGCCTAGGGGTGCCCTACTCTAAGCCTAGGGGTGCCCTAGCCTAAGCCTAGGGGTGCCCTAGCCTTAGGCTAGCTGAGCCCTAGCCTTATCCTAAGCCTAGGGGTGCCCTATCTTAAGCCTAGGGGTGCCCTAGCCTAAGCCTAGGGGTGCCCTAACCTAAGCCAAGGGGTGCCCTAGCCTATGCATAGGGGTGCCCTAGCCTTAGACTATGGGAGCCATAGCCTTAGCCTAAGCCTAGGGGTGCCCTAGCATAAGACTAGTGGTGCCCTATCCTAAGCCTAGGGGTGCCCTAGCCTAAGCCTAGGGGTTACCTAGCCTTAGGCTAGGGGAACCCTAACCTTAGCCTAAGCCTAGGGGTGCCCTAGCCCAAGCCTGGGGTGCCCTAGCCTAAGCCTAGGGGTACCCTAGCCTAAGCCTAGGGGTGCCCTATCCTAACCCTAGGGGTGCCCTAGCCTTAGTCTAGTGGAGCCCTAGCCTAAGGCTAGGGGAACACTAGCCTTAGCCTAAGCCTTGGGGTGCCCTAGCCTAAGCCTAGGCGTGCCCTAGCCTAAGCCGAGGGGTGCCCTACCCTAAGCCTAGGGGTGCCCTAGCCTAAGCCTAGGGGTGCCATAGCCTTAGGCCAGAGGAGGCATAGCCTTAGCCTAAGCCTAGGGGTGCCCTAGCCTAAGACTAGGGGTGCCCTAGCCTAAGCTTAGGGGTGCCCTAGCCTAAGCCTTGGGGTGCCCTATCCTAAGCCTAGGGGTACCTTAGCCTAATAATAGGGGTGCCATAACCTTAGACTAGGGGAGCCCTAACCTCAGCCTATGTCTAGGGGTGCCCTAGGCCAAGTCTAGGGGTGCCCTAGCCTAACCCTAGGGGTGCCCTAGCCTAAGCGTAGCGTGCCCTAGCCTAAGCCTAGGGGTGCCCTAGCCTTAGTCTAGTGTAGCCCTAGCCTTAGCCTAAGCCTAGGGGTGCCCTAGCCTAAGCCTAGATGTGCCCTAGCCTAAGCCTAGGGGTGCCCTACCCTAAGCCTAGGGGTGCCCTAGCCTAAGCCTAGGGGTACCCTAGCCTTAGGCTAGCGGAGCCCTAGCCTTAGCCTAAGCCTAGGGGTGCCCTATCCTAAGCCTAGGGGTGCCCTAGCCTAAGCCTAGGGGTGCCCTAGCCTATGCATAGGGGCGCCCTAGCCTTAAACTAGGGGAGCCCTAGCTTTAGCCTAAGCCTAGGGATTGCCCTAGCCTAAGACTAGGGGTGCCCAAGCCTAAGCTTAGGGGTGCCCTAGCCTAAGCCTAGGGGTGCCTTAGCCTAAAAATAGGGGTGCCCTAGCCTAAGAATAGGGGTGCCCTAGCCTAAGTTTAGGGGTGCCCTAGCATAAGCCTAGGGGTGCCCTAGCCTAAGCCTACGGGTGCCCTAGCCTAAGCCTAGGGGTGCCTTATCCTTAGGCTAGGGGAGCCCTAGCCTTAGCCTAAGCCTAGGGGTGACCTAGCCTAAGCCTAGGGGTGCCATAGCCTTAGGCTAGAGGAGGCCTTGCCTTAGCCTAAGCCTAGGGATGCCCTAGCCTAAGCCTAGATGTGCCCTAGCCTAAGCCTAGGCGTGCCCTAGCCTAAGCCTTGGGGTGCGCTCTCCTAAGCCTAGGGGTACCCTAGCCTAAGCCTAGGGGTGCCCTAGCCTAAGCCTTGGGGTGCCCTAGCCAAGCCTAGGGGTGCCCTAGCATTAGTCTAGTGGAGCCCTAGTCTTAGCCCATGCCTAGGGGTGCCCTCGCCTAAGCCTAGATGTGCCCTAGCCTAAGCCTAGGGGTGCCCTACCCTAAGCCTAGGGGTGCCCTAGCCTAAGCCTAGGGATGCCCTAGCCTTAGGCTAGGGGAGCCCTAGCCTTATCCTAAGCCTAGGGGTGCCCTAGCCTAAGCTTAGGGGTGCCCTACCCTAAGCCTAGGGGTGCCTGAGCCTAAGCCTAGGGGTGCTCTAGGCTTAGGCTAGCTGAGCCTTTGCCTTAGCCTAAGCCTAGGAGTGCCCTAGGCTAAGCCTAGGGGGGCCCTAGCCTAAGCCTAGGGGTGCCCTAGCCTAAACTTAGGGGTGCCCTAGCCTAAGCCTAGGGGTGCCCTAGCCTTAGCCTAGCTGAGCCCTAGCCTTAGCCTAAGCCTAGGGGTGCCCTAGCCTAAGCCTAGGGTGCCCTAGCCTAAGCTTAGGGGTGCCCTACCCTAAGCCTAGGGGTGCCCTCGCCTATGCTTAGGGGTGCCCTAGCCTAAGCCTACGGGTACCCTAGCCTAAGCCTAGGGGTGCCCTAGCCTTAGGCTAGGGGGCCCTAGCCTTAGCCTAAGCCTAGGGGTGTCCTAGCCTAAGCCTAAAGGTGCCCTAGCCTAAGCCTAGGTGTGCCCTAGCCTTTGACTAGGGGAGCCCTAGCCTTAGCCTAAGCCTATGGCTGCCCTAGCCTAATCCTAGGGTGCCCTAGCCTAAGCCTAGGGGTGCCCTAGCCTAACCCTAGGGGTGCCATAGCCTCAGGCTAGAGGAGGCCTTGCCTTAGCCTAAGCCTAGGGATGCCGTAGCCTAAGACTAGGGGTGCCCTAGCCTAAGCTTAGGGGTGCCCTAGCCTAAGCCTTGGGGTGCGCTATCCTAAGCCTAGGGGTACCCTAGCCTAAGCCTAGGGGTGCCCTAGCCTAAGCCTTGGGGTGCCCTAGCCAAGCCTAGGGGTGCCCTAGCATTAGTCTAGTGGAGCCCTAGCCTTAGCCTAAGCCTAGGGGTGCCCTCGCCTACGCCTAGATGTGCCCTAGCCTAAGCCTAGGGGTGCCCTACCCTAAGCCTAGGGGTGCCCTAGCCTAAGCCCAGGGATGCCCTAGCCTTAGGCTAGGGGAGCCCTAGCCTTATCCTAAGCCTAGGGGTGCCCTAGCCTAAGCTTAGGGGTGCCCTACCCTAAGCCTAGGGGTGCCCTAGCCTAAGCCTAGGGGTGCTCCAAGCTTAGGCTAGCTGAGCCCTTGCCTTAGCCTAAGCCTAGGAGTGCCCTAGCCTAAGCCTAGGGGGGCCCTAGCCTAAGCCTAGGGGTGCCCTAGCCTAAACTTAGGGGTGCCCTAGCCTAAGCCTAGGGGTGCCCTAGCCTTAGCCTAGCTGAGCCCTAGCCTTAGCCTAAGCCTAGGGGTGCCCTAGCCTAAGCCTAGGGGTGCCCTAGCCTAAGCTTAGGGGTGCCCTACCCTAAGCTTAGGGGTGCCCTATCCTATGTTTAGGGGTGCCCTAGCCTAAGCCTACGGGTGCCCTAGCCTAAGCCTAGGGGTGCCCTAACCTTAGGCTAGGGGGCCCTAGCCTTAGCCTAAGCCTATGGCTGCCCTAGCCTAATCCTAGGGTGCCCTAGCCTAAGCCTAGGGGTGCCCGAGCCTAACCCTAGGGGTGCCCTCGCCTTAGGCTAGGGGAGCACTAGCCTTAGCCTAAGCCTAGGGGTTCCCTAGCCTAAGCCTAGGCGTGCCGTAGCCTAAGCCTAGGGGTGCCCTAGCCTTAGCCTAGGCGTGCCCTAGCCTAAGCCTTGGAGTGCCCTAGCCTAAACCTAGGGGTGCCGTAGCCTAAGCTTAGGGGTGCCCTATCCTAAGCCTTAGGGTGCCCTAGCCTAAGCTTAGGGGTGCCCTAGCCTAAGCCTAGTGGTCCCCTAGCCTTAGGCTAGGGGAGCCCAATACTTAGCCTAAGCCTAGGGGTGCCCTAGCCTAAGCCTAGGGGTCCCCTAGCCTAAGCCTAGGAGTGCCCTAGGTTTAGGCTAGGGGAGCCCTAGCCTTAGCCTAATCCTAGGGGTGCCCTAGCCTAAGCCTAGGAGTGCCTTAGCCAAAGCCTAGGGGTGCCCTAGCCTTAGGATAGGGGAGCCCTAGCCTTAACCTAAGCCTACGGGTGCCCTAGCTTAAGCCTAGGGGTGCCCTAGCCTAAGCCTAGGGGTTCCCTAACCTTAGGCTAGGGGAGCCCTATCCTTAGCCTAAGCCTATGGGTGCCCTAGCCTAGGCCTAGGGGTGCCCTAGCCTAAGCCTAGGAGTGCCATAGCCTAAGCCTAGGGGTGCCCTAGCCTAAGCCTAGTGGTGCCTTAACCTAAACCTAGGGTTGACCTAGCCTTAGCCTAAGCCTAGGGGTGCCCTAGCCTAAGCCTAGGGGTGCCCTAGCCTAAGCCTAGTGGTGCCTTAGCCTAAGCCTAGGGGTGACCTAGCCTTATCCTAAGCCTAGGGGTTCCCTAGCCTAAGCCTAGGCGTGCCATAGCCTAAGCCTAGGGGTGCCCTAGCCTTAGCCTAGGCGTGCCCTAGCCTAAGCCTTGGAGTGCCCTAGCCTAAACCTAGGGGTGCCGTAGCCTAAGCTTAGGGGTGCCCTAGCCTAAGCCTAGTGGTCCCCTAGCCTTAGGCTAGGGGAGCCCAAGACTTAGCCTAAGCCTAGGGGTACCCTAGCCTAAGCCTAGGGGTCCCCTAGCCTAAGCCTAGGAGTGCCCTAGGTTTAGGCTAGGGGAGCCCTAGCCTTAGCCTAATCCTAGGGGTGCCGTAGCCTAAGCCTAGGAGTGCCTTAGCCAAAGCCTAGGGGTGCCCTAGCCTTAGGATAGGGGAGCCCTAGCCTTAACCTAAGCCTACGGGTGCCCTAGCTTAAGCCTAGGGGTGCCCTAGCCTAAACCTAGGGGTTCCTTAACCTTAGGCTAGGGGAGCCCTATCCTTAGCCTAAGCCTATGGGTGCCCTAGCCTAGGCCTAGGGGTGCCCTAGCCTAAGCCTAGGAGTGCCATAGCCTAAGCCTAGGGGGCCCTAGCCTAAGCCTAGTGGTGCCTTAACCTAAGCCTAGGGTTGACCTAGCCTTAGCCTAAGCCTAGGGGTGCCCTAGCCTAAGCCTAGGGGTGCCCTAGCCTAAGCCTAGTGGTGCCTTAGCCTAAACCTAGGGGTGACCTAGCCTTAGCCTAAGCCTAGGGGTGCCTTAGCCTAAGCCTAGGGGTCCCCTTGCCTTAGCCTAAGCCTAGGGGTGCCCTAGCCTAAGCCTAGCGGTGCCCTAGCCTAAGCCAAGGGGTGACCTAGCCTTAGCCTAAGCCTAGGGGTGCCCTAGCCTAAGCCTAGGCGTGCCCTAGCCTAAGCCTAGTGGTGCCTTAGCCTAAGCCTAGGGGTGACCTAGCCTTAGCCTAAGCCTAAGGGTGCCTTAGCCTAAGCCTAGGGGTCCCCTTGCCTTAGCCTAAGCCTAGGGGTGCCCTAGCCTAAGCCAAGGGGTGACCTAGCCTTAGGCTAGGGGAGCCCTAACCTTAGCCTAAGCCTAGGTGTGCCCTAGCCCAAGCCTAGGGGTGCACTAGCCTAAGCCTAGGGGTACCGTAGCCTAAGCCTAGGGGTGCCCTAGCCTAAGCCTAGGGGTGCCCTAGCCTAAGGCTAGGGGTGCCCTAGCCTTAGTCTAGTGGAGCCCTAGCCTTAGGCTAGGGGAACTCTAGCCTTAGCCTAAGCCTAGGGGTGCCCTAGCCTAAGCCTAGGCGTGCCCTAGCCTAAGCCGAGGGGTGCCCTACCCTAAACCTAGGACTGCCCTACCCTAAGCCTAGGGGTGCCCTAGCTTAAGCCTAGGCTTACCCTAGCCTTAGTCTAGCTGAGCCCTAGCCTAAGCCTAAGCCTATGGCTGCCCTAGCCTAAGCTTAGGGATGCCCTAGCCTAAGGCTAGGGGTACCCTAGCCTAAGCCTAAGGGTGCCATAGCCTTAGGCTAGAGGAGGCCTAGCCTTAGCCTAAGTCTAGGGGTGCTTAGCCTAAGACTAGGGGTGCCCTAGCCTAAGCTTAGGGGTGCCCTAGCCTAAGCCTTGGGGTGCCCTATCCTAAGCCTAGGGGTACCCTAGCCTAAGCCTAGGGGTGCCCTAACCTTAGATTAGGGGAGCCCTAACCTTAGCCTAAGCCTAGGGGTGCCCTAGCCCAAGCCTAGGGGTGCCCTAGCCTAAGACTAGGGGTGCCCTAGCCTAAGCCTAGGGGTGCCCTAGCCTTAGTCTAGTGGAGCCCTAGCCTTAGCCTAAGCCTAGGGATGCCCTAGCCTAAGCCTAGATGTGCCCTAGCCTAAGCCTAGGGGTGCCCTACCCTAAGCCTAGGGGTGCCCTAGCCTAAGACAAGGGGTGCCCTAGCCTATGCATAGGGGTGCCCTAGCCTTAGATTAGGGGAGCCCTAGCCTTAGCCTAAGCCTAGGGGTGCCCTAGCATAAGATTAGGGGTGCCCTAGCCTAAGCTTAGGGGTGCCCTAGCCTAAGCCTAGGGGTGCCCAGCCTAAGTCTAGGAGTGCCCTAGCCTAAGCTTAGGGGTGCCCTAGCGTAAGCCTAGGGGTGCCCTAGCCTAAGCCTAGGGGTGCCCTAGCCTAAGCCTACGGGTGCCCTAGACTAAGCCTAGCGGTGCCCTAGCCTTAGGCTAGGGGAGCACTAGCCCTAGCCTAAGACTAGGGGTGCCCTAGCCTAAGCTTAGGGGTGCCCCAGCCTAAGCCTATGGGTGCCCAAGCCTTAGGCTAGGGGAGCCCTAACCTTAGCCTAAGCCTAGGGGTGCCCTAGCCCAAGCCTAGGGGTGCCGTAGCCTAAGCCTAGGGGTACCCTAGCCTAAGCCTAGGGGTCCCTAGCCTAAGCCTAGGAGTGCCCTCGCCTATGGCTAGGGGTGCCGTAGCCTTAGTCTAGTGGAGCCCTAGCCTTAGGATAGGGGAACACGAGCCTTAGCCTAAGCCTAGACGTGCCCTAGCCTAAGCCGAGGGGTGCCCTACCCTAAGCCTAGGGGTGCCCTACCCTAAGCCTAGGGGTGCCATAGCTTAAGCCTAGGCTTACCCTAGCCTTAGGCTAGCTGAGCCCTAGCCTAAGCCTAAGCCTAGGGGTGCCCTAGCCTAAGTTTAGGGATGCCCTAGCCTAAGGCTAGGGGTGCCCTAGCCTAAGCCTAGGGGTGCCCTAGCCTAAGCCTAGGGGTGCCATAGCCTTAGGCTAGAGGAGGCCTTGCCTTAGCCTAAGCCTAGGGGTGCCGTAGCCTAAGACTAGGGGTACCCTAGCCTAAGCTTAGGGGTGCCCTAGCCTAAGCCTTGGGGTGTGCTATCCTAAGCCTAGGGGTACCCTAGCCTAAGCCTAGGGGTGCCCTAGCCTAAGCCTTGGGGTGCCCTAGCCTAAGCCTAGGGGTGCCCTAGCATTAGTCTAGTGGAGCCCTAACCTTAGCCTAAGCCTAGGGGTGCCCTCGCCTAAGCCTAGATGTGCCCTAGCCTAAGCCTAGGGGTGCCCTACCCTAAGCCTAGGCGTGCCCTAACCTAAGCCTAGGGATGCCCTAGCCTTAGGCTAGGGGAGCCCTAGCCTTATCCTAAGCCTAGGGGTGCCCTAGCCTAAGCTTAGGGGTGCCCTACCCTAAGCCTAGGGGTGCCCTAGCCTAAGCCTAGGGGTGCTCTAGGCTTAGGCTAGCTGAGCCCTTGCCTTAGCCTAAGCCTAGGAGTGCCCTAGCCTAAGCCTAGGGGGGCCCTAGCCTAAGCCTAGGGGTGCCCAAGCCTAAGCTTAGGGGTGCCCTAGCCTAAGCCTAGGGGTGCCCTAGCCTTAGCCTAGCTGAGCCCTAGCCTTAGCCTAAGCCTAGGGGTGCCCTAGCCTAAGAATAGGGGTGACCTACCCTAAGCTTAGGGGTGCCCTACCCTAAGCCTAGTGGTGCCCTAGCCTATGCTTAGGGGTGCCCTAGCCTAAGCCTACGGGTGCCCTAGCCTAAGCCTAGGGGTGCCCTAGCCTTAGGCTAGGGGGCCCTAGCTTTAGCCTAAGCCTAGGGGTGACCTAGCCAAAGTCTAGTGCTGTCCTAGCCTAAGCCTAAAGGTGCCCTAGCCTAAGCCTAGGTGTGCCCTAACCTTTGATTAGGGGAGCCCTAACCTTAGCCTAAGCCTATGGCTGCCCTAGCCTAATCCTAGGGTGCCCTAGCCTAAGCCAAGGGTGCCCTAGCCTAACCCTAGGGGTGCCCTAGCCTTAGGCTAGGGGAGCACGAGCCTTAGCCTAAGCCTAGGGGTTCCGTAGCCTAAGCCTAGGCGTGCCGTAGCCTAAGCCTAGGGGTGCCCTAGCCTTAGCCTAGGCGTGCCCTAGCCTAAGCCTTGGGGTGCCCTAGCCTAAACCTAGGGGTGCCGTAGCCTAAGCTTAGGGGTTCCCTATCCTAAGCCTAGGGGTGCCCTAGCCTAAGCCTAGGGGTCCCCTAGCCTAAGCCTAGGAGTGCCCTAGGTTTAGGCTAGGGGAGCCCTAGCCTTAGCCTAATCCTAGGGGTGCCCTAGCCTAAGCCTAGGAGTGCCTTAGCCAAAGCCTAGGGGTGCCCTAGCCTGAGGATAGGGGAGCCCTAGCCTTAACCTAAGCCTACGGGTGCCCTAGCTTAAGCCTAGGGGTGCCCTAGCCTAAGCCTAGGGGTTCCCTAACCTTAGGCTAGGGGAGCCCTATCCTTAGCCTAAGCCTATGGGTGCCCTAGCCTAGGCCTAGGGGTGCCCTAGCCTAAGCCTAGGAGTGCCATAGCCTAAGCCTAGGGGTGCCCTAGCCTAAGCCTAGTGGTGCCTTAACCTAAACCTAGGGTTGACCTAGCCTTAGCCTAAGCCTAGGGGTGCCCTAGCCTAAGCCTAGGGGTGCCCTAGCCTAAGCCTAGTGGTGCCTTAGCATAAGCCTAGGGGTAACCTAGCCTTAGCCTAAGCCTAGGGGTTCCCTAGCCTAAGCCTAGGCGTGCCGTAGCCTAAGCCTAGGGGTGCCCTAGCCTTAGCCTAGGCGTGCCCTAGCCTAAGCCTTGGAGTGCCCCAGCCTAAACCTAGGGGTGCCGTAGCCTAAGCTTAGGGGTGCCGTATCCTAACCGTAAGGGTGCCCTAGCCTAAGATTAGGGGTGCCCTAGCCTAAGCCTAGTGGTCCCCTAGCCTTAGGCTAGGGGAGCTCAAGACTTAGCCTAAGCCTAGGGGTGCCCTAGCCTAAGCCTAGGGGTCCCCTAGCCTAAGCCTAGGAGTGCCCTAGGTTTAGGCTAGGGGAGCCCTAGCCTTAGACTAATCCTAGGGGTGCCCTAGCCTAAGCCTAGGAGTGCCTTAGCCAAAGCCTAGGGGTGCCCTAGCCTTAGGATAGGGGAGCCCTCGCCTTAACCTAAGCCTACGGGTGCCCTAGCTTAAGCCTAGGGGTTCCCTAACCTTAGGCTAGGGGAGCCCTATCCTTAGCCTAAGCCTATGGGTGCCCTAGCCTAGGCCTAGGGGTGCCCTAGCCTAAGCCTAGGAGTGCCATAGCCTAAGCCTAGGGGGCCCTAGCCTAAGCCTAGTGGTGCCTTAACCTAAGCCTAGGGTTGACCTAGCCTTAGCCTAAGCCTAGAGGTGCCCTAGCCTAAGCCTAGGGGTGCCCTAGCCTAAGCCTAGTGGTGCCTTAGCCTAAACCTAGGGGTGACCTAGCCTTAGCCTAAGCCTAGGGGTGCCTTAGCCTAAGCCTAGGGGTCCCCTTGCCTTAGCCTAAGCCTAGGGGTGCCCTAGCCTAAGCCTAGCGGTGCCCTAGCCTAAGCCAAGGGGTGACCTAGCCTTAGCCTAAGCCTAGGGGTGCCCTAGCCTAAGCCTAGGGGTGCCCTAGCCTAAGCTTAGTGGTGCCTTAGCCTAAGCCTAGGGGTGACCTAGCCTTAGCCTAAGCCTAAGGGTGCCTTAGCCTAAGCCTAGGGGTCCCCTTGCCTTAGCCTAAGCCTAGGGGTGCCCTAGCCTAAGCCAAGGGGTGACCTAGCCTTAGGCTAGGGGAGCCCTAACCTTAGCCTAAGCCTAGGTGTGCCCTAGCCCAAGCCTAGGGGTGCACTAGCCTAAGCCTAGGGGTACCGTAGCCTAAGCCTAGGGGTGCCCTAGCCTAAGCCTAGGGGTACCCTAGCCTAAGGCTAGGGGTGCCCTAGCCTTAGTCTAGTGGAGCCCTAGCCTTAGGCTAGGGGAACTCTAGCCTTAGCCTAAGCCTAGGGGTGCCCTAGCCTAAGCCTAGGCGTGCCCTAGCCTAAGCCGAGGGGTGCCCTACCCTAAGCCTAGGACTGCCCTACCCTAAGCCTAGGGGTGCCCTAGCTTAAGCCTAGGCTTACCCTAGCCTTAGTCTAGCTGAGCCCTAGCCTAAGCCTAAGCCTATGGCTGCCCTAGCCTAAGCTTAGGGATGCCCTAGCCTAAGGCTAGGGGTACCCTAGCCTAAGCCTAAGGGTGCCATAGCCTTAGGCTAGAGGAGGCCTAGCCTTAGCCTAAGTCTAGGGGTGCTTAGCCTAAGACTAGGGGTGCCCTAACCTTAGATTAGGGGAGCCCTAACCTTAGCCTAAGCCTAGGGGTGCCCTAGCCCAAGCCTAGGGGTGCCCTAGCCTAAGACTAGGGGTGCCCTAGCCTAAGCCTAGGGGTGCCCTAGCCTTAGTCTAGTGGAGCCCTAGCCTTAGCCTAAGCCTAGGGATGCCCTAACCTAAGCCTAGATGTGCCCTAGCCTAAGCCTAGGGGTGCCCTACCCTAAGCCTAGGGGTGCCCTAGCCTAAGACAAGGGGTGCCCTAGCCTATGCATAGGGGTGCCCTAGCCTTAGATTAGGGGAGCTCTAGCCTTAGCCTAAGCTTAGGGGTGCCCTAGAATAAGATTAGGGGTGCCCTAGCCTAAGCTTAGGGGTGCCCTAGCCTAAGCCTAGGGGTGCCCTAGCCTAAGACTAGGAGTGCCCTAGCCTAAGCTTAGGGGTGCCCTAGCGTAAGCCTAGGGGTGCCCTAGCCTAAGCCTAGGGGTGCCCTAGCCTAAGCCTACGGGTGCCCTAGCCTAAGCCTAGCGGTGCCCTAGCCTTAGGCTAGGGGAGCCCTAGCCCTAGCCTAAGACTAGGGATGCCCTAGCCTAAGCTTAGGGGTGCCCCAGCCTAAGCCTAGGGGTTCCCTAGCCTAAGCCTAGGAGTGCCCTCGCCTATGGCTAGGGGTGCCGTAGCCTTAGTCTAGTGGAGCCCTAGCCTTAGGCTAGGGGAACACGAGCCTTAGCCTAAGCCTAGACGTGCCCTAGCCTAAGCCGAGGGGTGCCCTACCCTAAGCCTAGGGGTGCCCTACCCTAAGCCTAGGGGTGCCATAGCTTAAGCCTAGGCTTACCCTAGCCTTAGGCTAGCTGAGCCCTAGCCTAAGCCTAAGCCTAGGGGTGCCCTAGCCTAAGTTTAGGGATGCCCTAGCCTAAGGTTAGGGGTGCCCTAGCCTAAGCCTAGGGGTGCCATAGCCTTAGGCTAGAGGAGGCCTTGCCTTAGCCTAAGCCTAGGGGTGCCGTAGCCTAAGACTAGGGGTGCCCTAGCCTAAGCTTAGGGGTGCCCTAGCCTAAGCCTTGGGGTGTGCTATCCTAAGCCTAGGGGTACCCTAGCCTAAGCCTAGGGGTGCCCTAGCCTAAGCCTTGGGGTGCCCTAGCCTAAGCCTAGGGGTGCCCTAGCATTAGTCTAGTGGAGCCTTAACCTTAGCCTAAGCCTAGGGGTGCCCTCGCCTAAGCCTAGATGTGCCCTAGCCTAAGCCTAGGGGTGCCCTACCCTAAGCCTAGGGGTGCCCTAACCTAAGCCTAGGGATGCCCTAGCCTTAGGCTAGGGGAGCCCTAGCCTTATCCTAAGCCTAGGGGTGCCCTAGCCTAAGCTTAGGGGTGCCCTACCCTAAGCCTAGGGGTGCCCTAGCCTAAGCCTAGGGGTGCTCTAGGCTTAGGCTAGCTGAGCCCTTGCCTTAGCCTAAGCCTAGGAGTGCCCAACCTAAGCCTAGGGGGGCCCTAGCCTAAGCCTAGGGGTGCCCTAGCCTAAGCTTAGGGGTGCCCTAGCCTAAGCCTAGGGGTGCCCTAGCCTTAGCCTAGCTGAGCCCTAGCCTTAGCCTAAGCCTAGGGGTGCCCTAGCCTAAGAATAGGGGTGACCTAGCCTAAGCTTAGGGGTGCCCTACCCTAAGCCTAGTGGTGCCCTAGCCTATGCTTAGGGGTGCCCTAGCCTAAGCCTACGGGTGCCCTAGCCTAAGCCTAGGGGTGCCCTAGCCTTAGGCTAGGGGGCCCTAGCTTTAGCCTAAGCCTAGGGGTGACCTAGCCAAAGCCTAGTGCTGTCCTAGCCTAAGCCTAAAGGTGCCCAAGCCTAAGCCTAGGTGTGCCCTAACCTTTGATTAGGGGAGCCCTAACCTTAGCCTAAGCCTATGGCTGCCCTAGCCTAATCCTAGGGTGCCCTAGCCTAAGCCAAGGGTGCCCTAGCCTAACCCTAGGGGTGCCCTAGCCTTAGGCTAGGGGAGCACGAGCCTTAGCCTAAGCCTAGGGGTTCCCTAGCCTAAGCCTAGGCGTGCCGTAGCCTAAGCCTAGGGGTGCCCTAGCCTTAGCCTAGGCGTGCCGTAGCCTAAGCCTTGGGGTGCCCTAGCCTAAACCTAGGGGTGCCGTAGCCTAAGCTTAGGGGTTCCCTATCCTAAGCCTAAGGGTGCCCTAGCCTAAGCTTAGGGGTGCCCTAGCCTAAGCCTAGTGGTCCCCTAGCCTTAGGCTAGGGGAGCCCTAGCCTTAGCCTAAGCCTAGGGGTGCCCTAGCCTAAGCCTAGGGGTCCCCTAGCCTAAGCCTAGGAGTGCCCTAGGTTTAGGCTAGGGGAGCCCTAGCCTTAGCCTAATCCTAGGGGTGCCCTAGCCTAAGCCTAGGAGTGCCTTAGCCAAAGCCTAGGGGTGCCCTAGCCTTAGGATAGGGGAGCCCTAGCCTTAAGCTAAGCCTACGGGTGCCCTAGCTTAAGCCTAGGGGTGCCCTAGCCTAAGCCTAGGGGTTCCCTAACCTTAGGCTAGGGGAGCCCTAGCCTTAGCCTAAGCCTATGGGTGCCCTAGCCTCAGCCTAGGGGTGCCCTAGCCTAAGCCTAGGAGTGCCATAGCCTAAGCCTAGGGGTGCCCTAGCCTAAGCCTAGTGGTGCCTTAACCTAAACCTAGGGTTGACCTAGCCTTAGCCTAAGCCTAGGGGTGCCCTAGCCTAAGCCTAGGGGTGCCCTAGCCTAAGCCTAGTGGTGCCATACCCTAAGCCTAGGGGTGACCTAGCCTTAGCCTAAGCCTAGGGGTGCCGTAGACTAAGCCTAGCGGTGCCCTAGCCTAAGCCTACGGGTGCCCTAGCATAAGCCTAGGGGTGCCCCAGCCTAAGCCTAGGGGTGCCCTAACCTAAGCCTAGGGGTGCCCAGGCCTTAGGATAGAAGAGCCCTAGCCTTAGCCTAAGCCTATGGCTGCCCTAGCCTAAGCCTAGGGGTGCCCTAGCCTAAGCATAGGGGTGCCCTAGCCTAACCCTAGGGGTGCCCTAGCCTTAGGCTAGGGGAGCACTAGCCTTAGCCTACGCCTAGGGGTGCCCTAGCTTAAGCCTAGGGGTGCCCTAGCCTAAGCCTTGGGGTGCCCTAGCCTAAGCCTAGGGGTGCCCTAGCCTAAGCCTAGGGGTGCCCTAGCCTAAGACTAGGGGTGCCCTAGACTTAGGCTAGGGGAGCCCTAGCCTTAGCCTAAGCCTATGGGTGCCCTAGCCTAAGCCTAGGGGTGCCCTTGCCTTAGGCTAGGGGAGCCCTAACCTTAGCATAAGCCTAGGGGTGCCCCAGCCTAAGCCTTGTGGTGCCCTAGCCTAAGCCTAGGGTTGCCCTAGCCTAAGCCTAGGGGTGTCCTTGCCTTAGGCTAGGGGAGCCCTAACCTTAGCCTAAGCCTTGGGGTGCCCTAGCCTAAGCCTAGATGTTCCCTAGCCTAAGACTAGGGGTGACCTACCCTAAGCCTAGGGGTGCCTTAACCTAATCCTAGTGGTGCCCTAGCCTAAGCTTAGGCTTGCCCTAGCCTTAGGCTAGCTGAGCCCTAGCCTAAGTGTAAGCCTAGGCGTTCCCTAGCCTAAGCCTAGGGGTGCCCTAGCCTAAGCCTACGAGTGCCCTAGCCTTACGCTAGGGGAGCCCTAGCCTTAGCCTAAGCCTAGGGGAGTCCTAGCCTAAGCCTAGGGGTGTCCTAGCCTAAGCCTAGGGGTGCCCCAGCCTAAGCCTTGTGGTGCCCTAGCCTAAGCCTAGGGTTGCCCTAGCCTAAGCCTAGGGGTGCCCTAGCCTAAGCCTAGATGTGCCCTAACCTTAGCCTAAGCCTAGGGGTGCCTTAGTCTAAGCCTAGGGGTGCCCTACCCTAAGCTTAGGGGTGCCCTAGCGTAAGCTTAGGGTTGCCCTAGCCTAAGCCTTGGGGTGCCCTAGCCTAAGCCTAGGGGTGCCCTAGCCGTAGCCTAGGGGTGCCCTAGCCTTAGGCTAGGGGAGCCCTAGCCGTAGCCTAAGCCTAGGGGTGCCCTAGCCTAATCCTAGTCGTGCCCTATCCTAAGCCTAGGGGTGCCCTATCCTAAGCCTAGGGGTGCCCTAGCCTAAGCTTAGGGGTGCCCTTGCCTAAGCCTTGGGGTGCCCTATCCGAAGCCTAGGTGTACCCTAGCCTAAGCCTAGGGGTGCCCTAACCTTAGACTAGGGGAGCCCTAACCTTAGCCCAAGCCTAGGGGTGCCCTAGCCTAAGCCAAGGGTGCCCTAGCCTAAGCCGAGGGGTGCCCTAGCCTAAGCCTAGGCGTGCCCTAGCCTTAGTCTAGTGGAGCCCTAGCCTTAGCCTAAGCCTAGGGGTGCCCTAGCCTAAGCCTAGATGTGCCCTAGCCTAAGCCTAGGGGTGCCCTACCCTAAGCCTAGGGGTGCCCTAGCCTAAGCTTAGGGATGCCCTAGCCTAAGGCTAGGGGTGCCCTAGCCTAAGCATAAGGGTGCAATAGCCTTAGGCTAGAGGAGGCCTAGCCTTAGCCTAAGCCTAGGGGTTCTTAGCCTAAGACTAGGGGTGCCCTAGCCTAAGCTTAGGGGTGCCCTAGCCTAAGCCTTGGGGTGCCCTATCCTAAGCCTAGGGGTACCCTAGCCTAAGCCTAGGGGTGCGCTAACCTTAGATTAGGGGAGCCCTAACCTTAGCCTAAGCCTAGGGGTGCCCTAGCCCAAGCCTAGGGGTGCCCTAGCCTAAGACTAGGGGTGCCCTAGCCTAAGCCTAGGGGTGCCCTAGCCTTAGTCTAGTGGAGCCCTAGCCTTAGCCTAAGCCTAGGGATGCCCTAGCCTAAGCCTAGATGTGCCCTAGCCTAAGCCTAGGGGTGCCCTACCCGAAGCCTAGGGGTGACCTAGCGTAAGCCTAGGGGTGCCCTAGCCTAAGCCTAGGGGTGTCCTAGCCTAAGCCTATGGGTGCCCTAGCCTAAGCCTAGGGGTGCCCTAGCCTTAGGCTAGGGGAGCCCTAGCCTTAGCCTAAGCCTAGGGGTGCCCTAGCCTAATCCTAGTGGTGCCGTATCCTAAGCCTAGGGGTGCCCAAGCCTAAGCCAAGGGGTGCACTAGCCTAAGCCTAGGGGTACCGTAGCCTAAGCCTAGGGGTGCCCTAGCCTAAGCCTAGGGGTGCCCTAGCCTTAGGCTAGGGGAGCCCTAGCCTTAGCCTAAGCCTAGGGGTGCCCTAGCCTAATCCTAGTGGTGCCCTATCCTAAGCCTAGGGGTGCCCCAGCCTAAGCCTAGGGGTGCCCAAGCCTTAGGCTAGGGGAGCCCTAACCTTAGCCTAAGCCTAGGGGTGCCCTAGCCCAAGCCTAGGGGTGCCCTACCCTAAGCCTAGGGGTACCCTAGCCTAAGCCTAGGGGTGCCCTAGCCTAAGCCTAGGAGTGCCCTCGCCTATGGCTAGGGGTGCCCTAGCCTTAGTCTAGTGGAGCCCTAGCCTTAGGCTAGGGGAACACTAGCCTTAGCCTAAGCCTAGGGGTGCCCTAGCCTAAGCCTAGACGTGCCCTAGCCTAAGCCGAGGGGTGCCCTACCCTAAGCCTAGGGGTGCCCTACCCTAAGCCTAGGGGTGCCCTAGCCTTAGCCTAGCTGAGCCCTAGCTTTAGCCTAAGCTTTAGGGGTGCCCTAGCCTAAGCCTAGGGGTGCCATAGCCTTAGGCTAGAGGAGGCCTTGCCTTAGCCTAAGCCTAGGGGTGCCGTAGCCTAAGACTAGGGGTGCCCTAGCCTAAGCTTAGGGGTGCCCTAGACTAAGCCTTGGGGTGCGCTATCCTAAGCCTACGGGTACCCTAGCCTAAGCCTAGGGGTGCCCTAGCCTAAGCCTTGGGGTGCCCTAGCCTAAGCCTAGGGGTGCCCTAGCATTTGTCTAGTGGAGCCCTAGCCTTAACCTAAGCCTAGGGGTGCCCTCGCCTAAGCCTAGATGTGCCCTAGCCTAAGCCTAGGGGTGCCCTACCC
This sequence comes from Tenrec ecaudatus, assembly GCF_050624435.1. Lineage (NCBI taxonomy): Eukaryota > Metazoa > Chordata > Mammalia > Afrosoricida > Tenrecidae > Tenrec > Tenrec ecaudatus. The sequence goes on from NW_027459468.1 coordinate 1,046,178, forward strand.
TAAGCCTAGGGGTGCCCTAGCCTAAGCCTAGGGATGCCCTAGCCTTAGGCTAGGGGAGCCCTAGCCTTATCCTAAGCCTAGGGGTGCCCTAGCCTAAGCTTAGGGGTGCCCTACCCTAAGCCTAGGGGTGCCCTAGCCTAAGCCTAGGGGTGCTCTAGGCTTAGGCTAGCTGAGCCCTTGCCTTAGCCTAAGCCTAGGAGTGCCCTAGCCTAAGCCTAGGGGGGCCCTAGCCTAAGCCTAGGGGTGCCCTAGCCTAAGCTTAGGGGTGCCCTAGCCTAAGCCTAGGGGTGCCCTAGCCTTAGCCTAGCTCAGCCCTAGCCTTACCCTTAGCCTAGGGGTGCCCTAGCCTAAGCTTAGGGGTGCCCTACCCTAAGCCTAGGGGTGCCCTAGCCTATGCTTAGGGGTGCCCTAGCCGAAGCCTACGGGTGCCCTAGCCTAAGCCTAGGGGTGCCCTAGCCTTAGGCTAGGGGGCCCTAGCCTTAGCCTAAGCCTAGGGGTAACCTAGCCAAAGCCTAGTGGTGTCCTAGCCTAAGCCTAAAGGTGCCCTAGCCTAAGTCTAGGTGTGCCCTAGCCTTTGACTAGGGGAGCCCTAGCCTTAGCCTAAGCCTATGGCTGCCCTAGCCTAATCCTAGGGTGCCCTAGCCTAAGCCTAGGGGTGCCCTAGCCTAACCCTAGGGGTGCCCTAGCCTTAGGCTAGGGGAGCACTAGCCTTAGCCTAAGCCTAGGGGTGCCCTAGCCTAAGCCTAGGCGTGCCGTAGCCTAAGCCTAGGGGTGCCCTAGCCTTATTCTAGGCGTGCCCTAGCCTAAGCCTTGGGGTGCCCTAGCCTAAACCTAGGGGTGCGGTAGCCTAAGCTTAGGGGTGCCCTATCCTAAGCCTAAGGGTCCCCTAGCCTAAGCTTAGGGGTGCCCTAGCCTAAGCCTAGTGGTCCCCTAGCCTTAGGCTAGGGGAGCCCTAGCCTTAGCCTAAGCCTAGGGGTGCCCTAGCCTAAGCCTAGGGGTTCCCTAGCCTAAGCCTAGGAGTGCCCTAGGTTTAGGCTAGGGGAGCCCTAGCCTTAGCCTAATCCTAGGGGTGCCCTAGCCTAAGCCTAGGAGTGCCTTAGCCAAAGCCTAGGGGTGCCCTAGCCTTAGGATAGGGGAGCCCCAGCCTTAACCTAAGCCTACGGGTGCCCTAGCTTAAGCCTAGGGGTGCCCTAGCCTAAGCCTAGGGTTTCCCTAACCTTAGGCTAGGGGAGCCCTAGCCTTAGCCTAAGCCTATGGGTGCCATAGCCTCAGCCTAGGGGTGCCCTAGCCTAAGCCTAGGAGTGCCATAACCTAAGCCTAGGGGTGCCCTAGCCTAAGCCTAGTGGTGCCTTAACCTAAGCCTAGGGTTGACCTAGCCTTAGCCTAAGCCTAGGGGTGCCCTAGCCTAAGCCTAGGGGTGCCCTACCTAAGCCTAGTGGTGCCTTAGCCTAAGCCTAGGGGTGACCTAGCCTTAGCCTAAGCCTAGGGGTGCCTTAGCCTAAGCCTAGGGGTCCCCTTGCCTTAGCCTAAGCCTAGGGGTGCCCTAGCCTAAGCCTAGCGGTGCCCTAGCCTAAGCCTACGGGTGCCCTAGCATAAGCCTAGGGGTGCCCCAGCCTAAGCCTAGGGGTGCCATAGCCTAAGCCTAGGGGTGCCCAGGCCTTAGGATAGAAGAGCCCTAGCCTTAGCCTAAGCCTATGGCTGCCCTAGCCTAAGCCTAGGGGTGCCCTAGCCTAAGCCTAGGGGTGCCCTAGCCTAACCTTAGGGGTGCCCTAGCCTTAGGCTAGGGGAGCACTAGCCTTAGCCTACGCTTAGGGGTGCCCTAGCCTAAGCCTAGGGGTGCCCTAGCCTAAGCCTTGGGGTGCCCTAGCCTAAGCCTAGGGGTGCCCTAGCCTAAGACTAGGGGTGCCCTAGCCTAAGACTAGGGGTGCCCTTGCCTTAGGCTAGGGGAGCCCTAACTTTAGCATAAGCCTAGGGGTGCCCCAGCCTAAGCCTAGTGGTGCCCTAGCCTAAGCCTAGTGTTGTCCTAGCCTAAGCCTAGGGGTGCCCTTGCCTTAGGCTAGGGGAGCCCTAACCATAGCCTAAGCCTAGGGGTGCCCTAGCCTAAGCCTAGATGTTCCCTAGCCTAAGACTAGGGGTGACCTACCCAAAGCCTAGGGGTGCCCTACCCTAAGCCTAGGGGTGCCCTAGCCTAAGCTTAGGCTTGCCCTAGCCTTAGGCTAGCTGAGCCCTAGCCTAAGTGTAAGCCTAGGCGTGCCCTAGCCTAAGCCTAGGGGTGCCCTAGCCTAAGCCTACGAGTGCCCTAGCCTTACGCTAGGGGAGCCCTAGCCTTAGCCTAAGCCTAGGGGAGTCCTAGCCTAAGCCTAGGGGTGTCCTAGCCTAAGCCGAGGGGTGCCCTAGCCTTAGTCTAGTGGAGCCCTAGCCTTAGCCTAAGCCTAGGGGTGCCCTAGCCTAAGCCTAGATGTGCCCTAGCCTAAGCCTAGGGGTGCCCTACCCTAAGACTAGGGGTGCCCTAGTCTAAGCCTACGGGTGCCCTAGCCTAAGCTTAGGGGTGCCCTAGCGTAAGCCTAGGGTTGCCCTAGCCTAAGCCTTGGGGTGCCCTAGCCTAAGCCTAGGGGTGCCCTAGCCGTAGCCTAGGGGTGCCCTAGCCTTAGGCTAAGGGAGCCCTAGCCATAGCCTAAGACTAGGGGTGCCCTAGCCTAATCCTAGTGGTGCCCTATCCTAAGCCTATGGGTGCCCTAGCCTAAGCCTAGGGGTGCCCTAGCCTTAGGCTAGGGGAGCCCTAACCTTAGCCTAAGCCTAGGGGGGCCCTAGTCCAAGCCTAGGGGTGCCCTAACCTTAGCCTAAGCAAAGGGGTGCCCTAGCCCAAGCCTAGGGGTGCCCTAACCCAAGCCTAGGGGTACCCTAGCCTAAGCCTAGGGGTACCCTAGCCTAAGCCTAGGGGTGCCCTAGCATATGGCTAGTCGTGCCCTAGCCTTAGTCTAGTGGAGCCCTAGCCTTAGGCTAGGGGAACACTAGCCTTAGCCTAAGCCTAGGGGTGCCCTAGCCTAAGCCTAGGCGTGCCCTAGCCTAAGCCGAGGGGTGCCCTACCCTAAGCCTTGGGGTGCCCTACCCTAAGCCTAGGGGTGCCCTAGCCTAAGACTAGGGGTGCCCTAGCCTAAGCTTAGGGGTGCCCTAGCGTAAGCCTTGGGGTGCCCTATCCGAAGCCTAGGGGTACCCTAGCCTAAGCCTAGGGGTGCCCTAACCTTAGACTAGGGGAGCCCTAACCTTAGCCTAAGCCTAGGGGTGCCCTAGCCCAAGCCTAGGGGTACCCTAGCCTAAGCCAAGGGTGCCCTAGCCTAAGCCTAGGGGTGCCCTAGCCTAAGCCTAGGCGTGCCCTAGCCTTAGTCTAGTGGAGCCCTAGCCTTAGCCTAAGACTAGGGGTGCCCTAGCCTAAGCCTAGATGTGCACTAGCCTAAGCTTAGGGGTGCCCTACACTAAGCCTAGGGGTGCCCTAGTCTAAGCCTACAGGTGCCCTATCCTTAGGCGAGGGAATCCCTAGCCTTATCCTAAGCCTAGGGGTGCCCTAGCCTAAGCTTAGGGTTGCCCTACCCTAAGCCTAGGGGTGCCCTAGCCTAAGCCTAGGGGTGCTCTAGCCTTAGGCTAGCTGAGCCCTTGCCTTAGCCTAAGTATAGGAGTGCCCTAGCCTAAGCCTAGGGGGGCCCTAGCCTAAGCCTAGGGGTGCCCAAGCCTAAGCTTAGGGGTGTCCTAGCCTAAGCCTAGGGGTGCCCTAGCCTAAGCTTAGGAGTGCCCTACCCTAAGCCTAGGGGTGCCCTAGCCTATGCTTAGGGGTGCCCTAGCCTAAGCCTTCAGGTGCCCTAGCCTAAGCCTAGGGGTGCCCTAGCCTAAGCCTAGGGGTGCCCTAGCCTTAGGCTATTGGGCCCTAGCTTGAGCCTAAGCCTAGGGGTGACCTTGCCTAAGCCTAGTCGTGCCCTAGCCTAACCCTAGGGGTGCCCTAGCCTTAGGCTCGGGGAGCACTAGCCTTAGCCTAAGCCTATGGCTGCCCTAGCCTAATCCTTGGGGTGCCCTAGCCTAAGCCTAGAGGTGCCCTAGCCTAACCCTAGGGGTGCCCTAGCCTTAGGCTCGGGGAGCCCTAGCCTAAGTGTAAGCCTAGGCGTGCCCTAGCCTAAGCCTAGGGGTGCCCTAGCCTAAACCTAGGGGTGCTGTAGCCTAAGCTTAGGGGTGCCCTATCCTAAGCCTAAGGGTGCCCTAGCCTATGCTTAGGGGTGCCCTAGCCTAAGCCTAAGGGTGCCCTAGCCTAAGCCTAGTGGTCCCATAGCCTTAGGCTAGGGGAGCCCTAGCCTTAGCCTAAGCCTAGAGGTGCCCTAGCCTAAGCCTAGGGGTCCCCTAGCTTAAGCCTAGGGGTGCCCTAGGTTTAGGCTAGGGGAGTCATACCCTTAGCCGAATCCTAGGGGTGCCCTAGCCTAAGCCTAGGAGTGCCTTAGCCAAAGCCTAGGGGTGCCCTAGCCATAGGATAGGGGAGCCCTAGCCTTAACCTAAACCTACGGGTGCCCTAGCTTAAGCCTAGGGGTGCCCTAGCCTAAGCCTAGGGGTTCCCTAGCCTTAGGCTAGGGGAGCCCTAGCCTTAGCCTAAGCCTATGGGTGCCCTAGCCTCAGCCTAGGGGTGCCCTAGCCTAAGCCTAGGAGTGCCCTAGCCTAAGCCTAGTGGTCCCCTAGCCTTAGGCTAGGGGAGCCCTAGCCTTAGGCTAAGCCTAGGGGTGCCCTAGCCTAAGCCTAGGGGTCCCCTAGCCTAAGCCTAGGAGTGCCCTAAGTTTAGGCTAGGGGAGCCCTAGCCTTAGCCTAATCCTAGGGTTGCCCTAGCCTAAGCCTAGGAGTGCCTTAGCCAAAGCCTAGGGGTGACCTAGCCTTAGGATAGGGGAGCCCTAGCCTTAACCTAAGCCTACGGGTGCCCTAGCTTAAGCCTAGGAGTGCCCTAGCCTAAGCCTAGGGGTTCCCTAACCTTAGGCTAGGGGAGCCCTAGCCTTAGCCTAAGCCTATGGGTGCCCTAGCCTCAGCCTAGGGGTGCCCTAGCCTAAGCCTAGGAGTGCCATAGCCTAAGCCTAGGGGTGCCCTAGTCTAAGCCTTGTGGTGCCTTAACCTAAGCCTAGGGTTGACCTAGCCTTAGCCTAAGCCTAGGGGTGCCCTAGCCTAAGCCTAGGGGTGCCCTAGCCTAAGCCTAGTGGTGCCTTAGCCTAAGCCTAGGGGTGACCTAGCCTTAGCCTAAGCCTAGGGGTGCCTTAGCCTACCTAGGGGGCCCCTAGCCTTAGCCTAAGCCTAGGGGTGCCCTAGCCTAAGCCTAGGGGTGCCCTAGTCTAAGCCTACGGGTGCCCTAGCATAAGCCTAGGGGTGCCCCAGCCTAAGCCTAGGTGTGCCATAGCCTAAGCCTAGGGGTGCCCAGGCCTTAGGATAGAAGAGCCCTAGCCTTAGCCTAAGCCTAGGGGTGCCCTAGCCTAAGCCTAGGGGTGCCCTAGCCTAACCCTAGGGGTGCCCTAGCCTTAGGCTAGGGGAGCACTAGCCTTAGCCTACGCCTAGGGGTACCCTAGCATAAGCCTAGGGGTGCCCTAGCCTAAGCCTTGGGGTGCCCTAGCTTAAGCCTAGGGGTGCCCTAGCCTAAGCCTAGGGGTGCCCTAGCCTAAGACTAGGGGTGCCCTAGACTTAGACTAGGGGAGCCCTAGCCTTAGCCTAAGCCTATAGGTGCCCTAGCCTAAGCCTATTGGTGCCCTAGCCTAAGCCTAGGGGTGCCCTAGCCTAAGCCTAGGGGTGCCCTTGCCTAAGCCTAGGCGTGCCCTAGCCTAAGCCTAGATGTTCCCTAGCCTAAGACTAGGGGTGACCTACCCTAAGCCTAGGGGTGCCCTACCCTAAGCCTAGGGGTGCCCTAGACTAAGCCGACACTTGCGCTAGGCTTAGGCTAGCTGAGCCCTAGCCTAAGTGTAAGCCTAGGGGTGCCCTAGCCTAAGCCTAGGGGTGCCCTAGCCGAAGCCTACGAGTGCCCTAGCCTTAAGCTAGGGGAGCCCTAGCCTTAGCCTAAGCCTAGGGGAGTCCTAGCCTAAGCCTAGGGGTGTCCTAGCCTAAGCGGAGGAGTGCCCTAGCCTTAGTCTAGTGGAGCCCTAGCCTTAGCCTAAGCCTAGGGGTGCCCTAGCCTAAGCCTAGGCGTGCCGTAGCCTAAGCCTAGGGGTGCCCTAGCCTTAGCCTAGGTGTGCCCTAGCCTAAGCTTAGGGGTGCCCTAGCCTAAACCTAGGGGTGCCGTAGCCTAAGCTTAGGGTGCCCTATCCTAAGCCTAAGGGTGCCCTAGCCTAAGCTTAGGGGTGCCCTATCCTAAGCCTAAGGGTGCCCTTGCCTAAGCCTAGTGGTCCCCTAGCCTTATGCTAGGGGAGCCCTAGCCTTAGCCTAAGCCTAGGGGTGCCCTAGCCTAAGCCTAGGGGTCCCCTAGCCTAAGCCTAGGAGTGCTCTAGGTTTAGGCTAGGGGAGCATGAGCCTTAGCCTAATCCTAGGGGTGCCCTAGCCTAAGCCTAGGAGTGCCTTAGCCAAAGCCTAGGGGTGCCCTAGCCTTAGGATAGGGGAGCCCTAGCCTTAACCTAAGCCTACGGGTGCCCTAGCTTAAGCCTGGAGGTGCCCTAGCCTAAGCCTAGGGGTTCCCTATCCTTAGGCTAGGGGATCCCTAGCCTTAGCCTAAGCCTATGGGTGCCCTAGCCTCAGCCTAGGGGTGCCCTAGCCTAAGCCTAGGAGTGCCATAGCCTAAGCCTAGGGGTGCCCTAGCCTAAGCCTAGTGGTGCCTTAACCTAAGCCTAGGGTTGACCTAGCCTTAGCCTAAGCCTAGGGGTGCCCTAGCCTAAGCCTAGGGGTGCCCTAGCCTAAGCCTAGTGGTGCCTTAGCCTAAACCTAGGGGTGACATAGCCTTAGCCTAAGCCTAGGGGTGCCTTAGCCTAAGCCTAGGGGTCCCCTAGCATTAGCCTAAGCCTAGGGGTGCCCTAGCCTAAGCCTAGGGGTGACCTAGCCTAAGCCTACGGGTGCCCTAGCATAAGACTAGGTGTGCCCCAGCCTAAGCCTAGGGGTGCCCTAGCCTAAGCCTAGGGGTGCCCAGGCCTTAGGATAGAAGAGCCCTAGCCTTATCCTAAGCCTATGGCTGCCCTAGCCTAAGCCTAGGGGTGCCCTAGCCTAAGCCTAGGGGTGCCCTAGCCTAACCCTAGGGGTGCCCTAGCCTTAGGCTAGGGGAGCACTAGCCTTAGCCTACGCTTAGGGGAGCCCTAGCCTTAGCCTAAGCCTATGGGTGCCCTAGCCTAAGCCTAGTGGTGCCCTAGCCTAAGCCTAGGGGTGCCCTAGCCTAAGCCTAGGGGTGCCCTTGCCTTAGGCTAAGGGAGCCCTAGCCTTAGGCTAGGGGAACACTAGCCCTAGCCTAAGACTAGGGGTGCCCTAGCCTAACCTTAGGGGTGCCTTAGCCTAAGCCTTGGGGTGCCCTATCCTAAGCCTAGGGGTACCCTAGCCTAAGCCTTGGGGTGCCCTAACCTTAGACTAGGGGAGCCCTAACCTTAGCCTAAGCCTAGGGGTGCCCTAGCCCAAGCCTAGGGGTCCCCTAGCCTAAGCCAAGGGTGCCCTAGCCTAAGCCTAGGGGTGCCCTAGCCTTAGTCTAGTGGAGCCCTAGCCTTAGCCTAAGCCTAGGGGTGCCCTAGCCTAAGCCTAGATGTGCCCTAGCCTAAGCCTAGGGGTGCCCTACCCTTAGCCTAGGGGTGCCCTAGTCTAAGCCTAGGCGTGCCCTAGCCTTAGGCTAGGGGAGCCTTAGCCTTATCCTAAGTCTAGGGATGCCCTAGCCTAAGCTTAGGGGTGCCCTACCCTAAGCCTAGGGGTGCTCTAGCCTTAGGCTAGCTGAGACCTTGCCTTAGCCTAAGCCTAGGAGTGCCCTAGCCTAGGCCTAGGGGGGCTCTAGCCTAAGCCTAGGGGTGCCCTAGCCTAAACTTAGGGGTGTCCTAGCCTAAGCCTAGGGGTGCCCTAGCCTAAGCTTAGGGTGCCCTACCCTAAGCCTAGGGGTGCCCTAGCCTATGCTTAGTGGTGCCCTAGCCCAAGCCTACGGGTTCCCTAGCCTAAGCCTAGGGGTGCCCTAGCCTAAGCCTAGGGGTGCCCTAGCCTTAGGCTAGTGGGCCCTAGCCTTAGCCTAAGCCTAGGGGTGACCTAGCCTAAGCCTAGTGGTGTCCTAGCCTAAGCCTAAGGGTGCCCTAGCCTAAGCCTAGGTGTGCCCTAGCCTTAGACTAGGGGAGCCCTAGCCTTAGCCTAAGCCTATGGCTGCCCTAGCCTAATCCTAGGGGTGCCCTAGCCTAAGCCTAGGGGTGCCCTAGCCTAAGCCTAGCGGTTCCCTAGCCTTAGGCTAGGGGAGTACTAGCCTTAGCCTAATCCTAGGGGTGCCCTAGCCTAAGCCAAGGAGTGCCGTAGCCTAAGCCTAGGGGTGCCCTAGCCTTAGCCTAGTCGTGCCCTAGCCTTAGCCTAGGGATGCCCTAGCCTAAACCTAGGGGTGCCGTAGCCTAAGCCTAAGGGTGCCCTAGCCTAAGCTTAGGGGTGACCTAGCCTAAGCCTAGGGGTGCCCTAGCCTAATCCTTGGGGTTCCCTAGCCTAAGCCTAGGGGTGCCCTAGGTTTAGGCTAGGGGAGCCATAACCTAAGGCGAAACCTATGGGTGCCCTAGCCTAAGCCTAGGAGTGCCTTAGCCAAAGCCTAGGGGTGCCCGAGCCTTAGGATAGGGGAGTCCTAGCCTTAACCTAAGCCTACGGGTGCCCTAGCTTAAGCCTAGGGGTGCCCTAGCCTAAGCCAAGGGGTTCCCTAGCCTTAGGCTAGGGGAGCCCTAGCCTTAGCCTAAGCCTATGGGTGCCCTAGCCTCAGCCTAGGGGTGCCCTAACCTAAGTCTAGGAGTGCCATAGCCTAAGCCTAGGGGTGTCCTAGCCTAAGCCTAGTGGTGCCTTAACCTAAGCCTAGGGTTGACCTAGCCATAGCCTAAGCCTAGGGGTGCCCTAGCCTAAGCCTAGGGGTGCCCTGCCTAAGCCTCGTGGTGCCTTAGCCTAAGCCTAGGGGTCCCCTAACCTTAGCCTAAACCTAGGGGTGCCCTAGCCTAAGCCTACGGGTGCCCTAGCATAAGCCTAGGGGTGCCCCAGCCTAAGCCTAGGGGTGCCCTAGCCTAAGCCTAGGGGTGCCCAGGCCTTAGGATAGAGGAGCCCTAGCCTTAGCCTAAGCCTATGGCTGCCCTAGCCTAAGCCTAGGGGTGCACTAGCCTAATCCAAGGGGTGCCCTAGCCTAACCCTAGGGGTGCCCTAGCCTTAGCCTAGGGGAGCACTAGCCTTAGCCTAAGCCTAGGGGTGCCCTAGCCTAAGACTAGGGGTGCCCTAGCCTAAGCCTTGGGGTGCCCTAGCCTAAGCCTAGGGGTGCCCTAGCCTAAGCCTAGGGGTACCCTAGCCGAAGACTAGGGGTGCCCTAGACTTAGGCTAGGGGAGCCCTAGCCTTAGCCTAAGCCTAGGGGTGCCCTAGCCTAAGCCTAGTGGTGCCCTAGCCTAAGGCTAGGGGTGAGCTAGCCTAAGCCTAGGGGTGCCCTTGCCTTAGGCTAGGGGAGCCATAACCTTAGCCTAAGCCTAGGGGTGCCCTAGCCTAAGCCTAGATGTGCCCTAGCCTAAGACTAGGGGTGACCTACCCTAAGTCTAGGGGTGCCCTACCCTAAGCCTAGGGGTGCCCTAGCCTAAGCCTAGGCTTGCCCTAGCCTTAGGCTAGCTGAACCCTAGCATAAGTGTAAGCCTAGGGGTGCCCTAGCCTAAGTCTAGGGGTGCCCTAGCCTAAGCCTAGGGGTGCCCTACCCTAAGCCTAGTGGTGCCTTAGCCTAAGCCTAGGGGTGACCTAGCCTTAGCCTAAGCCTAGGGGTGCGCTAGCCTAAGCCTAGGGGTGCCCTAGCATAAGCCTAGGGGTGCCCAAGCCTAAGCCTAAGGGTGCCCTAGCCTAAGCCTAGGGGTGCCCAGGCCTTAGGATAGAAGAGCCCTAGCCTTAGCCTAAGCCTAGGGGTGCCCTAGCCTAAGCCTAGGGGTGCCCTTGCCTTAGGCTAGGGGAGCCATAACCTTAGCCTAAGCCTAGGGGTGCCCTAGCCTAAGCCTAGATGTTCCCTAGCCTAAGACTAGGGGTGACCTACCCTAAGTCTAGGGGTGCCCTACCCTAAGACTAGGGGTGCCCTAGCCTAAGCCTAGGCTTGCCCTAGCCTTAGGCTAGCTCAACCCTAGCATAAGTGTAAGCCTAGGGGTGCCCTAGCCTAAGCCTAGGGGTGCCCTAGCCAAGCCTAGGGGTGCCCTACCCTAAGCCTAGTGGTGCCTTAGCCTAAGCCTAGGGGTGACTTAGCCTTAGCCTAAGCCTAGGGGTGCCCTAGCCTAAGCCTAGGGGTGCCCTAGCATAAGCCTAGGGGTGCCCCAGCCTAAGCCTAGGGGTGCCCTAGCCTAAGCCTAGGGGTGCCCAGGCCTTAGGATAGAAGAGCCCTAGCCTTAGCCTAAGCCTATGGCCCCCTAGCCTAAGCAGAGGGGTGCCCTAGCCTAAGCCTAGGGGTGCCCTAGCCTAACCCTAGGGGTGCCCAAGCCTTAGTCTAGGGGAGCACTAGGCTTAGCCTAAGCATAGGGGCGCCCTAGCCTAAGCCTAGGGGTGCCCCAGCCTAAGCCTAGGGGTTCCCTAGCCTAAGCCTAGGGGTGCCCAGGCCTTAGGATAGAAGAGGCCTAGCCTTGGCTTAAGCCTATGGCTGCCCTAGCCTAAGCCTAGGGGTGCACTAGCCTAAGCCTAGGGGTGCCCTAGCCTAACCCTAGGGGTGCCCTAGCCTTAGGATAGGGGAGCACTAGCCTTAGCCTAAGCCTAGGGGTGCCCTAGCCTAAGACTAGGGGTGCCCTAGCCTAAGCCTTGGGGTGCCCTAGCCTAAGCCTAGGGGTGCCCTAGCCTAAGCCTAGGGGAGCCCTAGCAGAAGACTAGGGGTGCCCTACACTTAGGCTAGGGGAGCCCTAGCCTTAGCCTAAGACTAGGGGTGCCCTAGCCTAAGCCTAGTGGTGCCCTAGCCTAAGCCTAGGGGTGCCCTAACCTAAGCCTAGGGGTGCCCTTGCCTTAGGCTAGGGGAGCCATATCCTTAGCCTAAGCCTAGGGGTGCCCTAGCCTAAGCCTAGCGGTGCCCAAGCCTAAGACTAGGGGTGCCCTAGCCTAAGCCTAGTGGTGCCCTAGCCTAAGCCTAGGGGTGCCCTAACCTAAGCCTAGGGGTACCCTTGCCTTAGTCTAGGGAGCCCCAACCTTAGCCTAAGCCTAGGGATACCTTAGCCAAAGCCTAGGGTTGCCCTAGCCTAAGCCTAGATGTGCCCTAGCCTAAGACTAGGGGTGACCTACCCTAAGCCTAGGGGTGCCCTACCCTAAGCCTAGGGGTGCCCTAGCCTAAGCCAAGGCTTGCCCTAGCCTTACGCTAGCTGAGCCCTAGCCTAAGTGTAAGCCTAGGGGTGCCCTAGCGTAAGCCTAGGGGTGCCCTAGCCTAAGCCTACGAGTGCCCTAGCCTTAGGCTAGGGGAGCCCTAGCCTTAGCCTATGCCTAGGGGTGTCCTAGCCTAAGCCTAGGGGTGTCCTAGCCTAAGCCTAGGGGTGCCCTAGCCTAAGCCTAGGGGTGCCTTAGCCTAAGCCTAAAGGGTTCCCTAGCCTAACCCTAGTGGTGCCCTAGCCTTAGGCTAGGGGAAAACTAGCCTAAGCCTAAGCCTAGGGTTGCCCTAGCCTAAGCCTAGGCGTGCCCTAGCCTAAGCCGAGGGGTGCCCTACCCTAAGCCTAGGGGTGCCCTACCCTAAGCTTAGGGGTGCCCTACCCTAAGCCTAGGGGTGCCCTAGCCTAAGCCTAGGCTTACCCTAGCCTTAGGCTAGCTGAGCCCTAGCCTAAGCCTAAGCCTAGGGGTGCCCCAGCCTAAGCTTAGGAATGCCCTAGCCTAAGCCTAGGGGTGCCATAGCTTTAGGCTAGAGGAGGCCTAGCCTTAGCCTAAGCCTAGGGGTGCTCTAGCCTAAGACTAGGGGTGCCCTATCCTAAGCCTAGGCGTGCCCTAGCCTAAGCCGACGGGTGCCCTACCCTAAGCCTAGGGGTGCCCTACCCTAAGACTAGGGGTGCCCTAGCGTAAGCCTTGCCTTGCCCTAGCCTTAGGCTAGCTGAGCCCTAGCCTAGGCCTAAGCCTAGGGGTGCCCTAGCCTAAGCCCAGGGATGCCCTAGCCTAAGCCTAGGGGTGCCCTAGCCTAAGCCTAGGGGTGCCATAACCTTAGGCTAGAGGAGCCCTAGCCTTAGCCTAAGCCTAGGTGTGCCCTAGCCTAAGACTAGGGGTGCCCTAGCCTAAGCTTAGGGGTGCCTTAGCCTAAACCTTGGGGTGCCCTATCCTAAGCCTAGGGATGCCCTAGGGTTAGGCTAGGGGAGCCCTAGCCTTAGCCTAACCCTAGGGGTGCCCTAGCCTAAGAGAAGGGGTGCCCTAGCCTAATCCTAGGGGTGCCCTAGGCTAAGCCTAGGGGTGCCCTAGCCTTAGCCTAAGCCTAGGGGTGCCCTAGCCTAATCCTAGTAGTTCCCTAACCTAAGCCTAGGGGTGCCCTAGCCTTAGGCTAGGGGAGCCCTAGCCTTACCCTAAGCCTAGGGGTGTCCTAGTCTAAGCTTAGGGGTGCCCTACCCTAAGCCTAGGGTTGCCCTACCCTGAGCCTAGGTGTGCCCTAGCCTAATCCTAGGGGTGCCCTTGCCCAAGCCTAGGGGTGCCCTAGCCTAAGCCTAGGGGTACCCTAGCCTTAGCCTAGGGGTGCCCTAACCTAAGCCTAGGGGTGCCCTAGCCTAAGGCTAGGGGTGCCCTACCCTTACCCTAGGGGTGCCCTACCCTAAGCCTAGGGGTGCCCTAGCTTAAGCCTAGGCTTACCCTAGCCTTAGGCTAGATGAGCCCTAGCCTAAGCCTAAGCCTAGAGGTGCCCTAGCCTAAGCTTAGGGATGCCCTAGCCTAAGCCTAGGGGTGCCCTAGCCTAAGCCTAGGGGTGCCATAGCCTAAGGCTAGAGGAGGCCTAGCCTTAGCCTAAGCATAGGGGTGCCCTAGCCTTAGACTAGGGGTGCCCTAGCCTAAGCTTAGGGGTGCCCTAGCCTAAGCCTTGGGGTGCCCTATCCTAAGCCTAGGGGTGCCCTAGGGTTAGGCTAGGGGAGCCCTAGCCTTAGCCTAATCCTAGTGGTGCCCTATCCTAAGCCTAGGGGTGCCCTAGCCTTAGGCTAGGGGAGCCCTAGCCTAATCCTAGGGGTGCCCAGGCCTTAGGATAGAGGATCCCTAGCCTTAACCTAAGCCTATGGCTGCCCTAGCCTAAGCCTAGGGGTGCCCTAGCCTAAACCTAGGCGTGCCCTAGCCTTAGGCTAGTGGAGCACTAGCCTTAGCCTAAGCCTAGGGGTGCCCTAGCCTAAGCCTAGGCGTGCCCTAAGCTAAGCCTTGGGGTGCCCTAGCCTAAGCCTAGGGGTGCCCTGGCCTAAGCTTAGGGGTGCCCTAGCCTAAGCCTAAGGGTGCCCTAGCCTAAGCCTAGTGGTGCCCTACCCTTAGGATAGGGGAGCCCTAGCCTTAGCCTAATTATAGGGGTGCCCTAGCCTAAGTCTATGAGTGCCCTAGCCAAAGCCTAGGGGTGCCCTAGTCTTAGGATAGGGGAGACCTAGCCTTAGCCTATGCCTACGGGTGCCCTAACTTAAGCCTAGGGGTGCCCTAGCCTAAGCCTAGGGGTGCCCTAGCCTTAGGCTAGGGGAGACCTAGCCTTAGCCTAAGCCTATGGGTGCCCTCAGACTCAGCCTAGGGGTGCCCTAGCCTAAGCCTAGGAGTGCCCTAGCCTAAGCCTAGGGGTGCCCTAGCCTAAGCCTAGTGGTGCCTTAGACTAAGCCTAGGGGTGACCTAGCCTTAGACTAAGCCTTGGGGTGCCCTAGCCTAAGCCTAAGGGTGCCCTAACCTAAGCCTAGGGTGCCCTTGCCTAAGACTAGGGGTGCCTTAGCCTAAGCCTAGGGGTCCCCTAGCCTTAGCCTAAGCCTAGGGGTGCCCTGGCCTAAGCCTAGGAGTACCCTAGCCTAAGCCTAGGGGTGACCTAGCCTAAGCCTAGGCGTGCCCTAGCCTAAGCCTAGGGGTGCCCTACCCTAAGCCTAGGGGTGGCCTACGCTAAGCCTAGGGGGGCCAAGCCTAAGTCTAGGCTTGCCCTAGCCTTAGGCTAGCTGAGCCCTAGCCTAAGCCTAAGCCTAGGGGTGCCCTAGCTTTAGGCTAGGGGAGCCCTAGCCTTAGCCTAAGCCTAGGGGTGTCCTAGCCTAAGCTTAGGGGTGCCCTACCCTAAGCCTAGGGTTGCCCTAGCCTAAGCCTAGGGGTGCCCTAGCCTAAGCCTAGGGGTACCCAGGCCTTAGGCCAGAGGAGCCGTAGCCTTAGCCTAAGCCTATGGCTGCCCTAGCCTAAGCCTAGGGGTGCTCTAGCCCAAGCCTAGGGGTGCCCTAGCCTAACCCTAGGGGTGCCCTAGCCTTAGGCTAGGGGAGCCTGAGCCTTAGCCTAAGCCTAGGGGTGTCCTAGCCTAAGCTTAGGGGTGCCCTACCCTAAGCCTAGGGTTGCCCTAGCCTAAGCCTAGGGGTGCCCGAGCCTAAGCCTAGGGGTACCCAGGCCTTAGGCCAGAGGAGCCGTAGCCTTAGCCTAAGCCTATGGCTGCCCTAGCCTAAGCCTAGGGGTGCTCTAGCCCAAGCCTAGGGGTGCCCTAGCCTAACCCTAGGGGTGCCCTAGCCTTAGGGTAGGGGAGTACTAGCCTTAGCCTAAGCCTAGGGGTGCCCTAGCCTAAGCCTAGGCGTGCCCTAGCCTAAGCCTAGGGGTGCCCTAGCCTAAGCCTAGGGGTGCCTTTGCCTAAGCCTAGGGGTGCCCTAGCCTAAACCTAGGGGTGCCGTAGCCTAAGCTTAGTGGTGCCCTAGCCTAAGCCTAGGGGTGCCCTAGCCTAAGCTTAGGGGTGCCCAAGCCTAAGCCTACGGGTGCCCTAGCCTAAACCTAGTGGTGCCCTAGCCTTAGGCTAGGAGAGCTCTAGCCTTAACCTAAGCCTACGGGTGCCCTAGCTTAAGCCTAGGGGTGCCCTAGCCTAAGCCTAGGGGTGCCCTAGCCTTAGGCTAGTGGAGCCCTAGCCTTAGCTTAAGCCTATGGGTGCCCTAGCCTCAGCCTAGGAGTGCCCTAGCCTAAGCCTATGGGTGCCCTAGCCTAAGCCTAGTGGTGCCTTAACCTAAGCCTAGTGTTGACCTAGCCTTAGCCTATGCCTAGGGGTGCCCTAGCCTAAGCCTAGGGGTGCCCTAGCCTAAGCCTACGAGTGCCCTAGCCTTAGGCTAGGGGAGCCCTAGCCTTAGCCGAAGCCTAGGGGTGCCTTAGCCTAAGCCTAGGGGTCCCCTAGCATTAGCCTAAGCCTAGGGTGCCCTAGCCCAAGCCTAGGGGTGCCCTAGCCTAAGCCTAGGGGTGCCCAAGCCTTAGGATAGAGGAGCCCTAGCCTTAGCGTAAGCCTATGGCTGCCCTAGCCTAAGCCTAGGGGTGCCCTAGCCTAACCCTAGGGGGGCCGTAGCCTTACGCTAGGGGAGCACTAGCTTTAGCCTAAGCCTAGGGGTGCCCTATCCTAAGCCTAGGCGTGCCCTAGCCTAAGCCTAGGGGTACCCTACCCTAAGCCTAGGGGTGCGCTACCCTAAGCCTAGGGGTGCCCTAGCCTAAGCCTAATCTTGCCCTAGTCTTAGCCTAGCTGAGCCCTAGCCTAAGTCTAAGCCTAGGGGTGCCCTAGCTTAAGCCTAGGGGTGCCCTAGCCTAAGCCTAGGGGTGCCCTAGCCTTAGGCTAGGGGAGCCCTAGCCTTAGCTTAAGCCTAGGGGTGTCCTAGCCTAAGCCTAGGGGTGTCCTAGCCTAAGCCTAGGGCTGCCCTACCCTAAGCCTAGGGGTGCCCAAGCCTAAGCCTAGGCTTGCCCTAGCCTTATGCTAGCTGAGCCCTAGCCTAAGCCTAAGCCTTGGGGTGCCCTAGCCTAAGCCTGGGGTGCCATAGGCTTAGGCTAGAGTAGCCCTAGCCTTAGCCTAAGCCTAGAGGTGCGCTAGCCTAAGACTAGGGGTGCCCTATCTTAAGCTTAGAGGTGCCCCCGCCTAAGCCTTGGGGTGCCCTATCCTAAGCCTAGGGGTGCCCTAGGGTTAGGCTAGGGTAGCCCTAGCCTTAGCCTAAGCCTAGGGGTGCCCTAGCCTAAGCCTAGGGGTGCCCTAGCCTAAGCCTAGGGGTGCCCTAGTCTAAGCCTATGAGTGCCCTAGCCTTAGGCTAGGGGAGCCCTAGCCTTAGCCCAAGCCTAGGGGTGCCATAGCCTAAGCCTAGTTGTGCCCTAGCCTAAGCCTAGGGGTGCCCTAGCCTAAGCCTAGGGGTGCCCTAGACTTAGGCTAGCTGAGCCCTAGACTTAGCCTAAGCCTAGGGGTGCTGTAGCCGAAGCCTAGGCGTGCCCTAGCCTTAGCCTCGGGGTGCCATTGCCTAAGCCTAGGGGTGCCCTAGCCTAAGCCTAGGGGTGCACTACCCTAAGCCTAGGGGTGCCCTAGCCTAAGCCTAGGGGTTATCTAGCCTTACGCTAGCTGAGCCCTTGCCTTAGCCTAAGCCTAGGCTTGCCCTAACCTAAGCCTTGGGGTGCCCTAGCCTTGGGCTAGGGGAGCCCTAGCCTTAGCCTAAGCCTAGGGGTGCCCTACCCTAAGCCTAGGGGTGCCCTAGCCTAAGCCTTGGGCTGCCCTAGCCTAAGCTTAGGGGTGCTCTAGCCTAAGTCTAGGGGTGCCCTAGCCTTAGGCTAGGTGAGCCCTAGCCTTAGCATAAGCCTAGGGGTGCCCTAGCCAAATCCTAGGGGTGCCCTAGCCTAAGCCTAGGAGTGCCCTATCCTTAGGCTATTGGATTCCTAGCCTAAGCCTAAGCCTAGGGGTGCCCTAGCTTAAGCCATGGGGTGCCCTAGCCTAAGCCTAGGGGTGCCCTAGCCTAAGCCTCGGTGTGCCCTAGCCTTAGGCTATGGGAGCCCTTGCCTTAGCCTATGCCTAGGGGTGCCCTAGCCTAAGGCTAGGGTGCCCTAGCCTAAGCCTAGGGGTTCCCTATCCTAAGCCTAGGGGTGCCCTATCCAAAGCCTAGGGGTGCCCTAGCCTTATGCTATGGGTTCCCTAGCCAAAACCTAGGGGTGCCCTAGCCTAAGGATAGGGTTGCCCTAGCATTAGGTTGGGGAGCCCAGGCCTTTGCCTAAGCCTAGGGGTGCACTAGCATAAGCCTAGGGGTGCCCTAGCCTAAGCCTCGGGGTGTGCTAGCCTAAACCTAGGGGTGCCCTAGCCTTAGGCTAGGGGAGCCCTAGCCTTAGCCTAATCCTAGGGGTGCTCTAGCCTAAGTCTAGGGGTGTCCTAGCCTAAGCCTACGGGTGCCCTAGCCTAAGCCTAGGAGTGCCCTATCCTTAGGCTATGGGATTCCTAGCCTGAGCCTAAGCCTAGGGGTGCCCTAGCTTAAGCTTAGGGGTGACCTAGCCTAAGTCTAAGGGTGCCCTAGCCTAAGCCTAGGGGTGCCCTAGCCTTAGGCTAGGGGAGCCCTATACTTAGCCTAAGCCTAGGGGTGACCTAGCCTAAGCCTAGGCTTGCCCTAACCTAAGCCTAGGGGTGCCCTAGCCTAAGCATAGGGGTGCCCTAGCCTTAGGCTAAGGGGAGCCCTAGCCCTAGCCTAAGCCTAGGGGTGCCCTAGCCTAAGCCTAGGGGTGCCCTAGCCTAAGCCTATGGGTGCCCTAGCCTTAGGCTAGGGGAGCCCTAGCCTTAGCATAAGCCTAAGGGTGCCCTAGCCTAAGCCTAGGGGTGCCCTAGCCTAAGCCTAGGGCTGACCTAGCCTAAGCTTAGGGGTGCCCTAGCCTAAGCCTAGGGGTGCCTCTCCTTAGGCTAGGTGAGCCGTATCATTAGCCTAAGCCTAGGGGTGCCCTAGCCAAAGCCTAGGGGTGCCCTAACCTAAGCCTAGAGGTGCCTTCCCCTTAGGATTGGGGAGCCCTAAAAATAGCATAAGCCTAGGGGAGCCTTAGCCTAAGCCTTGGTGTGCCCTAGCCTAAGCCTAGGGGTGCCATAGCCTAAGTCTAGGGGTGTCCTAGCCTAAGCCTCCGGGTGCCCTAGCCTATGCCTATGGGTGCCCTAGCCTAAGCCTAGGGTGCCCTAGCCTAAGCCTAGGGGTTCCCTATCCTAAGCCTAGGGGTTCCCTAGCCAAAGCCTAGGGGTGCCCTATCCTTAGGCTAGGGGAGCCCTAGCCTTAGCCTAAGGCTACGGGTGCCCGAGCTTAAGCCTAGGGGTGCCCTAGCCTAAGCCTTGTGTTGCCCTAGCCTTAGGCTAGGGGAGCCCTAGCCTTAGCCTAAGCCTAGGGGTACCCTAGCCTAAGCCTAGGAGTTCCCTAGCCTAAGCCTAGAGGTGCCCTCGCCTTAGGCTTGGGGAGCCCTAACAATAGCGTTAGCCTAGGGGTGCCTTAGCCTAAGCCTAGGGGTGCCCTAGCCTAAGCCTAGGGGTGCCCTAGCCTAAACCTAGGGGTGCCCTAACCTAAGTCTAGGGGTGTCCTAGCCTAAGCCCACGGGTGCCCTAGCCTAAGCCTAGGAGTGACCTATCCATAGGCTAGGGGATCCGTAGCCTAAGCCTAAGCCTAGGGGTGCCCTAGCTTAAGCCTAGTGGTGCCATAGCCTAAGCCTAGGGGTGCACTAGCCTAAGCCTCGGGGTGCCCTAGCCTTAGGCTAGGGGAGCCCTAGCCTTAGCCTATGCCTAGGGGTGCCCTAGCCTAAGCCTAGGGTGCCCTAGCCAAAGCGTAGGGGTGCCCTAGCCTAAGCCTAGGGGTGCCCAAGCCTTAGGCTAGAGGTTCCCTAGCCAAAACCTAGGGGTGCCCTAGCCTAAGGATATGGGTGCCCTAGCATTAGGTTGGGGAGCCTTAGCCTTAGCCTAAGCCAAGGGGTGCACTAGCCTAAGCCTAGGGGTGCCCTAGCCTTAGGCTAGGGGATACCTAGCCTTAGCCTAATCCTAGGCGTGGCCTAGGCTAAGCCTAGGGGTGCCCTAGCCTAAGCCTATGGGTGCCCTAGCCTTATGCTAGGGGAGCCCTAAACTTAGCCTAAGACTAGGGGTGACCTAGCCTAAGCCTAGGCTTGCCCTAGCCTAAGCCTAGGGGTGCCCTAGCCTAAACCTAGGGGTGCCCTAGCCTTAGGCTAGGGGAGCCCTAGCCTTAGCCTAAGCCTAGGGGTGCCCTAGCATAAGCCTAGGGGTGCCCTAGCCAAATCCTAGGGGTGCCCTAGCCTAATCCTAGGAGTGCCCTATCCTTAGGCTATTGGATTCCTAGCCTAAGCCTAAGCCTAGGGGTGCCCTAGCTTAAGCCATGGGGTGCCCTAGCCTAAGCCTAGGGGTGCCCTAGCCTAAGCCTCGGTGTGCCCTAGCCTTAGGCTATGGGAGCCCTTGCCTTAGCCTATGCCTAGGGGTGCCCTAGCCTAAGGCTAGGGTGCCCTAGCCTAAGCCTAGGGGTTCCCTATCCTAAGCCTAGGGGTGCCCTATCCAAAGCCTAGGGGTGCCCTAGCCTTAGGCTATGTGTTCCCTAGCCAAAACCTTGGGGTGCCCTAGCCTAAGGATAGGGTTGCCCTAGCATTAGGTTGGGGAGCCCAGGCCTTTGCCTAAGCCTAGGGGTGCACTAGCATAAGCCTAGGGGTGCCCTAGCCTAAGCCTAGGGGTGCGCTAGCCTAAACCTAGGGGTGCCCTAGCCTTAGGCTAGGGGAGCCCTAGCCTTAGCCTAATCCTAGGGGTGCTCTAGCCTAAGTCTAGGGGTGTCCTAGCCTAAGCCTACGGGTGCCCTAGCCTAAGCCTAGGAGTGCCCTATCCTTAGGCTATGGGATTCCTAGCCTGAGCCTAAGCCTAGGGGTGCCCTAGCTTAAGCCTAGGGGTGCCCTAGCCTAAGCCTAAGGGTGCCCTAGCCTAAGCCTAGGGGTGCCCTAGCCTTAGGCTAGGGGAGCCCTATACTTAGCCTAAGCCTAGGGGTGACCTAGCCTAAGCCTAGGCTTGCCCTAACCTAAGCCTAGGGGTGCCCTAGCCTAAGCATAGGGGTGCCCTAGCCTTAGGCTAAGGGGAGCCCTAGCCTTAGCCTAAGCCTAGGGGTGCCCTAGCCTAAGCCTAGGGGTGCCCTAGCCTAAGCCTATGGGTGCCCTAGCCTTAGGCTAGGGGAGCCCTAGCCTTAGCCTAAGCCTAAGGGTGCCCTAGCCTAAGCCTAGGGGTGCCCTAGCCTAAGCCTAGGGCTGACCTAGCCTAAGCTTAGGGGTGCCCTAGCCTAAGTCTAGGGGTGCCCTAGCCTTAGGCTAGGTGAGCCGTATCATTAGCCTAAGCCTAGGGGTGCCCTAGCCAAAGCCTAGGGGTGCCCTAACCTAAGCCTAGAGGTGCCTTCCCCTTAGGATTGGGGAGCCCTAAAAATAGCATAAGCCCAGGGGAGCCTTAGCCTAAGCCTTGGTGTGCCCTAGCCTAAGCCTAGGGGTGCCATAGCCTAAGTCTAGGGGTGTCCTAGCCTAAGCCTCCGGGAGCCCTAGCCTATGCCTAGGGGTGCCCTAGCCTAAGCCTAGGGTGCCCTAGCCTAAGCCTAGGGGTTCCCTATCCTAAGCCTAGGGGTTCCCTAGCCAAAGCCTAGGGGTGCCCTATCCTTAGGCTAGGGGAGCCCTAGCCTTAGCCTAAGGCTACGGGTGCCCAAGCTTAAGCCTAGGGGTGCCCTAGCCTAAGCCTTGTGTTGCCCTAGCCTTAGGCTAGGGGAGCCCTAGCCTTAGCCTAAGCCTAGGGGTACCCTAGCCTAAGCCTAGGAGTTCCCTAGCCTAAGCCTAGAGGTGCCCTCGCCTAAGGCTTGGGGAGCCCTAACAATAGCGTTAGCCTAGGGGTGCCTTAGCCTAAGCCTAGGGGTGCCCTAGCCTAAGCCTAGGGGTGCCCTAGCCTAAACCTAGGGGTGCCCTAACCTAAGTCTAGGGGTGTCCTAGCCTAAGCCCACGGGTGCCCTAGCCTAAGCCTAGGAGTGACCTATCCATAGGCTAGGGGATCCGTAGCCTAAGCCTAAGCCTAGGGGTGCCCTAGCTTAAGCCTAGTGGTGCCATAGCCTAAGCCTAGGGGTGCACTAGCCTAAGCCTCGGGGTGCCCTAGCCTTAGGCTAGGGGAGCCCTAGCCTTAGCCTATGCCTAGGGGTGCCCTAGCCTAAGCCTAGGGTGCCCTAGCCAAAGCGTAGGGGTGCCCTAGCCTAAGCCTAGGGGTGCCCAAGCCTTAGGCTAGAGGTTCCCTAGCCAAAACCTAGGGGTGCCCTAGCCTAAGGATATGGGTGCCCTAGCATTAGGTTGGGGAGCCTTAGCCTTAGCCTAAGCCAAGGGGTGCACTAGCCTAAGCCTAGGGGTGCCCTAGCCTTAGGCTAGGGGATACCTAGCCTTAGCCTAATCCTAGGCGTGGCCTAGGCTAAGCCTAGGGGTGCCCTAGCCTAAGCCTATGGGTGCCCTAGCCTTATGCTAGGGGAGCCCTAAACTTAGCCTAAGACTAGGGGTGACCTAGCCTAAGCCTAGGCTTGCCCTAGCCTAAGCCTAGGGGTGCCCTAGCCTAAACCTAGGGGTGCCCTAGCCTTAGGCTAGGGGAGCCCTAGCCTTAGCCTAAGCCTAGGGGTGCCCTAGCCTAAGTCTAGCGGTGTCCTAGCCTAAGCCTACGGGTGCCCTAGCCTAAGCCTAGGAGTGCCCTATCCTTAGGCTATTGGATTCCTAGCCTAAGCCTAAGCCTAGGGGTGCCCTAGCTTAAGCCATGGGGTGCCCTAGCCTAAGCCTAGGGGTGCCCTAGCCTAAGCCTCGGTGTGCCCTAGCCTTAGGCTATGGGAGCCCTTGCCTTAGCCTATGCCTAGGGGTGCCCTAGCCTAAGGCTAGGGTGCCCTAGCCTAAGCCTAGGGGTTCCCTATCCTAAGCCTAGGGGTGTCCTATCCAAAGCCTAGGGGTGCCCTAGCCTTAGGCTATGGGTTCCCTAGCCAAAACCTAGGGGTGCCCTAGCCTAAGGATAGGGTTGCCCTAGCATTAGGTTGGGGAGCCCAGGCCTTTGCCTAAGCCTAGGGGTGCACTAGCATAAGCCTAGGGGTGCCCTAGCCTAAGCCTAGGGGTGCGCTAGCCTAAACCTAGGGGTGCCCTAGCCTTAGGCTAGG
Source organism: Tenrec ecaudatus (assembly GCF_050624435.1). Lineage (NCBI taxonomy): Eukaryota > Metazoa > Chordata > Mammalia > Afrosoricida > Tenrecidae > Tenrec > Tenrec ecaudatus. Next base: position 1,068,378 of record NW_027459468.1, read on the forward strand.
GGAGCCCTAGCCTTAGCCTAATCCTAGGGGTGCTCTAGCCTAAGTCTAGGGGTGTCCTAGCCTAAGCCTACGGGTGCCCTAGCCTAAGCCTAGGAGTGCCCTATCCTTAGGCTATGGGATTCCTAGCCTGAGCCTAAGCCTAGGGGTGCCCTAGCTTAAGCCTAGGGGTGCCCTAGCCTAAGCCTAAGGGTGCCCTAGCCTAAGCCTAGGGGTGCCCTAGCCTTAGGCTAGGGGAGCCCTATACTTAGCCTAAGCCTAGGGGTGACCTAGCCTAAGCCTAGGCTTGCCCTAACCTAAGCCTAGGGGTGCCCTAGCCTAAGCATAGGGGTGCCCTAGCCTTAGGCTAAGGGCAGCCCTAACCTTAGCCTAAGCCTAGGGGTGCCCTAGCCTAAGCCTAGGGGTGCCCTAGCCTAAGCCTATGGGTGCCCTAGCCTTAGGCTAGGGGAGCCCTAGCCTTAGCCTAAGCCTAGGGGTGCCCTAGCCTAAGCCTAGGGGTGCCCTAGCCTAAGCCTAGGGCTGACCTAGCCTAAGCTTAGGGGTGCCCTAGCCTAAGCCTAGGGGTGCCCTAGCCTTAGGCTAGGTGAGCCGTATCATTAGCCTAAGCCTAGGGGTGCCCTAGCCAAAGCCTAGGGGTGCCCTAACCTAAGCCTAGAGGTGCCTTCCCCTTAGGATTGGGGAGCCCTAAAAATAGCATAAGCCTAGGGGAGCCTTAGCCTAAGCCTTGGTGTGCCCTAGCCTAAGCCTAGGGGTGCCATAGCCTAAGTCTAGGGGTGTCCTAGCCTAAGCCTCCGGGTGCCCTAGCCTATGCCTAGGGGTGCCCTAGCCTAAGCCTAGGGTGCCCTAGCCTAAGCCTAGTGGTTCCCTATCCTAAGCCTAGGGGTTCCCTAGCCAAAGCCTAGGGGTGCCCTAGCCTTAGGCTAGGGGAGCCCTAGCCTTAGCCTAAGGCTACGGGTGCCCAAACTTAAGCCTAGGGGTGCCCTAGCCTAAGCCTTGTGTTGCCCTAGCCTTAGGCTAGGGGAGCCCTAGCCTTAGCCTAAGCCTAGGGGTACCCTAGCCTAAGCCTAGGAGTTCCCTAGCCTAAGCCTAGGGGTGCCATAGCCTAAGCCTAGGGGTGCACTAGCCTTAGGCTGGGAGCCCTAGCTTTACCCTAAGCATATGGGTGCCCTAGCCTTAGGCTAGGGGAGCCCTAGACTTAGCCTAAGCCTACGGGTGACCTATTCTAAGCCTAGGCTTGCCGTAGCCTAAGCCTAGGGGTCCCCTAGCCTAAGCATAGGGGTGCACTAGCCTTAGGCTAGGGGAGCCCTAGCCTTATGCTAAGCCTAGGGGTGCCCTAGCCTAAGCCTAGGGGTGCCCTAACCTAAGCCTAAGGGTGCCCTAGCCTAAGCCAAGGGTGCCCTAGCCTAAGCCTAGGGGTGCCCTCACCTTAGGCTAGGGGAGCCCTAACATTAGCGTAAGCCTAGGGCTGCCCTAACCTAAGCCTAGGGGTGCCCTGGCCTAAGCCTAGGAGTGCCCTATCCTTAGGCTAGGGGATCCCTAGCCTAAGCCTAAGCCTAGGGGTGCCCTAGCTTAAGCCTAGGGGTGCCCTAGCCTAAGCCTAGGGGTGCCCTAGCCTAAGCCTAGGGGTGCCCTAGCCTAAGCCTAGGGGTGCCCTAGCCTTAGGCTAGGGGAGCCCTAGCCTTAGCCTACGCCTAGGGGTGCCCTAGCCTAAGCATAGGGTGCCCTAGCCTAAGCCTAGTGGTGCCTTAGCCTAAGCCTAGGGGTGACCTAGCCTTAGCCTAAGCCTAGGGGTCCCCTAGCCTAAGCCTAGGGGTGCCCTAGCCTAAGCCTAGGGGTGCCCTAGCCTAAGCCTAGGGGTGCCTTAGCCTAAGCCTAGGTGTGCCCTAGCCTAAGCCTAGGGGTGCCCGAGCCTAAGCCTAGGGGTGCCCTAGCCTTAGTCTAGGGGAGCCCTAGCCTTAGCCTAAGCCTAGGTGTGCCCTAGCCTAAGCCTAGGGGTGCCCTAGCCTAAGTCTCGGGGTGCCCTAGCCTTAGGCTATGGGATCCCTAGCCTTAGCCTACGCCTAGGGGTCCCCTAGCATAAGCCTAGGGGTGCCCTAGCCTAAGCCTAGGGGTGCCCTAGCCTTAGGCTAGGCGAGCCGTAGCCTTAGCCTAAGCCTAGGGGTGCCCTAGACTAAGCCTACAGATGCCCTAGCCTGAGCCTGTTATCTCTAACTTCCGCCTAAGGACACATAGACCATCTCAGTAAACCCTTTGATTCTGTGTCCTTCTCCTTCCCATAGACAAAACTGCAGCCAGCACCAGACATTAAACCTGCAGACTAAAGGTTTGTCAAAAGTCTAGAAAGAGCAGTCATACCTTGAAAACCTAGCCTGCAGAAGAGAAGACACAGAATCAAAAGCTACAACTGAAAAAAAAAAAAAAAAAAAGCTCCAGGTGGGGGTCATTCAGACAACCGATTCCAATGAGTACACTTGAGCTTCTCACAGTGTAAAATTGCTTTTACTTTCATACTATTGTAATTCAAACAGTTTCCCATATCTCACCTCCAAATGTAACTCCAGCAAATTCAAGTATATTAAGGAAGAGGCAATTATTCTGGTGTTTCCCCTGCAATGATTATGGAGTCTCAAAGAGTTTTACTATTCTCAGTTCATGCCTTAGATTTTCAACTATTTGATTGTGAAGGAAATTTAACATGCCGCATTTCATAGGCTGTCTTCAGTGTTGCCTCACCCAGATTTACGTTTTTCATTTCTAGAGTGCCTCAACATGAGTTTTTTTTTGGGGGGGTTGGTTAAGGAGCATTATCATTTTCCATCATCAGTTGTTGATGGGAAATTTTACATCCTGCAGGTTCCTGTATACAATAATTACATTAAACAATGGAGCTTTCTGTATCTTCCTGTTTTTCACAATAGGTTATGCTCACTCATATTGTTAGCTTATCACGCCAAATGTCCAAGATGCACAGGTGGTGTTAATTGAAGAGCGGAATGATTCATGCATTGGTCACTTTAGCATTGCAAGTTCATGAGCATCTTGATTTTGAAATTCAGTAAAGGGAGATGATGCCTTAGCCAGTTAAATGCTACTCCTTCCAAACCTCACGTACACTCAGACATATCTGAGCAGAAGCCACATTATCTAGGTGAAACAGCTTTGGGTGCACCCCAGTTATATGCAGATGCCCACAAAACATGAGATTATTTTGCTTTCTCTGACTTGGCTCTTACTAGCATTCAGCCTCATTCCATCTCTTTTGTAGATGGTTGTGGATTCTGGGGGGCCTATGGCATAATGGTGGGCTTATGAGGTTAAAAATATCTTGTAGCGAAGTTTTCTTGATGTGCATTTAATATTTATTTACAACTCTCTTTTATATACGTGTGTCTGTGGATTTTAACATTTAAGTGCACAGATTAGCATATTCCCATAGCGGAGTGAACCTCCCTTCCGTCATGTCTATAGGTATTTCTCCTTCCTATGGGCAGCTGGACAGTAATTTATCTGGGGAACGTCTGGTAAACCATGACAATGGTGCCTCCCCAGCTTTCTGGGATGAAGGGCCAGGCCATTGGTTACCTTTATAGAAGTCTCCTGACACTTCCTAGTGATGTCTGTTTCTGGGATCATAGTGGCTTCCTCTTCCTCAGTTGGTCTTGTTGGTAGGTGCTGTCCAGTTGGTCTGCTTCAAAGCAACCTCAATGTACAGGACAAGGAAAGGCTTGCCAGTCCTGGGCCACCCTCATTTCTTTCTGATGTTTGAACCCATCGTTGCAGCTCCCTTGGCCATGCATTCTTCAAACGGCCTGGCTCTTTGTCACTGATCCTCCCCTTTAATCTGACCAAAAGTGTTCGTATTTTGGTCCTCTTCCTGAGAAGGTTCTGCCTAGTTTTACTAGTCCTCCACTACCTGACAGTGTATCAATGATTAGCATAAGGTTTTCAGTGGTGTATTTCGTCATCCTCAGTGTGTCCTTATTGGGTGCTCTTACAACTCTTGTTACAATCCATACACCAATTGTATCTGACATAGTCATACGTATATTGCCATCATTCTTTTCTAGACATTTACTTTCTATTGAGCCCTTGGGATCAGCTCCCCTTTCTTTCCTCCTCCCCCACTCGTGGTTCCTTGATAGATTATAGATTGTTATTATTTTCATATCTCACATCGACCATTGTCTCTTTTATCCTCAGCTTTCTGTTGCTCCTCTCCCTGCGAGGGGTGTGTGGTTATATGTCATTCATTGCTATCGGTTCCCCTTCCTTCCATCCTCTACCCTCCTTCCCCCTACCCTTTTGGTATCTCTATTCCCATTCCTGTTCCTGGGTTCCATGTGTTGTGAGTTTTATCTCTTGCTAATACCTATGCAGTCTAGTCCAGAGTGGGAAGCGGCACTGGGGTGATGATATTGGGGGGTGAGGAGGCCTCAAGGGGTCAGAGGCAGATTGTGTGATTCATTGGTGTGATCCATGTCTCCTCAGGGGGGCCTCCACCCAGTGGGACACAGCATCTGGGATACTTGTGGCTTTCTCCGGAGACAGCATGGTGGCCAAGGGACCGGGCATTGAGGGTGGGACTCTGGGCCTGGGGTGGCAGCACTTGCAGAAGCCAACCCCTCCCCCAGGCACCCACCTGGATATGGATGAGCACTTGAGACAGTTGGCTGTGAACTTTGATGGTGGCCTCAGCGTCTCAGAGCAGGTGGGGTCTGGCCTGAGTCAGCTCCCACAGCTCCAACCTGGAAGCCCTGCTCCAGGCGGGGGTCAGCAGTTATCCCAGCATGCTCTTTCCTCCCCCTCAGCTTCTCTCTGGTCAGCCCTTCAGCTTCCTGGCTGGGTTTAGAACTTGTCCTAAGCTCCCTGAGGGCCACCGTCCTGAGATCTTGCTCAGCGCTTCAGGCCTTTCTGCAAACTCTCCTCCCAGGAGCCCAGTATTACTAGCAGTTTACCCCTTGCTCTAACGATGCTCCAGGAGGCCTGCTTGGGAAGTGTTGGGCTGTTGCCTGGTTCAGTCCCACTAACTGCTCCTCAGGAGATAGAAGAGGATCCCTGCTCCTGGAAAGATTTACTGGCTTTCAAACCCTCTGGAGGATCCCCATGAGTCAGCAGGTGGGGTCATTCTAAAGCCCGGCACTCCACAGGTAGCCACGTTGTGTGCCACCCAGGCATGCTGTGTGTTTGGAGGAGACTGCACACCCTTCAAAGGTAGAAGCTGCACCCCTCCATGGTTCTTGCATGCAGCAAATGCAGGGCCCCTGAGACTCCGGACCCGCCTCTGGGCTAGGATCATGGGCAAATCATTATCTCGCCTAAGCTCCATCTGGGCTGGAAACGCAGTAGCTTCTGCTGTGACCTGGGTCAGTCTGGGGCTGTGCAGGGCATCCTCAGCCCAGCTCAACTCTTCCCAGAACGCCCCTGCAGATGCAGGGAGCCCCTGGCTTGGGAAAGTGACCCTGCTAAGTGGGCTTTGTGACCAGGCTCCCTGATCCACCAACCCAGCTTTGCCTCCTCCACAGGCCGCAGACAGCAGGGGCTGCCCTGGGTTCCCTGAACTCGGGCCCTCTCCAGAGACAGTGTGGGCAGGACCTGGAGGGTGTGGAAGTGAGTCGTGCCGGGAAAGTGGATCGAGGAACGGAGGGTAGGGTAGATGCTGGGTGGGCTGAGGGGGCAGGAGATGCCCTGCAGAGTTCTAGAACCAGGGCTGAGGGATGTGGGAGCTGTTGGGGCCAGCTGGCCCTTTCGTGAGTTTTAGGAGCTGCCTGAACCCCATCCACATTGACCCTCTCCAGCCCCACCTTTGGCAGATGCTGGCAGAGAAGTTCAAGGTCTTCCAGGAGAAAGGGCAGAGTGTGGGGCTGCCAGGGTTCAGGCCCTGAGGGAGCTGGCAGGTGCCCTGGAACTCGCCTCCCCCAGCTCCATGGCCCAGAGTCAAGTCCACAGGAGCTGCGTAGAGGACGCATGGGTGAGGCTGGACAAGGCAATGAAAGCCCGCACAGAGGTGGGTGCCCAGAGGGACAGGCCAGCGACAGCCAAAGGGCTCGGGACACAGGGGCCTACCCCAGATGTGTGTGCGTGTGTGTGCGTGTGTGTGTGTGTGCTCATGTGTAGGGGTGGGCATGTGGGTGTGTGCATGCGTACTTCTGTGTGTATTCTCGTGTGCGCATGTGTGTATGAAGGGGCATGGCTGACTCCAGCTCCCAGCATCAATCAGCCTTCCCCGTCCAACCATGCTCCTTCCTGCCCCCAGTTTGGAGTCCTTCAGCGCAGGTCACTCCTTGTGGCAGGAGCACGAAGTGTGCTCTCCCAATGCTCCCTGAGCACGGTCCACAGTTTCGTTTGGGGCACAGGCCCTGCTGGTCTTCTTGCTGACCGCCACTCTTAGAGCTCCCTGCCTCCCCTCCCCACACCCTCCTTTCTCGGGATCTGGTGTCTCAGTGCACAGAGCACCTGACAGGTCCTGCAACCGAAATCCTGGGTCTGGGTGGCTCCGGGGCCAGCCCTCTCCTCACTGACTGTTGGAGTTGCTACAGGCAGACCCCCTGACAGGCAGCCCACTCGCTCCCTGAGCCTCAATCCTCATGTGCTCAGGGCTCCCCATCTTTTTGCCTTCCTCCCAACATGCGTGTCAAGACCCTTTCCTCCCTCGGGCCCTGCCTGTGGGCCCCAGGCCTCATCAGGAACCTGCTGTGAACAGAGGAAACCATCCATCTTCTAACCACCGAAGGGCAAGAAGGCGCGAATGTACAACGATTATAATAGGTAAAGGTCATGGTAAAGTCATAGAGGACAGGAAAGACAGGGTCGAGAGAATACAATACAGAGTCAGACATGTTTTATTAGGCATGCTCACTTCAGTTCCTCTTGATGGACCACGTGGAACTGGGAGAAGTGCAACCTTTGCTATCTTGGGACGTGTATAGGGAGCATGGAGACACACTTCTTCAGTAGTGACATGGGTCACAAGGTGGGCGGTATCTATCATAAGGCCCCTGTACTTGAGCTCACCAAGGTGAGGAAAGCTAATACCTGCATTGGGGGAAGCTACAAGGGGGGCTGGGTGTCACGGTGGGAAGAGAGGGCAAAAGGATCATATCTGCTTCTACACAGAGATACAATCAGTCATGTGCTCACATTAAGGCAGCCTAGCTGTTAACGGAGAATCCGTGGGAATGATTTTTAAAGCAGGATAATGTACTTGGACTTTACCTCTAACTTACCAAAGTAGAGGCTTTCCTACCGTGGAATACCAGCTTTCCAGATTCTCCCTGTTATAAGTTAGGGAATAGAGTCTTCGTCCTATTTCCCTCCGTGTTAACGCCCCACAAATCCCCAAGCCACAGTCTTTGCTCAAAAGGAGGTGGCCCTGTTCTCAGGGAGAAAGTTGCTGGCCTTCCTTCCCGCTGTGCCCTCAATTTCCACCAGGCGGCGCTAGAGCTGTGGGGCCACATGCAGAAGGTGGTCCTGGTGGAGGGTGCTGTCCTTGGCCACGACCTGGCGTCTGTGGAGGTCCTGCAGCGCCAGCACCGCCTCCTGCAGGGGAGGGCCCCAGTCCCTCCCCACCGAAAGAACCCCTCTTTGTAGGCAATGGATGGATGAGGAGCCCTCACCCCCAGCTGACCCCAGGCAGGACTGCAGCCTGCCCCTGCCCCCTCTGGGATGGGGGGTGACGGGCCTGGGCTTGACCTAGGCTGGGGTACAGCCAGGATGGCCTGCAGAGTCCTGGGTGGAGGAGCATTCAGCCTGCTCTCTGCCAGCTGCAGAGGAAGTTGGTGGCTGTGGACAAGGTGGTGGTTCAGATGGGGATGGAGTCCATCCAGGTACACCCTGCGGTCCAGGAGGGCCTGGCCGAGCAGCTGGCTGAGGTGCTGGAGGCCTGGGCCACCTGAACATGAAGGCCTGGGAGCAGGGCCAGCAGCTGGAGTGGGTAGCCCATGGCCACGCCTTCCTCAGGCACTGCCAGGAACTGCTGTATGTGCCACCCCACCTGGATGGGGGCTCGCTCTGTTCCACGCGGGTGGGGGCACCCAGCTCTTCCCTGCCTCCTCCCTGTTCTGCTCTCTGGCCCTGAGACCTGTTCCCATGCCCTGTCCCCCACCCAGCACTCGGGCTCAAGAGAAGCAGGCGCTAGTCTATATCCTCAGAAAGGCCAGCTGGGGCCAAGGAGACACTGGGGCAGGAGCTCTGCCTGAGAGCCCAGGCAGTGCGGCCGGCGGGGTAGCAGCTGCTGGACACAAGCCACGTCATGGCCCCAGAGATGTGCGCGCTGAGGGCTAGGGCCAGGGTGGTGCGTGGCCAGAGCTCCCTTTCCTGCTTCTCCCTGCTCCATGGTAACCCAGCCCTGCCCCACCCAGGCGACACCCTGAGCCCCACCCAACAGCCCTCTGCCCCCCAGGTCACAGTGTCTCCGGGAGCTGGACAGGCAGCTGCAGGAGCTCTGGACGGCCTGGGCCCTTCACCAGGAGCACTGCCAGGTGAGCCAGGACCAGGAGGAGCTGCGGGGCATGCTGGGTAAGGCTAAGGTCTGGCTGGCCTCCTGAGAGGACCTCCTGCTAGATCCTGACTGTGGGGTGAGCAGGGATCCGCCCCTTAGAGGGCCACATGCCTGGCACCAGGACTTGGAAAGGCAGCTGGCAGCCCAGGAAGAGAAGCTCACCAAGCTCCAAATGTAGGTGAGGGTGTGGAGGGCGGGACTGAGGAGGGGTCGAGGGGCCTCCACCTGCGGTGGGGTCTCCAGAGCATTGACCTGCCCTGAGGGGCACCCATTCGGGGAAACAGCCGCAGGGTCCTGTCCTCCATGGGCAGTCTGGCTCTGTGGGGTCCATCACAGCTTCTTCTGCCCAACTGCTCCCTCCCCTCCTCCTCCTGGTTTCCCCCTCTGAGAGCTGCCCCCAGAGCAAGCCCTGTGGGACACAGAGGGTCACTATGGGTGGAAACCAATCAATAATCTCATGGGTGCAGAGCACACTCTGAGGAACACAGGGGAGGTGACACTAGCTACAGAGAATCTGAGTGGAGCGAGGGTTTGTAATCCTTGTGTAGGCTGGGGATGGGGCTGATAGCGGGGGGGTGGGGGGGGATTGATACCACACGATCCTGTGGGACTGAAAGTGAGGACCTGAGGGTGGACGGGCAGAGGGAGTGCCCCATGCTCTGAGGTAGGAAGGTGGTCAGCTAGGGTGAGCACGGAGGAAGATGAGCAGGGGCTGCTGCAGTCACGCAAATGTCACGTAAGAATCTCACTTTAGTATAAAATGTTTGTCTCCATTGCAAAGCCACCTCTAGCAACTAGGATCCCCTCTCTCCCCATCTGGAGTTGACGAGTAAAGAAAATCAAAAACTGAAGCAAAGCAGTCCACAGGACTAACGGACCACCAACACCACAGCCCTCCATCCTTGTCCTGGAGACCAGGAGAGTTAGATGGTGCCCAGCCACCGCCTCAAACTGCTCTGGTTGAGCTCAAACTGGCAACTTGTGCACAGCTTGAAAGCCAATGGAAGTTGACTTCATGAAGAGAGGGCATTACAAGTTTGACAGGGACTGCTGGAACCCCGAGACCAGGGCCCTTCAAATCCAAAACAGAGCCCAGCTCCGGGAATCACCCCTGCCCAAGCAACAGTCGAGCTGATAAAGTGAACGCATGGCACCTGTGAGGCAAGTGCTTCCCAGAGCAAACGGGAACATTTGCCCTCAAAAATCAGGAGGGAGGAGGGGTCAGGGCGGAGGCAAGAAGAGTGCTGTGTTATATTATTGTTAAACTGCTCTGCATGTTTCCACTTAAAACAAAAACCCTCTATATTAAAATTTATATATATATGTGCATTATATGTATATATATATATATATTAGTCAAACCCAAGGTCAGAAAAAGGCATGCCCCGGGCTGCTCCTCGTGGCAAGGTCAGTGATCCGAAACCCATCAGAAAGACGCGGCTCAGCTATCTGCTCCCGTAGTGACAGCCTCAGAGAGCCGCAGGGGCCGTCGTGTGCTGTCCTACAGGGCCTCGATGATAGAAATCGACTCGATGGCAATGTTTTGAGTGCTTTGAAAGTCAGAAACTGTAGACAGTGATCTATAAACATCCTTCTCTCCTGTAAGGTATCTGTAACACAATCAAAGGAAAACAATCGGTCTGCTCTCCAGATCTTCAATGGGACCATTTCCAGGGAGCCTGGCCACACACTGCCAGGCTGTGCCTCCTCAGATCCGCTGGCACTGCTAGGAAGGTTGTGGGCCCTGCAGGGGTGGGGGACTCTCCAGCCTGCTCCCCAGCAATAGAGGCACTAGGCCAAGACTGGAAGATCCCCGGCGGGGGGAGAGTGGGGAGGTTGAGGCAGTCACTGTGCCCTGCTTCTGACACTCTTCATGTGGCTGCTATGGTCACCCTTGACCTCAGGGAAGGCCAAGGGTCACCAGGGCAGAAAACACTTCCTTTTTATGGTGAGGAACATATCGGGTCTCAACTCCACTGCTAATTAGCTGTGGTCTCTAGCAAGTAACCCAGCCTCTCGGTGCACCCAGTTCCCCCAGTGCTATCTGGAGTCCCCAGAAGGGCCAGGTACAGCCAGGCTGCTTGCAGCTGGGCCAGAACCAGCAGCTGCCCTCACCGTGCCCTGAAGCCAGAAGCCCAGAACTCAAAGGCTGAGCTTTGCTGAAGGTCTTCCGACATGGCCTCTCAGCTTAAGTAAGGGGTCCCAAGCTCCAGGCTGCACAAGTTGCTCCCTGGAACACGTGGCCCGGGCCCCCAATGTGGGCACACAGAAAGCCAGTTCACCTCTCAGGGGTTTGGCTAAGCCGCAGCACAGCAAGGGTCTCCCTGGAAGCCCCTCCACCCCATGCCCAGCACCTCCCCCAAACTCATCCCTGCTCCAGGCAGCTGGTACTCACTGTAGGTCCTGTCACCACTGCTGGGCCCTGGGGGCAGTGCTGGGCCACCACTCCAGCAGGCTCTCCGCTAGTGGGGCAGGCTGCCCCCTGGTGGCCACCCATCTTCACTTGGTGCAGAAACATTGCAAACTTGGTTAAGAGGAGCTGAGAAGAGAGGAGAGGGGTCACATGGGGCCCTGGCTGGTGGGCTGTGAGACACGTCAGTGAGTGACTGGGCAGGGCAGGACTGGATAGCCATAGAACTTGCCCCTCTACGCAGAGAGGGGAATAGGAAGTCACAGGTGTCCTCAGTCCAGACTGATGTTCCCCATCAGCCCATTGTGCATGCAGCCCCCCCTCCAACACCCGTCTTCATTCGGCTCCAGGGCACCTTCCTTGCCCCTAGCCCCTTCCTCACTAGGGTGTGCTCATAGTCCTCTCTCCTCTGGCCACCTGCTGCTGGCTGCTCAGCCAGCTCTGCAAGTCCTCAGCTTCCCTCAGGAAGCCCTGCAGTGCCAGCATCCTCTTCAGATCCTGGCCCCTGTGGTGACAGCCTGAGTCCCCCAACAGTTAGTGTGCATGTGTCCACACTCTGCAGGACAAGGGACCCAATCAAAGGGGCTGCCTGAAAGACAAGGTTCTTCATGGTCTTTGCCCAGGCTGCTCCTCTGGATTCAAGAAGCAAACCCAGGCCAGTGGGAGTTGGGGCTGGCGAGGGTGTGGCTGTGGGGAAGGGCAGGTGACTGGAGCCAGGGAGCCGAGCCCCTGCCCTGCAGGCTCTCCTCAAAGGTTTGTGGGAAGAGGAAACAGTGAAGGACTCATCTATTCCTGACACATGTCTACAGGCCTCCGTCACGGTTCTCTTCAAGGCAGGGGTAGCATCTAGGGGAATAAGCAACCCCAGCCAGTTTTCTGGTACCCACAGATGCAGTGACCCTCACTGTTGGGCTGCCAACTCCCGCAGTGTCTGCAGCTGCTTCCAGAGCCTCCCCTGCATCACACCCAGCTGCTCTGAGACCTCAGTTACAAGGATCGACATATAACTTCCTCCCTGGGGGATGGACAACAGAAAAGTGGGTGAAGGGAGACAAAATATGTAAGATCTGACAAATTATCAATTGTTCATGAGTGAGGGGGAAACAGGGAGGGCGAAGAGAAAAATGAGGACATGATGCCAGGGCCTTAAATGGAGAGCAAATGTTTTGAGAATGATGAGGGCAATGAATGTACGGATGTGCTTTACACAACTGATGTATGTATGGATTGTGATAAGAGTTGTATGTGCCCCTAATAAAATGATTTAAAAAAAATTAAATCATTTAAATTTATTAGGACAATGCCATTTGTATTTCAAAGCAACATTCACAAAAGCTATTTTTTCACATTCACTATCTTCTATTTAGTTTTAGATAGAGAAAAACAATTCTTATGCCTTTGTATGAGATGTAATGCAAGTAGACATAAATTTATGCATAATTAAAAATTTGAATGAACAAAATATTTTGTTAAAGAATTAGAACTTTTGTGAAAATCATAGAAAGCATATAGCATTTTATTGAAGGGTTGGGAATTGTTTCCTCTATTTTATTCTAGTATTTGGTCTGAGGTTCTTACGGCATATTCTGATTGTTGTCATGTAAGAGAATGTACATTCCATATAAGAGAAAACTTTCCTTATAATATTTTCCAATCCATTGCTTCCTGCTGAATCTCTCATTTGTTCTTTTATCATTTTTCCTATAAAAACCCAGGCTGCTTAATTTTATTCTTATTAATCATTTATATAAGTTAAGAAAATATTTATTATATATACATTTTTATTAAAAATCTTTTCTTGGAGACTCTTACAACTTCTGTTGCAATCCATATTGATTGCATCAGGCATTTTGTACATATGTTGCCTTCATTCATTTATAGATATTTTTGCTTTTCTTTTTTAAAATCATTTTATTGGGGCTCATACAACTCATCACAATCCATACATACACCAATTGTGTAAAGCACACTTATACATTCATTACTTTCATCATTCTCAAAATTTGCTTTCCGCTTGGGTTCCTGGAATCAGCTTATTTCCCCTTTTCCCTCTCCCCCTCTCACCCTGCTCCTCTTCCCTCATGAACCCTTAATAATTTATACATTATTATTTTCTCTTATCTTACACTGCGCGGCGTCTCCCTTCACCCAATTTTCTGTTGCCCATCTCCCAGGGGGGAAGTTATATGTAGATCCTTGTGATCGGTTTCCCATTTCTACACCCACTTCCCTCCCAGTATCGCCACTCTCACCGCTAGTCCTGGGGGGGTTCATCTGTCCTGGATTTCCTGTGTTTCCAGTTCCCGTGTGTACCGCTGTGTATCTTCTGGTCTAATCAGGTTTGCAAGGTAGAATTGGGATCATGAGCGGTGCGGGGAGGAAGCGTTTAATAACTAGAGGAAGGTTGTGAGTTTCATTATTGCTACACTGAACCCTGAGTGACTCATCTCCTTCCCACTACCCCTCCGTAAGGGATGTCCAGTTGTCTACAGGTGGGCATTGGTCCCCCGTCATGCACTCCCCTCATTCATGATGATATAATCCCCCTCCTGCCTTTGTTGCTTGAAAACTGGTCCCCTCAGCCCTTCATGATCACACATGTTGGTGTGATGCTTCCATGTGGGCTTTGTTGCTTCTGGGCCTGCTTTTTTACTTTCAAGCCACTAAGACACGGGACGCTATATCGCTTGACAGCCAGTCACCATCAGCCTTCTTCACCACACTTACTTATGCACACATTCATCTTCAGCGTTTATGTGGGGAAGGTGATCACACAATGATGGTTTTTGTTCTTTGGTGTCTGCTACCTGATCCCTTCAACACCTCGTGTTCACTTAGGCTTGTGTGCTTCTTCTCTGTGGGCTTTGTTGCTTCCGAGCTAGATTTCAGCCTGTTTGCCTTCAAGCCTTTAAGACCCCCAGAGTTTCATTATATTGTGCAGAGAGTGGCTATGAGCCAAACTCACTCGACTGCACCCAACAACAATAACAGCAGGACTTGTGCTTCTAACAATATGCTGAAGAAGACTTTAAGAGAATCTCCCCTTCGTTTAGAGCAGCGGCTCTCGACCTGTGGGTCGTGTCTATTTAGGGGGTCAAACAGCCCTTTCATGGTGTGGCCTGAATTATAGCAGAAGCAAAATTATAGCTATGATGTAGCAACAAAAATAATTTTATGGTTGGTTGGTCACGACTACATGAGGAACTGTATGAAAGGGTCGTGAGTAAGAATGTTGAAAACCACTGTCCAAGAGGAAGACTCAATTCTTGATACAGTTGAAGGGCAACAAAATAGACTCAGCCCCAATATAGATGGGATAGCACAGTGGCTGCAACAATAAACACAAGCCAAAGAAACACTGCAAGGATGGCACAAGACGGGACAGTGTTTCATTATATTGACATAGAGTTGCTATGAGTCAAAACCCACAAGAAAAAAAAAACAGGACTTGTTTTTCTAACACTGTACCTAAGTAGACCTTAAGAGAATCTCCTATTAGTTTAGCGCAGCGGGCCTCAAACTGAGGGTCGTGACCCCTTTTGGGGAATGAATGACCCTTTCACGGCAGTGGACCGTTCATTAAAGTGGAAAAATTAGAGTTATGATGTAGCAATGAAAATAATTTCATGATTTGGCAGTCACCACTACATGAGGAATGGTATGAAAGAGTCGTGGCACTAGGAAGGTTGAGAACCACTTCCCTAGAGGAAGACAGAATTCTTGGTAGAGTAGAAGGGCAGCAAAGGAGAGGCAGCCCCTACAAGATTGATTAGCCCAGTGGCTGCAACAATGAGCACAGGCAAATGAACAACTCTGAGCATGGCATTGGACTGGGCAGCATTTCATTATATTGTGCATAGAGTTGCTGTGACCAGAAACCCACTCGACAGCACTCAACAAAAATAACTACAGGACTTGTGCTTCTAAAATATGGTGAAGTAGGACTTCAGAGAAAGTCCTTTAACTTTAGAGCAGCAGTTCTCAACCTGTGGGTCGCGCCCCTTGGGAGGGTAGAATGACCCTTTCACGGGGGTGGTCGGATTCATAACGGTAGTTCAATTAGGGTGACAAAGTACCAATGAAAATAATTTTATGGTTGCTGGTCTCCACTAAATGAGAATCAATATGAAAGTGTAGTGGCATTAGGAAGGTTAAGAACCACTTCTCTAGGGAAAGACACAAATTTGGTACAGAAGGGAAGGAAGAGAGCGGCAGTCTCCAACAAGTTGGATTAGCACAGTGGCTGCAACACTGAGGCCAAGCACACAAGCACGGTGAGGGTGGCACAGGGCAGGGCAGCGTTTCATTATATTGTGCATAGAGTTGCTAAGAGTCAAAACCCACTCGACGGAACTTAACGACAATAACTACAGGACGTGTACTTCTAACAATATGCTGAACTAGATCTTAAGAGAAACTCCTCTAAATTTAGAGCAGTGGTTCTTAACTTGTGTGTCGTGACCCCTATGGGGTTTCAGACGAGCCTCTCACAGGTGTTGCCCAATTCATAACAGTAGTGAAATCACAGTAATGGAGTAACAATGAAAAAAAATTACTGTTGGAGGATCACCACAACATTAAGAATTGTATAAAGGAGCCATGCCATTAAGAAGGTTCAGAAACACTGCCTGAGAGGAATACACAAAACGTGGTACTGCCGAAGGGCAGCAAGTGAGAGGCAGGCCCTACAAGATGGAATAGCTCAGTGGCTGCAACAATGAATGCCATCAACGAACCACTGTGACGACGGCACAGGACGGGGTAGCGTTTCATTATATTGTGCGTAGAGTTGCTGAGAGTCAAAACCCACTCGACGGCAACTAACAGCAACACAAAAAGAACTTGAGCTTCTAACAATATGCTGACGTAGATCTTAAGAGAAACACCTCTTAGTTTAGTGCAGGCTTCTCAGCCTATGAATCACGAACCCTTTTGGGGAGTGAGTGGGTTGAATGACCCTTTCACAAGGGTTGCCTGATTCATAAGATTAGCAAAATTACAGTTATGAAATATCAGCGAAAATTTTGTATGACTGGGGGTCCACCACTATTTTGGGAACTGCATGAAAGGGTCGTGGATTTAGGAAGATTGAGAACCACTGTCCGAGAGGAAGACACAAATGTTGGTAGAGTAGAAGGGCAGCAAAGGAGAGGCAGCCCCTCCAAGTTGGAATAGCTCAGTGGCTGCAACAACCAGCGCAAGCAAAGAACCACTGTGAGGAATGCACAGGATGGGGGAGCGTTTCGTTATATTTTGCATGGAGTTGCTATGAGCCAAAACCCACTTGAAGGCACCTAAATACAATAACAACAGGACTTTTGCTTCTAACAATGTGCTGAAATATATCTTAAGAGACATTCTTCATAGTTTGGAGCAGAGATTCTCAACCTGTGGGTCATGACTCCATTAGGGTGATGAACTACCCTTGCACAGGGGTGGCCCAATTCATAGCAGTAGCTACATTACAGTTATGAAGTAGCAATGACGATAAATTTATGACTGGGATTGTACCCACTACATGAGGAGTGGTGTAAAAGGCCTGTGGCATTAGAGAAAGGTTGAGAGCCACTGTCTTCGAGCAAGACAGAAATCTTGGCAGAGCAGAAAGGCAGCAAATGAGAGGCTGACCCCCAGATGATAGATTAGCGCAGTGGCTGCAACAATGCGTGCAGACAAGAAACCACTGTGAGGATGGCACAGGACGGGGCAGCGTTTCATTATCTTGTGTGTGGAGTTGCTGAGAATCGAAACCCACGGGACAACACCTAACAACAATCACTGTAGGACTCATGCTTTTCACAATACGGTGCTGTAGATCCTAAGAGAAAATCCTCTTAGTTTAGAGCAGTGGTTCTCAACCTGTGGGTCGCGAGCCCTTTGGGAGGGTCAAATGACCCTTTCACAGTGGAGGCCTGATTCATGACTGTAGCAAAATTAAAGTTACGAAGTAGCAATGAAAATAATTTTATGATTGGGGGTTCATCACTACATGAGGAAATGAATGAAAGGGCAGTAGAGGGGCAGCAAAAGAGAGGCAGCCCCCCAAAAGTTGGATTAGCCCATGGTTGCAACAATGACAACAAGCAAAATAACCACTGTGAAGGTGGCACGAGATGGGGTCACGTTTCATTATATTGTGTATAGAGTTGCTATGAGCCAGCGCACACTCAAAGGCACCAAACAATAACAACAGGACTGTGTGTCTATGAATATGCTAAAGTAAACCTTAAGAGAAACTCCCCTTAGTTTAGACCAGTGGTTCTGATACTGTGTCACAGTGCCTTTAGAAGACTAATGAACCTTTCACATGGGTGTCCTGATCCATAACAGAAGCGGAATTACAGTTATGATGTAGCAATGAAAATATTTTATGGTTGGGGAGTCACCACTACATGAGGACTGGTATGAAATAGTAGTGGCATTCAGAAAGTTGAGAACCACTATTCTTGAGGAAGACACAAATCTTGGTACGGAAGGGCAGGAAAAGAGAGGTAGTCCCTAACAAGATGGATTACCACAGTGGCCGCAACAATGAGCGCAAACAGAAGAACCACCGTGAGGATGCACAGGGCAGGACAACGTTTCATTACATTGTGCATAGGGTTGGTATGAGCCAAAACCCATTTGAAGGCAGCCAAAAACAAGAACAGGATTTGTGCTTCTAACAATATGCTGAAACATCCCTTAAAAAGAAACTCCTCTTAGTGTAGAATAGCAGTTCTCAAACTGTGGGTCGTGATGCCTTTTGGGGGGTGGGGTGGAGAAGGACTATATCATATGGTGGCCTGATTCATAACAGTAGCATAATTTTAGTTATAAAGTAACAAGGAAAGTAATTTTATGATTGGGGGGGGGGAGGTCACCAATACATGAGGAATGGTGTGAAAGAGTCGTGCATTAGGAAGTTTGAGAACCACTGCCCTAGAGGAAGACACAAATCTGGTTTCAGTAGAGTGTCAGCAAATGAGAGTCAGTCCCCCAAAAGATGGATTAGCACAGAGACTGCAACAATGAGTGAAAACAAAAGAAAAGTGTGAGGGTGTTAGAGGATGGAACAGTGTTTCATGATACTGTGCATAGAGTTGTTATGAGCCAACTTTGAGCCAAACCCACTCGACAGCCCCTAACAACAATAAGAACAGGACTCGTGCGTGTAATAATATACTGAGCTATACCACAGGAGAAACTCCTCTTAATTTAGAACAGCGGTTCTCAACCTGTGATTTGTGACCACTTTGGTTGGTTGAACAACCCTTTCACAGGGTGACTAGATTCATAAGACTTGCAAAATTACAGTTATGGAATAACAGTAGAAAAAACCTTTATGCTTTGGGGACCACCACTACACATTGGAAAGTGTATGGAAAGGTCGTAGAAATAGGAAGGGTGAGAAACACTGTCCTAGAGGAAGACGCAAGTACAGTAGAAGGGCAGCAGAAGAGAGGAAGTCCCTACAAGACGGATTTGCACGGTGGCTGCAACAATGAGCACAAGCAAAGAACCACCGTGAGGATGATGCAAGACTGGGCAGGTCTTTATTATATTGTGCACAGGGTTGCTATGAGCCCAAACCCTCTCCACGGCCCAAACAACAATAACAGGAGATATCATACAACTAACAGTATGCTCAACTAAACCGTGAGAGAAACTGCTCTTAGTTTAGAGCAGCCGTTCTCAACTTGTGAGTGGTAAATCCTTTGGGGGTGTTCGAATGACCCTCCCATAGGCGTGGCCAGATAGGTAACAGTAGCAAAATTACAGTTATGAAGTAGCAACAGTACAATTTTTTTGGTTGGGGGGTCATTACTACACGAGGCACTGTATGAAAGGGTCGTGGCATTAGGATTGCTGAAAACCACAGTCCTACAGGAAGACACAAGTCTTGATACAGTTGAAGGGCCGCAATATAGAGTCAACCCCCAAATAGATGGAATAGCATAGTGGCTGCAGCAATGAACTCAAGCTAAGGGAACACTGTGAGGATGGCACAAGATGGGGCAACGTTACATTATATGGAGCATAGAGTTGCTATGAGTCAAAACCCACTCGACTGCACCTGACAACAAAACAACAGGACTTGTGTTTCTTATAATGTGCTGAAGTAGACCTTAAGAGAAACTCCTATTAGTTTAGTGCAGCGGTTCTCAACTTTTGGGTCATGAGCCCTGTTGGGGGATGAATGAACCTTTCATAGTGGTCGCCCAGTCATAACAGTAGAAAAATTAGAGTTACAAAGTTGCAATGAAAATAATTTTATGATTTGGCAGTCAGCACTATATGAGGAACGGTATGAAAATGTTGTGGCATTAGGAAGGTTGAGAACCACTGCCCTAAAGGAAGACACAAATCTTGGTGGAGTAGAAGGGCAACAAAAAATAGCCAGCCCCCACAAATATGGCTCCAACAATGAGCACTAGCAAACAACCACTGGCAGGATGGCACAGGTCTGGGAAGCATTTCATGATATTGTGCATAGAGATGCGATGAGCCAAAACCCCCTCCGCGGAACTTAACAACAATAACAACAGGGCTTGTGTGTTTAACAATATGCTGAAGTAAATCTTAAGAGCAACTCTTCTTAGTTTACAGCAGGGTTCTCAACATTGGGTCGTGAACACTTTCAGGTGGGGGGTGTTTTGAATCACCCCTTCACAGTGATGGCCTGATTCATAACAGTAGCAAAAGTACAGTTATGAAATATCAATGAATATAATTGTATGATCCATAACAGAGGCAAAATTACAATTATGATGTAGCAATGCAAATATTTTATGGTTGGATGTCACCACTAAACGAGGAATGGTGTGAAGTGGTTGTGGCATTTGGAAAGTTGAGAACCACTGCTCTAGAGGAAGACACATATCTTGGTACAGAAGGGCAGGAAACGAGAGGCAGTGCCCAACAAGATGGATTAGCACAGTGGCTGCAAAAATGAGTGTGAGCAAAAGAACCACTGTATGGAAGGCACAGGATGGGAAAGCATTTCATTACATGGTGCATAGAGTTGGTATGAGCCTAAACCCATTCGAAGGCACCAAACAACAGGATTTGTGCCTCTAACAATATGCTGAAGAAGACTTTAAAAGAAACTCTTAGTGTAGAGTAACAGTTCTCTAACTGTGGGTCACGACGTCTTAGGAGGGAACAATGAGCATTTCACATGGGTGACCTGATTCATAACAATAGCAAATTTATAGTTATGGAGTAACAAGGAAAATAATTTTATGACTGGGGGGGTTCACTAGTACATGAGGAATGGTGTGAAAGAGTCATGACATTAGGAAGGTTGAGAACCACTGCCCTAGAGGGAGACATAGATCTGGGTACAGTAGAAGGGCAGCAAAAAGAGGCAGCCCACAGCACGATGGAATACAACAGTGACTGCAACAATCCGCGCAAGCAAAAGAACCACTGGGAGGATGGCGCAGGACAGGACACCTTTCCATCATATTGTGCTTAGAGTTGCTAGGCGTCGAAAGCTACACAACAGAATCTAACAATAACTATAGGATTTGTGCTTCTGACAATAGGATGAAGTAGATATTAAGAGAAACTCCTCTTACTTTAGACCAGCGGTTTTTAACCTGTGGTTCGCGACCACTTTTCGCGATCGAATGACCCTTTCACAGGTGTGAAATGATTCATAACTATAGGAAAATTACAGTTATGAAGTAACAATAATGTTATGATGGGGGTCACCACTACATGAGGAACTGTATGAAAGGGTCATGGCATTAGGAAATTTGACAACCACTGCCCTAGAGGAAGACACAAGTCTTGGTACAGTAGAAAGGCCACAAAAAAGAGGCAGCTACCCAAAAGTTGGATTAGCACAGTGGCTGCAACAATGCGCATAAGCAAAAGAACCACTGTGAGGATGGCATAGGATGGTAAAGTGTTTCATTATATTGTACATAGAGTTACTATGAGCCAAAACCCACTCGATGGTGCCTAACACCAATAACAACAGAACTTGTGCATCTACCAGTATGCTGAATTCTATCTTAAGAGAATCTCCTCTTAGTTTAGAGCAGGGGATCTTCACCTGTGTGTCACAACCCCTTTGTGGATATGGAATGAAAATTTCACAGGGGTGTCGTGACTCATAACAGTAACAAAATTACAGTTATGAAGCTGCAATGAAATCATTTTATGGTTGGGGGGGGTCACCACTAAATGAGAATCGGTATGAAAATATCATGGCATTAGGAAAGTTGAGAACCACTGCTCTAGAGGAAGTCCCAAATCTTGGTATGAAAGGGCAGGAAAAGAGAGGCGGTCCCCAACAAGATGCATTAGCACAGTGGCTGCAACAATGAGCGCAAGCAGAGAACCACTGTGAGGATGTCACAGGACAGGGCGGCGTTTCATTATATTGTGCGTAGAGTTGCTATGAGACATACCCACTCGACGGCACCTAACAACAACAACCAATGGACTTGAGCTTCTAACAGTATGGTGAAATAGACCTGAAGAGAAACTCCTCTCAATTTAGAGCAGCGGTTCTCACCATGTGTGTCGTGACCCCTTTGGGGCTTAGACGAACCCTTTACAGGGTTGCACTATTCATAACTTGTAACAAAACGAGAGTTATGAAGTAGCAAAGAATATAATTTTATGATTGGGGGTCTACCACTGCAAAGGAAACTGTATGAAAGTGCCGTGGATTTAGGAAGGTTGAGAAGCACTGTCCTAGAGGAAGACACAGATATTGGTAGAGTAGAAGGGCAGCAAAGGAGAGGCAGCCCCTACAATTTGGAATAGCTCAGTGGTTGCAACAATGAGCGCAAGCAAAGAACCACTGTGAGGAATGCACAGGACGGGGCAGCGTTTCAGTACATTGTACATAGAGTTGCTGTGAGCCAAAATCCACTCGACGGCACCTAACAACAACAACAACAACAACAACAGGACTTGGGCGTCTAAAAATATACTGAACTACATCTTAAAGAAACACCTCTTAGTTTAGAGCAGCGGTTCTCAACCTGTGGATCGGGCCCTCTTTGGGGGTTGAGATACCCATTCACAGGGGTCGGTCTCTTCTTCATAGTAGCAAAATTACAGTTATGAAGTAGCAACGAAAATATTTTTATGAATGGATGTTCACCACAACATCAGGAACTTCATTATAGTGCCAAGGCATTAGGAAGGTTGAGAACCACTGTTTTAGAGCATAGGAAATCTGATGCAATACTGCATATTTTAACACACATGAAGTTGGAAAATAAAGGAAATTGGGAGAGGACAGTAGTATCAAATTCCTATGAGTCAGAATTGCTCTATATCATAGAGTAGCTAAGACAATGAGAAGAAATGACAAAGTCAAAGAGCTGAAGAGAAAATTCCATAGGACACGTGGCAACAGCTTTATGCTCTTGTTAGACCCTCGAGGCCTCCTTATCTTTTGTTGGCTTTCTTAAGCCCATCCCCACCACTGTGAATAGTCTTCATTAAACTCTCTTTTTTTTTTAAACTCTCTTTAATTAAACCTTCTGCATGGTTTGTTTTCTGCTGGAACCCTCAGAGATATTTAATTTTCTGGATTGCAATTCATCTCTAGCATACAGAAATCTTTCAAGAGTTTGTTTTATGTTTTGTTTTCATCCACAATAGCATTTCCTTCCAGATTTGTTTGTCCTTGAAACATGATCAGTAGTTCTTTCCTCTCCAATGAAACCCAAGTGATACGCTGCCTGACTGCCTAGGAAGTTCATGTGTAGCCTACATGGAGATCCCAACCATTCCCTAGACAAGTGTTTCTCAAACTTCCGAATGCCATGATTCTTTCATACAGTTCCTCAGGTTGTGTTTACCCCGATCATAAAAATTATTTCATTGCTCATTCATCACTGTAATTTTGCTACTGCGATGAACCAGGCAACCCCTGTGAAAGTGTCATTGGACCCCCAAAGGTGTTGTGACCCACTGGTTGAGATCCACTACCTTAGACCAACGTATGGCCCGAGGGCTGTATAGGGCCCCCCAAATAATCAATTGCTGCCAGCATCACACATCTCACCAACGAGAAGCATTTGTAGCCATCACCTTAGGGGTGAGTTCATTAAATATTTGACCTCTATGGCCCCATGAATGATGTTATAAATCACCACATGGTCCTTGGCAGAAAAACAGGTTTCCAGCTCCTGCTCCAGACCAAAGGTTCCCAAACGTATTCTGCCTACTGCCCTCTTTTCAGAAAAAGAAATTACTCAGGACCCCCCCAGCAATGAAAGAATTTTGTACTATAGCCCACCATCCAGGATAAAATGTAGATATCTGATTTGTAGATCTCTGGATTTTTCTGTGCCCAGTAGGTGGGTGGTGTTGCCCACTTTGGGAAACGAGACTCTAGGAAAATCAGGTGTGTTTTCACTCTCTCTGCAAGAATTTCAGTTGAGGAGCAACATCTGTCTTGAAAGAAGTGTATCCAGATTGCTCCTTAGAGGCAAGGATGGCTAGACTTCATCTCACATCCTTGGGCATCAGGAGCTATGAGGAGCAACATCACGCAAAAGGGCATCATGCTTGGTAAAGGGGCGCCCAAAAGGGGAGGACCCTCACCAAGATGGATGGACAAAGTTTCTACAACAACACACTAAAACTTAACAATTGTGAGGCTGGCACAGGAGCAGGCAGTATTTCTTTCGGTTGTATGTAGAGTCGCCACAAGTTGAAACCAACTTGACAGCATCCAACAAAACCAGATGTGGAGAAAGCAAGGCCTGGTCTGTGTACAGTGGCCCCACCGAGGTTCCTCATCAGTTGTGTTTGAATGGGCCAGGTGCTCTCACAAACCTCCTCTTCAATAGACAACTTAGAATGTTTGCTTTGTGCCCAGGAACCATCCTGAAATTTAAAATGACCATTTGGCACTGAGTTGATTGCGATTCATGGTGAGTCATAGGACTTTCAATGGGCATAACCTTTCAGAAACAGATGGCCAGGCTTTTCTTCCAAGGTATTTCTGGGTGCGCTTGAACCTCCTCAGTTTCTGTTAATGGCCAAGTGTTTTAACCATTTGTACTCTCCAGGGATGACTCACAGCTCTATATATCCTTAAAACTAACATCTCTCCTCTCTTTGGAAAGCCATGGCAATTGATCTCTTTCAGTAGATTTACCTTCTTTAAATATAGGAATGACATATACTTCTACCACCTCACAGAAAATGTCAGAAACTCGTAGCTCTCATTTAATAATGGCGTGGGTGATTACATATTGGGCTGCTAAGCCCAAAGCCAACAGTTCAATACCACCAGCCACTCTCAGGGAAAAACATGAAACTTTCCAATCCTATAAAGTTACAATCTCAAATACCTACAGGAGCAGTTGGACCCTGTCCTATAGGGTAGAACTCAGGTCATGGGGAGTCAGAGTGGATTCGATGGCAGTGAGTTTGGTTTGTTTTTGGACTCCCCTCCTACCACAATAGCTCACAATTACTAAGTGCATGTTATGTACTAGTGTTCTAAGCATTGCATGTACATTCACTCATTTCATCCCACGGGTGGTGGTGTGGGTGAAGCATTAGAACTGCTAACCAGAAGGTTGGTGGTTCAAACCCACCAGCTGTTCTTCGGAATCAAGATGGGGCTGTCTGAGCTCATAAAGATTTTCAGGGTCGGACGTCTGCAGGGACAGTTATTACTTTATCCTGCTGAGTTGCTATGAGTCTGAATGAACTCTAGAGAAGTGGGGTTTTGGTGACTTTTGCAACCCCTTTAAGAGGAGCGCTGTCGGGGCAATAGAGAAGCACTTGACTATTTACCACTAGCATAGCGAAACCCTCAGCAGCTTCCCATGAGAATGATGCATCAATTTGCTCCAGTATCAGTCACAGCCTATGGGAACGCCTATAGAATGGTTCCACTCTGTCCTCCAGGCTCACTATGAGTTGGAATCGACTGACCCATTGGTAGTGCATCAGCTTCTGTCTATAGGTGAGAACACGAATGCACAGAGAGGTGAAGCCATCTGGCCCAGGGGTAACCAGGTTATTCAAGGGAGAGCTGGAATTTAAATCCCAGCAGACCAGCTTCAGAGACTACAGGCTTAGCTCTACCGTCTGCTGATATCTGGACTAAGAGTGGTTGGATTTTGCCTCCTTTGCCCTACACATCATCTCCACTGTCCCCTATCAAGCAAAATTAGCTTGAGTATTGAACAGGCACCCTCCAGCCCTGCCTGATTTCACACGCGCAGGGGAGAAAAGGATAGGGAGATCACTGGGCTGTTTTAGCTGCCACCTCTACTCGCACTGTGCCAACACACCCACAACGAAGTCAGAGAAAGTATTCTTGGCCTTGTAACCACTCCTCAGCCCTGACACCTTGCAGAGAGCCAAAGCCACTCTCTTGGACACCCACTCGACTGCTACCTGGGAACTTCCCATGGAGCATTTGGGGAAAAGGAGAGGGAGCACGCCTGCAATGTAATTAACATTATGACAACTTGTTCCCCCCTTGGAGAATGACACCATTAGCTGCTTCAATTGTGCATGAAATGTAAATTACACGATTCAGGGGTATCATGTCTGAGCAGCCATGATGCTAAGTGACAAGGCTCTCCATCGAGCAGCCCCTCCCCAAGCAGGAGGAACTAAGAAACCCAAGCCCCGAGGCCGACAGCTGAGACCGAGGTCCTGTGGTCTTTGAGTGTGCCTGCTTCACAGAGCCCACAAGGGAGGATCTTTCCGGGTGGCCCTGGATGCCAGGCTGGGATGTTCCAGCCACCTGCTGTCATCACCCTGGCCCTCCCATTTTCTTTAAAGGGAGTCGAAAGCTGGACAGCACTCTTTCCTCTCTATCTCTCAGAAAATTAGGAAAAAGGGGTGGTGGCTGTGGTTGTGGTAATACCCTTCTTGCTAAGGAGTTTTGGTGATGCTGTGGGTTAAGCATCCTGCTAGCCATTCTGCCTCCCATTCATTACTCTGTCTGGCTCAAATTACTTCGTGTTCACTCCCTGGCCAGCCCCCCACAGTTCCCTACCCCCTTTCACCACGAACTCTCTGGACACTACTCGAAATCAGCTTGAGACACTGGATCAGCCACACTTCTTTGTGGCCCATGAAAGAACTTTCCAAAACCTCATGTCACAAGCAGGTCCACTTGCTTTTAGAGAAGAGGCATAGGCGAAATTGTATGTTTCCACCTTGAGAGGGGCAAGCACCACCATGTACAATTAGTAGGTGACCACCAGTGTGTCACTTTTGTGGTCACCACACATCTCCTTTGGGGACCCCTTTGCCCCTCTCCTAGCACCCTGATCCCTGGTGCCATGGCTAGACTGGGATGGGAAATCCATGGGCTCAAACAGGAACTTCCAGGTGGAATCAGAGCCACTGTCCCCTCTGCAGAGCCTCTGTGAGTACAGGGAGTTTGGAAACACAGCCTAAAGCTGCCGTAGGATAATTTTAAGAAATGATCACGCATTTACCCTAATGTCAACTGTACAAATCCCACAACCACCCTTCAAATGCCCTGCCACTGAGCAGAGCCAAAAGCAGGAAGAGCCAAAACCTACATATGGGTACAGGAAGACCTCTGGAAGGTGTCCCTGTGGGGTGCCAGGGAAGGGGGAGAATGGAGTTGAGGAGGCTCAGGGGCTCAGGCTCAGGCTGGGTAAGAGCCAGAGTTCCTAGTTTGACTCTCTCTTTGTCTCTCTGCCTAACCACCCACCTCCCACCCAGTCCAGGAGATTCTTTGAACAGGGCCCACAGGGTCAGAGGTGAGAGCTGTCAGCTCCTGTTACTACCCTGACTTGGGAAACCTCTCTCATTCTGGAAATTCATATATTATCTTGGGCTTTGATCAAGATCCAGGTCAAGCTTCCCCTCCCCCTTTTCTCAGAGAGGCACTTGGTCAGAATGGCAAATAGCCCTCAACCGTGCCATGCACTCCGCCTCTTCATTCCCTGTTCCCTTCGAACCATCTGCTGCAAAAAAAAAAAATCACAAAACAGCCCGATGGAGGGCAGGTCAGTGCTTCTTTTTCAGACTTCCCTCTCATTCTTTCTCTGGTCGCATCATCATTCCAGGTACAGCAAACCCATTACTGTCCAGTCAATTCCAACTCATGGAGACCCTATGTAAGTTTTCCAACGTTGTCCAACATTACTGGAACAGACAGCCTCATCGTTTCCCTTGAAGTAGCTGGTGGTTTGAACAGTCAACCTTTGAGCTAGCAGTTCAACATTTACATGACATCCCTTTAGAGTGGTGAGTCATAGTCTGCAGACACCGTGGGCGAGAATCATTGTTCTGGCTTATTTTCATAAGGTGGGATTCTAGGTAGGCAGGTGTGACGCAGGTGTAACTGGAAGTCGACTTGATGGCAACAAACAACAACACTGATGTCATTGTTTTGGGACTTGGGAACTGAGACCTCTGAGGCATGGAGCTAAGTAACAGCTACTTCAGGTTTGTTAGGTACTTCATTGCTGAGCTCTGCTCTAGATACTGGGAATAAAGCTAGAAGGAAGGTGGCATCTCTGTTCCTGGGGTTGAGAGATGAGAGGGGTTGGGAAACTTCCTGTCCTGTTAGTAGTGGGTGTGGACATAGTTTCTGCTGTTAGATGCCATTGAGTCAGTTCCAACCCCTAGCCACACTATGGATAATAGAATGAAACACAACCCAGTCCTGCCCCATCCTCTCAATTGTTGTTATGTTTGAGCCCCTTGTTGCAGCCACTGTGTCAATCCATTGGCCGAAGTTCTTCCTCATTTTCACTGCCGCTCTGCTTCACCTAGCAGGACGTACTTCCTCCTCCAGGGACTGGTCTCTCCCTAACAGTATGTCCAAAGTACGTGAGGGGAAGCCTCACCATCCTGGTTTCTAAGGAGTATTCTGGCTGTACTTCTAACCCACATTTGTTTGTCCTTTGGCAGTTCATAGTACTTTCAATATTCTTCACCAGCCTCCCAATTCAAATGCATTGATTCTTCTCTGATCTTCCTTTTCAATGTCCAACTTTCACGTGCATAGAAGGCATTCGAAAATATGACTAAGATGGCTTTAGTCAGGTGCACCTTAATGTAACATTCTTGCTCTTAAACACTTTGAAGAACACTTTTGAAATAGGTCTCTGGCGGCAGCACGCAGCCCGTTTAAGGGTGAGGAGGAGGGGCGCACAGGTGGAAGCCCATGGCCCCTTTAAGGCTTGGCCTACTTGGCAGCAGCTGGAGCCTATTGAGAACATGACAGGAGGCCAGCCAGCACTTCCTATAGAGGTCAAGGGCTCATTCTGAAGGCTGTGAGCCAGTCTCAGAGCCGCACTGCCTCCATGGGCCATAATGACCTAATGCGCAAGGCCTAAGACTTCAAAGACCAGGTGTGGCCTGTGCAGCCTTCCCAGACTCCTGCCCACCAGGGAGGGCCTTGCCACCATGACCCCTGATGTGGGTCTGCAGCCCACCAGGCACCTGGCCAGCAACCAGGATCCTCGCCCTGCCCAGCTGACCCACCCAGGACCACACTCCAGACCCCCTGCCCCCACCCTGGGCCTGCTCACCACCAAGACTCTGCCCTGGGCCCGCTGCCCACCCAGGAACCTGCATAAGTGCCCTTGCCAACCCTGGGTCCAGTCCAGGCCGGGAACACACCTGGGATCCCTGTTCCAGGTCCCTGCCCACCTGGGTCTGGGCCTGCCACAAAGACCCTGCCCGAGGCCCTCTGCCTACCCAGGAAACACCCCCTGCCCAGCTAGCCCCTGGCTCATCTGGGCACTGCCCCAGGCCCCCTGTCTGCCCAAGATCTTGTGTTAGCCTGACTGGCCATGGAGGATGGAGAGGAAGAGGGACCCTGCCCAGGCCCCTGCACCCAATCCCACTTGGGAAGCCCTGGGTTGGTCCAGCCCCAAAGGTGGCTCCCCTCCTCCAGGCCCACATACCCAGAACTCCATTGGGCCCACTGCTTACCTGAGGCCTCCCCATCAAGGGCTTGGGATATGTAACCCCAGCCTGGGATGGGCTCCTAGCTTGCTAGAGCCCCATGCCACTCTCCTTAAGCCTCAACTATTTAAGATCCCTAGAAAGTGCCTGTGGGCGCCCTTGTTGCATATCACTCTGGCTGTAAGGGGCTAGGCTGTAGCTCTTGAAACTTGTCTTCTCCATTCTGAACCTTTAGGACATTGGTCCTTCCACAGGGCAGTTCTACAGAAGTGGCAGGGAACTCTATTCCCGAGTGGAGTTGGCCAGGTTTGAGTGGGGGGTGCCCTGGCAGGGACCCCAACTTGGGAGAACAGCCCATCTCCCCTTTCTCTTTCCCAGCTGCAAAAAAAGAAAGAGATCTCAAACAGCAGATTTACCCAATACAATACATCCCTTTAGTTCTTGACCGGGGCTCGCATGATCATTTATTGTGGACTCCAGAAAGAAGATAGCTCTGATCACTTCAGCCTTTTCTCCATTTATCATGATCATGTTGTAGATGACAGGGTCATAATTACATATAAATATGTCCCTGGGACCCAGCTCCTGGGGAGTCCCAAACAACTTGATGTAAAGAAAATAAGAGAGAGAAAACAAGCACTCTGAGCTCTTGGTTGGAAGGACAGTCCTTTGTGAATAGAGAGCTGCAAGGATATTGGAGTTCCGGAAGGGGGGCAAACAGTTCCACACACAACTATTTAACAAATCATTTGCCGTTGGAACCCACCCAGGGACACCATGGAGGACAGGCCTGGCAACCTGCTTAAAGCCTATAGTCTTGAAAGTCCTATGCAATGCACACATGGGGGCACCATGAGTCAGAATCAACTCTCTCATGCCTGTTTTGGTTTGGGGCGAGGAGCTATTAGAAGCAGTGGGGTATAATGTTGAATCCCAAAAAAGGAAGGATTTGGTCACCATTAAAGTGACTTCTGACCAAATTACTAACAATCATAGGGACTTTTGTGGGAGAAAGATGAGGAGTGCTACTGCTGTAAATATTTCGTGTCAAAAACCCACAGACAGTTCTACCCTGTCCTATGCAGTCGCTGACTTGCTGTCAACTGGATGGCACTAAGATAGCACCTATCTGCTGAAAGGTTGCCATGCGGCAGGACTTGTGCCAAGTCCACTATGGTTATGCCTATGATCTTTGTGGGAGACAAAGCCCTGCTTATGTTTAATGTCTCTGTTGTCAGATCGCTCCATTGTCCAGTCCTGGCTCTATGTCCTTCTAGCTCCATGACCTGGGACAAATCATTGAACCCCCTTTGCGCTGCTGTGTGTAGAAGGGAAGTGAAAAATAGTGTTTAGGTTGTGTGTTCGAGGTTGAGTTTGAATGCATCAATAGATAGAAAGACCTTGTTGTTGTTGTTAGTCTCCAGTAAGTCAAATTTGACTCCTTTTGACCGTAGGTCTGATAGGACAAATCACTGCCCAATCCTATGCCATCTTCCTGCCCATCGGCAGGTTTGAGGTCATTGTTGTGATTATGGTGCCAGTCCGTGTCATGAAGAGTTTCCCCAGATCCACATGATGTCCTCTTCTTGCAACTGGTCTTTCCTAACGACATGACAACATTTTGCCATTCTCTCTTCTAAGAACATTCTGTGAAGAGTGTCCTGGCTCAATTTCCTCCAGGACTGATTTGCTCATTCTCCTGGCCACACACAGTATACTCCACACACGGTCTTTGCCATCACTGCCATTCAAATGCCTCAATCCTTCTGAGAATCCTGGTCCTCACTGTTGTCCCCATGAGAAACTCCATTTCTCGCAGCTTGCTTCGGATCTGCTGAAGTGGAATCTGAGTTTCTGTTAGACCCCAAGGGCATTGTATTTGTGTGCCTGCTAGAAGCACGGCTGGGGAACAATGTCTGGCCCATAGTAAGTGCTGTATAATTATTGGTTGTGATCAGTGTCATTATTTATTACTCCATCTAATCTTTCCAGCACACTCACAGGTCAGGAAACCAAGATTCTGAGCCTGCCAGTGCCTTTGCTGAGGTTACCCCTCAGGAGAGGGCAGGGGATCCATGCAAATCGAATATAGGATCAGGCCAACATTTGGATCACTCTGAATGGAGACACAGTCAATGCTCATTAACCAGTCACTCCCCATTGCTTTCGTCACCCAATCCTTATCAACCGTGACTCTGCTTGCTGTCTATGGATTTCCCTATGGATTCTGCATATTTTATATCAATCTCATTATGGTCTGACTTGTTTCACTCAGCAGAAGGTGTTCAAGGTCCCTGCATGGTGTAGCATGTTCCAAAACATCATTCCTTTTTAAAGGCTGAATAATATTCCATTGTATGACTTAGATATTGTTTGGTTTATCCATTCTTCGGGCCCCGGGCACTTTGGTAATAGTCACCTTTCAGCTATTGTGGGTAGTGCTGCAGTGATATTGTATACCACATCTCTTTGAGTCTCTGTTTGTTATTCTTTGAGGTATATGCTTAAATGTAGAATTGTGAGGTGGTCATGGATTTCCTCTTCCTTGGATCCATGATCAACGCTCATGCAAGCAGCAGTCAACAGCTTAAAAAATGCATTGCATTATATTGGCTAAATATTCACAAGACCTCTTTAGAGTATTGAAAAGCAGGGATTCTATTTTGAGAACTAAGGTGCATCTGACACAAGCCATAGTATGTTCAACACTTCCTATGCATGTAAAATTTGGAGATTAAATAAGGCAGGCCAAAGAAGAATCGATGCATTTGAATTATGGTGCTAGGAAAAAAGAACCATAGAAAGTACTATGGACTACCAGAAGCACCAATAAACTTGTCTTGGAAGAAGCACAGGCCAAATGCTCCTTAGAAGTAAGGATGGCCAGATTTTGTCACCCTTTGGATATGTATTTTCAACATGTTGTCAGGAGAGACCAGGCCCAGGAATAGGACATCATGCTTGGTAAAGTGGAAGGGCAATGGAAAAGAGGAAGGCTCTCATGGGATGGATGGACATGGGGGCTGCAGTAATGGGCTCAAACATAAGAACAATTGTGATGATGGTACTGGGTGGCGTTGTGTTCTGTTTGACATAGGGTTGTTATGAGTGGGAACCAACAGGACCGACCCTAACAACAATAGTAAATCTCTGACTTGTTAAGAAGAAACAAGCATTTTTCATTTCCTCTATGAGCCAGGCACTGAGAAGACCCTGAAGGTCCAGATA
Source organism: Tenrec ecaudatus (assembly GCF_050624435.1). Lineage (NCBI taxonomy): Eukaryota > Metazoa > Chordata > Mammalia > Afrosoricida > Tenrecidae > Tenrec > Tenrec ecaudatus. The sequence goes on from NW_027459468.1 coordinate 1,100,396, forward strand.
GAAACAGCACTTGACCCCTACCCATGATGGGTTCCCAGTCTAGGGGTGAGGCAGCAGATCTCCACTTTTGGATGAGACCTATGCAGCCCTCTTGGGGTTCTAGTGTGTGCTGGAGAGACTCCAGTTAACTTTGCTTTTCTCTATATCCGCCTTTAGGGAAGTGGAAGAACTTTAGAATAAAGCATCCCCCGAGATTTCTGTTGCACAATTAGACAAAAGGAAACCAATGGTGGCTAAAGAGAGTGAACAGAGAATCCAGAGCTGTGTCCGGGTCCTTGGCCATGCAGCTATCAATCAGCACAGTTGAGTTCAGTAATCAGGAAGCGAAGATCCTCAATATCTGGATCCAGTAGGTATAGAAGGCGTAGCTTCAAAGATAAAGAAGGATAAACCCTCTTTCGCTTTCAGGAGGAACTCACCCAGGGAGAACTCATTCAGGTGGGACTGCACTAAAGCCTTAGAACTGGGAGGGTCCATAGGAGCATGTTTACTGCCAGAACAGTGGCTTCCCATTCAAGAGCTTCTATCATATTCCAGCTCATGAATGGTCCTTCGAGTGCCTTGGTTCTTTTGCTGTGACTTCTGTGGCATCACTTGAACTCTCCATCCCCTCCAGCCAGGAGCAGTGGCAGGAAAAATCTATTAGGGAGAAGTGAGAGAGTGAGCTAGGAGATATTCCGTACACAGATTGCAGTCTCCTTCAGCAAAGGCCCTGTGGGGTGGGGACTTAACTTTTCTGATTCTCTCCTGTTAGAAGTCAACACGGAGCTAAAGAAGCATGAATGGAAGAAAGCAGGATGATGAGCTGACAGCTTTTCCATAAGGAAATAATAGCCAGAAGGGCTCCAAGTTGTGATGAGGGGATGGTGGGGAGGGGAACACACGTGCTGCTACCAAGAGGAGAGTGAGGAGCAAGAGACCAGTAGAGGCTAGTCTCAAAGCCATCTCCAATAACATTTCCCCAACAGGCTGTTTTCCTCTCTCCACTCTAAACACGTCAGCCTTCACCTCCACCAAGCACCGAAACCCCCAATGCAGCCTTTATCTGCCCATTCCTCCCACCAATTGGTCCAGGTTACTATGGGAACTATGGGAGTAGTAAAGGGTTCCCTCTATTACTACCTACCTCCCTGATTTCAGCACAGATCAATCAACCCGTCCCCGCAGCCCCATATCTAAGGGGAAGGTACTAGGGGAGAGTAAGGAAAAGATAGATTCAACACAGGACTAGAACAATAGTGAAAAACTTACAAAGAGAGCGAGTGATGTAATTCCAGAGTATTAGTCAATTCCTTTTGTCCTTCCAGCTACCATCCTCTCGCCCAGCTTAACTCCCTGAAGGAGGAAGGATCTCTCAGTGGGTGTCTGCAAAGGTGAGGTTCCAGGCCACTTGGGGGCTTCTGAGGGTTCCCTTCCAAATTTGCCTTCCCTCCCTTCAAAAGAAAGTCACTGGGACTCACCAGCCAGAGTTGGCAAGGCTACCACTGAGTTGCCCAGTTAAGGTTTATGTCCTGGGGAAGACTGTAGCTCACAAAATGCCTTCAAGGGATTGTTTCTTCCCTACAAGCTCTTCCAGAATCTTGTCATTCTACATCCCAAGTTGGAGTCTATGTTTCCTCCTTTGAACCCACGCCAGCCTTATGGCTCTCCAGGAGTCAAGTTTGGCAGGTGAGGTGCAGTGTGACTTCTGAGGTAATACAGCTCCCACCTGGCTCTTTCTCTGTACAAGACCCTCTGAGTCCAGTCCCCTTGCTGTGAGGAAGTGTGATGAAGAAGCCACATGCAGATGCTGACACTAGTCCCTCTTAAAGTCCCCAGCAAACACCAGTGGCCATTGTCAAGTACACCAGTGGGGAAGCTGTGTGAGATGTCTCCATCATAAGCCACTGCCAGACGGCAACAGCACAGAAGAATCTGCTAGCTTAGTACTGGCAATCCCCAGAACCATAGGAAATGATGACTGATGAGGAAGATAATAATTGACTCCAATTTTGTTTCAAACTGGAAGAAATGTGCTGCACAGCACCGGAGTTGTAGCTCTGGAGCCACAGTCCCGATGCAGATGTATTAAATAATTTATTATCTAGTGATTGTTCCTGGTCCTCACCCTTCCCAGCTTCCCTGTGCCCACCCAGTCCAAGCAGCTGCTTTATCACTTATTCTGTAAAAGTATGTGAGGGTAAGTCAGAAAGCATTGCTCTAAAACCACAGACACTTTATTAAACAAAAATATCAAAATGTGAAGTGACTGTTTCTAGACATAGCCGCCATCTTGATCTACATCGGGGAGGCAAACTTTTGAGATAGAAGCCTACTTTTCCTCTCACAAAAATTGAAACATTCTTTGAGATAAAATATATATATATTTTAGCAACTTCAATCACCATTATCTGAATAATCACTGTCCTTGAAAAGGTTTCCATTTTACTTCAGAGCCACATGCATGGACCGAGAGACCCGCAGTGTATCCCTGACCCCTGCTCTATAGACTTCAGTAATTGTTCTCTGAGGGATTCTCTGCTCATATACACTTCTAGTCACACGACATACCATGACCAACAGGGTCGTTCAAACCCTCTCCAGAGATTCTTCAAGGGTGTGTGTGTGTGTGTGTGTGTAAAAAGAACACGAAGTCAGAAGACATCCAGAGATTATGGATGGGTATGAGTGTGAACGTGTGTGTGTGTGTGTGTGTCTGTAAAATGGACACGAAGTCAGAAGCCCTCTACAGATTCTGCAAGGGTGTGTGTGTTTGTATGTAAAAAGGACATGACTTTAGAAACCCTCCAGAGATTCATCAAGGTTGTGCGTGTGTGTGTGTGTGTGTGTGTGTGTATAAAGGACAAGATGTCAAAAGCCCTCTAGAGATTCTTCAAGGGTATGAGTGTGAGTGGGTGTGTAAAAAGAACACGAAGTCAGAAGCCCTCTGAAGATTCTGCAAGGGTGCATGTATGTGTGTGTTTGGAAAAAGGACAAGAAGTCCGAAGCCCTAAGGAGATTCTGGAAGGGTATGATTGTGAGTGTGTGTGAGTGTGTGTGTGTGTGTGTGTGTGTGTGTGTGTGTAAAAAACACGAATTCAGAAGCCCTCTATAGATTCTGCAAGGGTGTGTGTGTGTCTGTGTGGGTGTGTGTGTGTAAAAAGGACAGGAAATAAGAATCCCTCCAGATATTCTGCAAGGGTGCGTGCATGTGTGTATATGTGTGTGTGTGAGTGTGTAAAAAGGACACGAAGTCAGAAGCCCTCCAGAGGTTCTGCAAGTGTGTGTGTGTGTGTATGTGTAAAGGACAGTAAATCAGAAGCCTTCTAGAGATTCTGCAACGGTGTGTATGTGTGTTTGTGTGTAAAAGGGACACGATGTCAGAAGCCCTCTAGTGATTCTGCCTGGGTATGGGTGTTGGTGTGAGTGTGTGTGTGTGTGTGTGTGTAAAAGGAAACAAAATCAGAAGCCCTCTAGTGATCCTGCAAGGGGTGTGTGTGTGTGTGTGTGTGTGTGTGTGTGTGTGTTTGTAAAAAGGACATGAAGTCAGATGCCTTCCAGAGATTCTGCAAGGGTATGGGTATGCATTTGGCTGTGTGTGTGAGTGTGAGTGTGTGTGTGTGTGTGTGTGTGTGTGTGTAAAAAGGACCCGAAATCAGAAGCCCTGTTTGTGAACCCTGGCTCTATTCCTTAGTGTTCCTTATCTCTCAATTTTGGATGCCCAGATACCTGAGGGTGTCATGGTTCTGTGTTGGGGTTCTAACGGCAAGGACAGAAGTTAGGCCACACCAGGCACTCCAAAGGAGAAAGTTGACACTTTGTGGTCCCCTAGATAGTTCGTATCAGAAACCCACAGGGGCAGTTTTGCTGTGTTCTGTAGGGTCACTGTGAGTCAGAATCGACTCAGCGACAGTGAATGTGGTTGAGTGTTTGAGCACAGTTCCTTTCATCCTCTGTGCAGGCATCTCTGTTTTAGAGGAGTTAGGTCAGTCCCATGTATTAGACTCTCCTTCAGAGCAACTGGGCAGGTGTGTGTCTGCGTGTTTCTAATGTCATCTTGTTTTTCTCATTGAAGGGATGTGGAGAGCAGGGTTCTTCAAATCGGTTTAAAGAGAGAAAGGAGATAAAAAAGAGAACAAAGAAAAGGAGGGTGAAAAAGGATTGGAGCTGGGGGTCTGAGGAGAAGAGGCCGTTGCTCAGGCTTCTAAGGCTGTCAATCAGCCTGGTAGCCAGCTGTGAGCTTACCTGGTGCACCTCCAAGATCCCAGAATCCCTAGTTGACAGTGGAATTTGCATAGCGAACTGGCTCATTGAGCCGAGCCGGAGGCCTCTGTCTGCAGAAGAGACCAAGCCCTGTGCTGCAGCTCCTGCTCCCATCTGCAAGCAGTGGGGTCCAGATGCGGGTCCTGTGTCTGCTTCCTGTTGTAAAAGGCAGTGTTGGGACAAGTAGCCTTCTACTGAGTCTCTCCTCCGTCTACGCAGTCGACCCCCTTACCTGGGGGACCAGGCTCCAGGCTTGCTGTGGCCAGCTAATAGCAAGTAGTAGGCATAGCGCTAATGAAGAGAGGAGACAGCTGGGCAGAGGGCTTAAACCTGCTGAGCGCCATGGCCCCTGAGACACTGGCGAGCTGTTGGCTCCCAGCTCCCTGTCCCTGACTCTTACCTGCCTCCCTCTCTCGAGTTCACTCTTGAATTTCAGTCTCCATGCAATCTCACCCAGCCTTGCTGCCTGACTGGAGAGGGAGACTGGAGGCTGTTAGAATGGCGCTGCTCAGCCTCTTTGGGCTAAAGAATCTGGCGTGAGCCAGCAGCTCCATGAAGTTCCCTCCCTCAGGCAGTTTTCTGCCTCTCCATCCCCCTTAGTCTCCCTGCAGGCCTGGCCCTGGGCCCTGACCTTCCACTTGCTTCCTCATCCAACATGTGGAGGGCTGGCTCTTGCCAAGTACACACATGGGTGCAGACATGAGAGATCCCACTCTCTCCTGGAAACCAGGAGGTCTATAAACAAGGGCACAGCTGAGGCCTGTTATTACGCAAATCATGTGCATCCTTCTCTCTGCCCTCTGCCCTGGGGTAGAGACAAGGGCTCTGGGAAGACCGGCCACCCCATCACTATGGGGCATGACCCGATGGTGCTGGTGCACAGAGCACTGGGCAGGCAGGTCTCCCTACAGGCCCTTGCACCGTGTGGGCTACAGAAGGGGAGAAAGGCAGAAGAGTGCTGCCAGGAGCCAGCTGCACTCTGGCAACTTGGGGTCCTCTGGGCTGGGCCACTGAGGTGGGGTGCTAAGGCTGTGCTCCCCTCTCCCTCTCCCCAGGTGTGTGGTTGTGCTCTTCAATCCCCAGAATCACAAGCAGCACCACATCCTCAACAGCTCCAGGTAAATGGGCTCTGGGGCTTTGGGGAGTGCCACCTTTCCCCAGGGATGGCCAGAGGGGTGCTACCTGCTTCTCTGTGGCATTGGGCCCTGTTGGGCCCTAGGCCTGCAAGGGAAGCAGCACAGGGAGGGCGGGTTTGCTGCCCTTGTTTTGAGAGGGGACTGTGAGAGGCCAGGCCTGGGCCAGGCTGCCAGTGCCCCTCTTGAGCCTGCCCCCATTCCTTTCAGGAAAACCATCACTGCCTTTGCCTTCTCTCCTGATGGCAAGTACCTGGTCACCTGCGAGGTGAGTGAGGAAGGAAGGTCAGGCACTGCAGAGGGGGTGGCCTGGCCTTAGCAGAGAGTGACAGCCTGCGGCCCGCATAGGACTGGTGCCAAGTTTGACTTTCTGTACTGGTGTCCACTTTGGGTGTTTGGTCTGCCCTAGAGCAGTGTTCTTAGGCTGTAGCCTGCGTCAGAAGTGCTATGGTGGCCCCGTAGTACAGACTGCTGGCTCTTGGGCTCAGCAGGTCTGGGTTGGCTCTCTTCAATTTGCAATGCTAACAAGTAGTTTCCGATGAGGTTGAAGCTGCCAATTTGGGAAACACATTTGGAAAACACCTCCTTAAAACATTCCTTACCCCTGCTGGTCACAGTGTGGAACAGGGCTGCCCTCCCATAGACTTGCCCTGTGAGGCTGTAGGAGCAAACCGCAGGAGTGATGGTTCTTGCCCATGCAAATCACGCCAGGAGCCCATCCCTGAGAGTCCCTGTTCCCCAACACTGATCACATTCCCTCCGGGGGTGTCCTTGATTCATGTGCAGGCACATTAGGTTAGGTGTCCTTCATTTATGTGCAGGCTCTTGTCCAGTGGCTGGGAAGGCCAGGCCTCCGTGGATGGGGAGGGAGCTGGTTGCCTCTGGCTTTTACTTCGGGGTCTTCGTCCCCGCAGAGTGGACACATGCCTGCTGTGTGGGTATGGGACATGTCGGAGCGCAGCCAGGTGGTGGAGCTTCAGGAGCATAAGTATGGCGTGGCGTGTGTGGCCCTCTCACCCAGCGCCAAGTACATTGTCTCAGTGGGCTACCAGCATGACATGATCTTCAATGTCTGGGCCTGGAAGGTGAGTGGGCTGCTGGCCTCAGGACAGGCAGGGCCGGGAGGGGAGCCAAGAAACTGCTGACAGGTGGCCTTCACTTCCACCTGCTGGCCTCAGTCCCTTTCTAGAGAACTCTGAGCAGAAAGGAGCAACTGGGTATCTAGGATGCTAAAGAAGGGGCAGAAGGAGACGTCAAGTTCACAGCTTGTCTAACCTCCTTCAGTGTGTAATTTTCTTTTCCCTCAGCTCCTAGAAGCAGAGCCTTGATTTCCCTTGACTTTCTCTCCAGAAAAACATTGTAGTGGCTTCCAACAAGGTGTCCAGTCGGGTGACAGCAGTATATTTCTCTGAGGACTGCAGCTACTTTGTCATTGCAGGCAACCGGCACATCAAATTCTGGTACCTTGATGACAGCAAGACCTCAAAGGTGAGGCAGCAAGTAGCCACCAGGGTGGGGTCTGCCCAGATCTGTTCCACCTGTGCCCACTTCTGCATGCTCAAAAGCCCCTTGGAAGTCTCAGCTGGGCCAGGTGCTATGTCAATCTGCAAGGGAAGCCTTTTCCCTCTCTCCCCAGGGCCTGCTTTTCAGGGGGTAGCCTGCAGGGTGGGTGGTTGGGTGGCACCTGTGGTGTGCCTCCACAGGTGAATGCCACTGTGCCCCTGCTGGGCCGCTCCGGGCTGCTGGGGGACCTGCGGAACAACTTGTTCACTGATGTAGCCTGTGGCCGCAGGCTGACAGCACCTTCTGTATCACATCCTCGGGGCAGCTGTGTGAGTTCAGTGACCAGAGACTGTGGGACAAGGGGGTGGAGCTGAGGGTAAGTGAATGCTTTGTCGGCACCCTCCCATCTGTCATCTCCAGGCTCCAGGGGTCCTGGGGCTAGCAGCAGGGTCTGCATGCACGCTGGGGGAGGCCCCAGGCGGAGGAAGCTGTTTGGGGACCTCTCTGCTCCCTCGCGCTCTCTGTCTCTGCCTCTTCCTCTGCTTTCCTCTTCTGCTCAGCACAAAGACAGCATCACAGTAAGTGTGCTGGCCCTGTCCGCTGCCTCTGCTGCCTTTCTCTGGCCGGCCTTTTCTGAGTGTGTCTTTGCCTAAACCTCAGGTGCCTTATAAGGCTTGCTGACTCCTTCCCCCTAAGTGCACGGGGCTGTGGGCCCTCTGGCCAGCTGCTGTTAGAGGGAGGGGCATTAAGGGGCTCTGGCCAGGGCAGCTGGCCTTCCTTGCACTTGTCCTTACCTCTTGGCTCATGGCTGTTGAGGTGTCGGGTGAAGGAGTGGGCAGACACCCTTGCTGACTGGGCTTTCTGTGCTCACAGACCACAGTGGCCCACTGCATTCTCGGTGAGCCAGGACTACACCTTCTGTGTCTGTGCTGACAGCACCGTGCGCCTTTTCAACCCCTCCAACCTGCACTTCCTCAGCACGCTGCCCCAGCCCCATGCCCTGGGGACAGGCATTGCCAGCATCACAGAGGCCAGGTGAGCGGTGTGGGTGGGCCCCTGAGTCCTGTCAGAGCCCCACTCTGTGCCAGGCCATCCTTGGCATGCTGCAAGGAGAGGAGGGCACACATAGACCTTTGGGAAGACCCTTGCAGTCAAGCACAGGTGGTTCTTTCAGCATTTCTTGCTCACTGTGGGCATCCATGGGAATCTGAGTCTGCCGTGTGGTAATGCATTGTCCTGTAAAGACCACAGCTAGGACATACAGGCAGTTCCTTAGGGTTTCTGAGAGAGACTGGAAACCTGATGGAGCAGGCCTTTCTCCCTCAGGGTGGTCCTGGGTTGCAGCTGCGGTAGGAGGGGCTTAGTGTAGCCTCGGGCCTTGGGTTAGGTGTTTGCAGGAAGTGAAGTTTTGCTCTGGTTTCAGTGCTGTCAGGAAGCGGGGCAGTTCTGCAGTTGGGTAGATTAATTTCTCTTTCAGGGCAGGAGGGGATTAAATCTGCATTTGGTAGGAAATGAGATATGACCATGGTTGTGGCTTGCACAGTGTCCTTCCTTGTCCTCTGACGTGAGTCTAGAAGGGCCTGACATCTGCTTGGCTGCATCACGGCCACACACTGTCCACGCCTGACGTTGGGGGCTATGAAATAGCTTGTGTTCTTTTGGAGAGCCCCATGGCAAGGAATGCCAGGCCAGCCGCTGCGTTCTTTCTCCATTGACTGCTGGCCAACCTGCTGCTCCTCCCTTGAGTGCCCCATTTCATTAGCGCTCACTCACCAGTTTGCCCTGTCTGCCCTGGACACCCTGCCCCCCTCTTTCCTCAGTCGCCTTTTCGCTGGAGTGGCCAATGCGAAGTATCCGGACACCATCGCCTTGACCTTTGATCCTGCAAACCAGTGGCTGTCTTGTGTGTACAATGACCATAGTATTTATGTCTGGGATGTGAAGGACCCCAAGAAAGTGGGCAAGGTGTATTCAGCTCTGTATCATTCCTCCTGCTTCTGGAGTGTAGAGCTACGTGGGCCAGGTCTGCTGAGACTGACCGTGTTTCCTGGGCTACCATTAGGAGCTGGAGTTCCTCAAGTGTGGAATTTGTTTCCTCCAGCACCCTTGCTCCCCCAGCAGTGCCCCTGGGTCCCTTCGTATCTGTTAATTGGCTCTGAGGATGGGAGGGGATTTTAGTGCTGACTCATCTCAGACGTTTTTCAGTATGCCCCTGTGCAGTCTGAGCTTTGCCTCTTTGGACATGTTCCTGAACTTGACCAAACCTTAGTTTCTGCAATTGTGAAATGACATACCTGATGCATTTGATTTTTACGAAAAGGAGACAATGTAAGTGGGAGATTTAGAATGCCTAGTACTTGCTAGGTGCTTGGTTAATGTATATTCCTTTACTTGTTAAAGACAAGAGCTAATCATTATGACTTGCTTGCTCTGGGATAAGCCTGGGGCTAAGTCTTGACCAACCTTTTCTATACTCTCATCCCGTCCCATCTCTGTGGGCAGCCAAGGTCTGACCCAGGTCCCTCTGGTCCTTGTGCTCCTCCAGGTCTACCCTGAGGTGAAGGACAGTCAACAGGCCTGCCTGCCCCCGAACTCCTTTATCACCTGCTCTTCTGACAGCACCATCCACCTGTGGAATACAGAGAGCTCTGGGGTGCATGGCTCCACCCTGCACCGAAACATCCTCAGCCACGTGAGCCTGGTGCCCCCATACCACAGTCTCAGGATCTGAGTCTCCAGACCAGACTGTCCCAGATGTTTCTGCAAGTGTATGAGTGTGAGTGTGTGTGTGTTTGTGTGTGTGTGTAAAAAGGACCCAAAGTCAGAAACCCTTTACAGTTTCTGCAAGAGTGTGTGTATGTTTGTGTTTGTAAAAAGGACATTAAGTCAGACACCCTCCAGAGATTCAGAAAGTGTTTGTTTGTGTGTGTGTGTGTGTGTGTGTGTGTGTGTGTGTGTGTGTGTGTGTGTAAAAAGGGCACGAGGTCAGAAGCCCTCTAGAGATTCTGCCATGGTGTGTGTGTGTGTTTGTGTAAAAAGAACAAGAAGTCAGAAGCCCTCTAGAGGTTCTGCAAGGGTCTGAGTGTGAGTGTGTGTGTGTGTTTGTAAAAAGACACGAAGTCAGAAGCCCTCCAGCGATTCTGCAAGAATGTTTGTGTGTTTGTGTAAAAAGGAAACCAATTCAGAAGCCTTCTAGAGTTTCAGCAACAGTGTGTATGTGTGTGTGCCTGTAAAAAGGAGAAGAAGTCAGAAGCTCTCCTAAGATGCTGCAAGGGTATGAGTGTGAGTATGTGTGTGTGTGTTTAAAAAGGACACGATACCAGGCGCCCTCTAGAGATTCTTGAAGATTTTGTGTGGGTGTGAGTGTAAAGGACACAAAGTCAGAAGCCCTCCAGATATTAGGAAAGGGTGTGAGTGTTTGTTTGTGTGTGACTAATTAAGACACGAATTCAGAAGCCCTCCAGAGATTCTGCAAGGGTATAAGTGTATGTGTGTGTGTATAAAAATGACACGATGTCAGAAGCCCTCTAGAGATTCTGCAAGGTTGTGTGTGGGTGTGTGTGTAAAGGACACGAAGTCAGAAGCACTCAAGAGATTCTGCAAATGTATGAGTGTGTGTGTGTGTGTGTGTGTGTGTAAAAAGAACGAAGTCAGAAACCCTCAAGAGATTCTACAAGGGTGTGAGTGTTTGTGTGTGTGTGTGTAAAAAGGACACGAAGTCAGAAACCCTCTAGAGATTCTGCAAGGGTCTGAGTGTGAGTGTGTGTGTGTGTGTGTGTGTGTGTGTGTAAAAAGGACACGAAGTCAGAAGCCCTCCTGAGATTCTGCAAGATTGTGTGTGTGTTTGTGCAAAAAGGAAACCAAATCAGTGGCCTTCTAGAGATTTGCAAGGATGTGTGTGGGTGTGAGTGTAAAGGACACGAATTCAGAAGCTCTCAAGGGATTCTGCAAGTGTATGAGTGTGTTTCAAAAGGATACGAAGTCAGAAGTCCTCCAGAGATTCTTCAAAGGTGTGAGGTTTTGTGTGTGTCTGTGAAAAAAGGACATGAATTCAGAAGCCCTCCAGAGATTCAGCAAGGGTGCGTGATTGTGTGTGTGTAAAAAGGACAGTAAATCAGAAGACTACTAGAGATTCTGCAATGGTGTGTATGTGCATGTGTAAAAAGGAGAAGTCAGAAGCCCTCCAGAGATTCTGCAAGGGTGCGTGCAAGTATGCATGTGAGCGTGCGAGTGTGTAAAATGACACGAAGCCAGAAGACCTGCAGATATTCTGCAAGGGTGTGTGTGCGTGTGTGTGTACAAAGGACACGAGGTCAGAAGCCCTCCAGGGATTCTGAGAGAGTGTGAGTGTGTGTGTGTGTGTGTGTGTGTGTGTGTGTGTAAAATGGACACGAAGTCAGCAGGCCTCCATAGATTCTGCAAGTGTATGAGTGTGTGTGTAAAAAGTACACAAAGTTAGAAGCACTCTAGAGATTCTGCAAGGGTGTGTGTGTGTGTGTGTGTGTGTGTGTGTGTGTGTGTGTAAAAAGGACACGAAGTCAGAAGCCTTCTAGAGTTTCTGCAAGAGTGTTTGTGTTTGTAAAAACGACATTAAGTCAGACACCCTCCAGATACTCAGAAAGGGTGTGTGTGTGTGTGTGTGTGTGTGTGTGTGTGTGTAATAAGGGCACGAAGTCAGAAGCCCTCTAGAGATTCTGCTATGGTGTGTGTGTGTGTGTTTGTGTAAAAAGAATAAGAAGTCACTAGCCCTCTAGAGATTCTGCAAGGGTCTGAGTGTGTGTTTGTGTGTGTGTGTGTGTGTGTGTAAAAAGACACGAAGTCAGAAGCCCTCCAGCGATTCTGCAAGATTGTTTGTGTGTTTGTGTAAAAAGGAAACCAATTCAGGAGCCTTCTAGAAATTCAGCAACGGTGTGTATGTGTGTGTGCCTGTAAAAAGGAGAAGAAGTCAGAAGCTCTCCTAAGATGCTGCAAGGGTATGAGTGTGAGTATGTGTGTGTGTGTTTAAAAAGGACACGATACCAGGCGCCCTCTAGAGATTCTTTAAGGTTGTGTGTGGGTGTGAGTGTAAAGGACAAAGTCAGAAGTCTTCCAGAGATTAGGAAAGGGTGTGAGTGTTTGTGTGTGTGTGACTAAAAAAATACGAATTCAGAAGACCTCCAGAGATTCTGCAAGGGTGTGTCATAGTGTGTGTGTGTGTGTGTGTGTGTGTGTGTAAAATGGACACTAAATCAGAAGCGTTCCAGAGATTCTGCAATGGTGTGTATGTGTATGTGTGTGTGTGTGTGTGTGTGTGTGTAAAAAGGAGAAGAATCAGAAGCCCTCCAGAGATTGTGCAAGGGTATGTGTGTGAGTACATGTGTGTGTATAAAAATGAAACGATGTCCGAAGCCCTCTAGAGATTCTGCAAGGGTTTGTGTGTGGGTGTGTGTGTAAAAAGGAGAAGAATCAGAAGCCCTCCAGAGATTGTGCAAGGGTATGTGTGTGAGTACGTGTGTGTGTATAAAAATGAAACGATGTCCGAAGCCCTCTAGAGATTCTGCAAGGGTTTGTGTGTGGGTGTGTGTGTAAAGGACACGAAGTCAGAAGCACTCAAGAGATTCTGCATGTGTGAGTGTGTGTGTGTGTGTGTGTGTGTGTGTAAAATGGACAAGAAGTCAGCAGGCCTCCATAGATTCTGCAAGTGTATGAGTGTGAGTGTGTGTGTAAAAAGGACACAAAGTTAGAAGCACTCTAGAGACTCTGCAAGGGTCTGTGAGTGTGTGTGTGTGTGTGTGTGTGTGTGTGTGTGTGTGTGTGTGTGTGTGAAGGAGTGGGCAGACGCCCTTGCTGACTGGGGGTGTCATAACCTGAGTCTAGGGGTGCACTAGCCTGAGGCTAGGGGAGCAGTAGCCTTAGGCTAAGCCTAGAGGAGCCCTAGCTAAAGCCTAGGGGTGCCCTAGCCTAAGCTTAGGGGTGCCCTAGCCTGAGCCTAGGGGTGCTGTAGCCTTAGGCTAGGGGAGCCCTAGCCTTAGCCTAAGCCTAGGGGTGCCCGAGCCTAAGCCTAGGGGTGCCCTAGCATAAGCCTAGGGGTGCCCTAGCCTTAGGCTAGGGGAGCCCTAGCCTCCGCCTACGCCTAGGGGTGCCCTAGCCTAAGCGTAGGGGTGCCCTAGCCTAAGCCTAAGGGAGCCCTAGCCTTAGTCTAGCCTAGAATTGCCCTAGCCTAAGCCTAGGGGTGCCATAGACTGAGGCTAGGGGAGCCCTAGCCTGAGGGTAGGGGAGCCGTAGCATTAGCCTTAGCTTAGGGGTGCCCTAGCCTAAGCCTAGGGGTGCCCTAGCCTAAGCCTAGGTTTGCCCTAGCCTAAGCTTAGGGGTGCCCTAGCCTTAGGCTAGGGGAGCCCTAGCCTTAACCTAAGCCTAGGGGTGCCCTAGCCTAAGACTAGGGGTGCCCTAGCCTGAGCCTAGGGGTGCCCTCGCCTTAGGCTAGGGGAGCCTTAAACTTAGCCTAAGCCTAGGGGTGCCCTAGCCTAAGCCTAGGGGTGCCCTAGCCTAAGCCTAGGGGTGTCTGAGCCCTAGCCTAAGCCTAAGCCTAGGGGTGCCCTAGCCTAAGCCTAGGGGTGCCCTAGCCTAAGCCTAGGGGTGCTCTAGCCTTAGGCTAGGGGAGCCCTAGCCTTAGCCAAAGCCTAGGGGTGCCCTAGCCTAAGCCTAGCGTTGCCCTAGCCTGAGGCAAGGGGTGCCCAAGCGTAAGCCTAGGGGTGCCCTAGCCTGAGCCTAAGGGTGCCCTAGCCTGAGCTTACGGGTGCCCTAGCCTGAGGCTAGGGGAGCCCTAGCGTTAGTCTAGCCTAGGATTGCCCTAGCCTAAGCCTAGGGGTGTCATAGCCTGAGTCTAGGGGTGCACTAGCCTGAGGATAGGGGGGCCGTAGCCTTAGCCATAGCCTAGGGGAGCCCTAGCTAAAGCCTAGGGGTGCCCTAGCCTAAGCCTAGGGGTGCCGTAGCCTGAGCCTAGGGGTACCGTAGCCTTAGGCTAGGGGAGCCCTAGCCTTAGCCTAAGCCTAGGGGTGCCCTATCATGAGCCTTTGGGTGCCCTAGTCTAAGGCTAGGGGAGCCCTAGCCTTAGCCTAAGCCTACGATTGCCCTAGCCTAAGCTTAGGGGTGCCCTATCCTGAGTCTAGGGGTGCCCTAGCCTGAGGCTAGGGGAGCCCTTGCCTTAGCCTAAGTCTAGGGGTGCTCTATCCTAAGCCTAGGGGTGCCCTAGCCTAATCCTAGGGGTACCCTAGCCTTAGGCTAGGGGAGCCCTAGCCTAAAGCTAAGGGAGCCCTAGCCTAAGCCTAGGGGTGCCCTATCCTAAACCTAGGGGAACCCTAGCCTAAGGCTAGGGGAGCCTTAGCCTAAGGCTAGGGGAGCCCTAGCTTTAGCCTAAGCCTTGGGGTGACCGACCCTAAGGCTAGGGGAGCCCTACCGAAGGCTAGTGGAGCCCTAGTCTTAGCCTAAGCCTAGGGGTGCCCTAGCATAAGGTTAGGGGAGCCCTAGCTTAAGGCTAGGAGAGCCCTAGCCTAAGCCTAGGGGTGCCCGAGCCTAAGCCTAGGGGAGCCCTAGCCTTAGGCTAGGGGAGCCCTGGACTAAGCCTAGGGGTGCCCTGGCCTAAGGATAGGGGAGCACTAGCCTAAGGTTATGGGAGACCTAGCCTAAGTCTAGGGGAACCCTAGCCTAAGCCTAGGGGTGCCCTATCCTAAGCCTAGGGGTGCCCTAGCCTTAGGCTAGGTGAGCCCTAGCCTTAGCCTAAGCCTAGGGGTGCCCTAGCCTAAGCCTAGGGGTGCCCTAGCCTGAGCCTAGGGGGGCCCTAGCCTTAGGCTAGGGGAGCCCTAGCCTTAGCCTAAGCCTAGGGCTGCCCTAGCCTAAGCCTAGGGGTGCCCTAGCCTAAGCGTAGGGGTGCCCTAGCCTAAGCGTAGGGGTGCCCGAGCCTAAGCCTAGGGGTGCCCGAGCCTAAGCCTAGGGGTGCCCTAGCCTAAGCCTAGGGGTGCCCTAGGCTTAGGCTAGTGGAGCCCTAGAATTAGCCTAAGCCTAGGGGTACCCTAGCCTAAACCTAGGGGTGCCCTAGCCTGAGTCTAGGAATGCCCTAACCTGAGTCTAGGGGAGCCATAGCCTGAGTCTAGGGGTGCCCTAGCCTAAGCCTAGGGGTGCCCTAGCCTAAGCCTAGGGGTGCCATAGCCTAAGCCTAGGGGTGCCCTAGCCTTTGGCTAGGGGAGCCCTAGCCTTTTCCTAAGCTTAGGGGTGCCATAGCCAAAGCCTAGGAGTGCCCTAGCCTGAGCCTAGCGGTGCCGTAACCTTAGGGTAGGGGAGCCCTAGCCATAGCCTAAGACTAGGATTGCCCTAGCCTAAGCATAGGGGTGCCCTAGCCTAAGCCTAGGGGTGCCCTATCCTGAGGCTAGGGGAGCCATTGCCTTAGCCTTAGTCTAGGTGTGCCCTAGGGTAAGCCTAGGGGTGCCATAGACTTAGGCTAGGGGTTCCCTAGCCTAAGCCTAGGGGTGCCCTAGCCTAAGCCTAGGGGTGCCCTAGCCTTAGGCTAGGGGAGCCCTAGGCTTAGCCTAAACCTAGGGGTGCCCTAGACTAAGCCTAGGGGTGCCCTAGCCTAAGCCTAGGGCTGCCCTAGCCTGAGCCTACGGGTGCCCTAGCCTGAGCCTACGGGTGCCCCTGCCTGAGGCTAGGGGATCCCTAGCCTTAGTCTAGCCTAGGATTGCCCTAGCCTAAGCCTAGGGGTGTCATAGCCTGAGTCTAGGGGTGCCCTAGCCTGAGGCTAGGGGAGCCGTAGCCTTAGCCTAGGGGTGCCGTAACCTTAGGGTAGGGGAGCCCTAGCCCTAGCCTAAGCCTAGGTGTGCCCTGGCATAAGCATAGGGGAGGCCTAGCCTGAGCCTAGGTGTGCCCTCGCCTGAGCCTAGGGGTGCCCTAGCCTGAGGCTAATGCAGCCCTAGCCTTAGCCTAAGGTTAGGGGTGCCCTAGCCTAAGCCTAGGGGTGCCCTAGCCTAAGCCTAGGGTGCCCTAGCCTAAGCCTACGGGTGCCCTAGCCTTAGGCTAGGGGAGCCCTAGCCTTAGCCTAAGCCTAGGGGTGCCATATCCTAAGCCTAGGGGTGCCCTAGCCTTAGGCTAGTGGAGCCCTAGCCTTAGCATAAGCCTAAGGGTACCCTAGCCTAAACCTAGGGGTGCCCTAGCCTGGGTCTAGGGGTGCCCTAGCCTGAGCCTAGGGGTGCCATAGCCTGAGTCTAGGGGTGCACAAGCCTGAGTCTAGGGTAGCCGTAGCCTTAGCCTAAGCCTAGTGGAGCCCTAGCTTAAGCCTAGGGGTGCCCTAGCCTAAGCCTAAGGTGCCCTAGCCTAAGCCTAGGGGTGCCCTAGCCTTAGGCTAGGGGTGCCCTAGCCGGAGCCTAAGGGTGCCGTAACCTTAGGGTAGGGGAGCCCTAGCCTTATCCCAAGACTAGGATTGCCCTAGCCTAAGCTTAGGGGTGCCCCAGCCTGAGTCTAGGGGTGCCCTAGCCTGAGGCTAGGGTAGCCATTGCCTTAGCCTAAGTCTAGGTGTGCCCTAGCCTAAGCCTATGGGTGCCCTAGCCTAAGCCTAGGGGTGCCCTAGCCTTAGGCTAGGGGTTCCCTAGCCTAAGCCTAGAGGTGCCATAGCTTAAGCCTAGGGGTGCCCTAATCTGAGGGTAGGGGTGCCCTAGCCTAAGGCTAGGGGAGCCCTAGCCTGAGCGTAGGTGTGCCCTCGCCTTAGCCTAGGGGTGCCCTAGCCTGAGGCTATGGGAGCCCTAGCCTTAGCCTAAGCCTAGGATTGCCCTAGCCTAAACTTATTGGTGCCCTAGCCTGAGTCTAGGGGTGCCCTAGCCTGAGGCTAGGGGACCGTTGCCTTAGCCTAAGTCTAGGGGTGGCCTAGCCTAAGCCTAGCGGTGCCCTATCCTAAGCCTAGGGGTGCCCTAGCCTAAGCCTAGGGGTGCCCTAGCCTAAGCCTAGGGGTGCCCTTGCCTGAGCCTAAGGTTTCCCTAGCGTGAACCTACGGGTGTCCTAGCCTGAGGCTAGGGGATCCCTAGCCTTAGTCTAGCCTAGGATTGCCCTAGCCTAAGCCTAGGGTTGCCACAGCCTGAGTCTAGGGTTGCCCTAGCCTGAGGCTGGGGGAGCCCTAGCCTTAACCTAAGCCTAGGGGTGCCCTAGCCTAATCCTAGGGGTGCCCTAGCCTGAGCCTAGGGGTGCCCTAGCCTGAGCCTATGGGTGCCCTAGCCTGACGCTAGGGGAGCCCTAGTCTTAGTCTAGCCTAGGATTGCCCTAGCCTAAGCCTAGGGGTGCCATAGTCTGAGTCTAGGGTTGCCCGAGCCTGAGCCTAGGGGAGCTGTAGCCTTAGCCAAAGCCTCGGAGTGTCCTAGCCTAAGCCTACGGGTGCCCTAGCATGAGCCTACGGGTGCCCTAGCATGAGGCTAGGGGAGCCCTAGCCTTAGTGTAGCCTAGGATTCCCCTAGCCTTAACCTAGGGGTGTCATAGCCTGAGTCTAGGGGTTCCATAGCCTGAGGCTAGGGGCGCTGTAGCCTTAGCCTAAGCCTAGGGGTGCCCTAGCCTAAGCCAAGGGGTGCCCATGCCTAAGCCTAGGGGTGCCCTAGCCTAAGCCCTGGGGTGCCCTAACCTTAGGCTAGGGGAGCCCTAGCCTTAGCCTAAGCCTAGGGGTGCCCTAGCCTAAGCATAGGGGTGCCCTAGCCTCAGGCTAGAGGAGCCCTAGCCTTAGCCTAAGCCTAGGGGTGCCCTAGCCTAAGCCTAGGGGTGCCCTAGCGTAAGCCTAGGGGTGCCCTAGACTAAGCCTAGGGGTGCCCTAGCCTTAGGCTAGTTGAGCCCTAGCCTTAGCTTAAGCCTAGGAGTGCCCTAGCCTAAGCCTAAGGGTGCCCTAGCCTGAGCCTACGGGTGCCCTAGCCTGAGACTATGGGAGCCCTAGCGTTAGTCTAGCTTAGGATTGCCCTAGCCTAAGCCTAGGGGTGCCATAGCCTGAGTCTATTGGTGCACTAGCCTGAGGCTAGGGGAGCCGTAGCCTTAGCCTAAGCCTAGGGGAGCCCTAGCTTAAGCGTAGGGGTGCCCTAGCCTGAGCCCAGGGGTGCCTTAGCCTAAGCCTAGGGGTGCCCTAGCCTTAAGCTAGGGTAGCCCTAGCCTTTTCCTAAGCCTAGGGGTTCCCTAGCCTAAGCCTATTGGTGCCCTAGCCTAAGCCTAGGGGTGCCCAAGCCTAAGCCTTGGGCTGCCCTTGCCTGAACCTAGGGGTTCCCTAGCGTGAGCGTACGGGTGTCCTAGCCTGAGGCTAGGGGATCCCTAGCCTTAGTCTAGCCTAGTATTGCCCTAGCCTAAGCCTAGGGGTGCCCTAGCCTAAGCCTAGGAGTGCCCTAGCCAAAGCCTAGGGGTGCCCTAGCCTAAGCCTAGGGGTGCCCTAGCCTAAGCCTAGGGGTGCCCTAGGTTAAGCCTAAGGGTGCGCTAGCCATAGGCTATGGGAGACCTAGCCATAGGCTAGGGGAGCCCTAGCTTTAGCCTTAGCCTACGGGTCCCCTTGCCAAAGCTAGGGGTGCCCCAGCCTAAGCCTAGGGGTGCTCTAGCCTTAGGCTAGGGGAGCCCTAGCCATAGCCTAAGCCTAGGCGTGCCCTATCCTAAGCCTAGGGGTGCCCTAACCTGAGCCTAGGGGTGCTGTAGCCTTAGGCTAGGGGAGCCCTAGCCTTAGCCTAAGTCCAGGGGTGCCCTAGCCTAAGCCTAGGGGTGCCCTAGCCTGAGCCTAGGGGTGCCCTTGCCTGAGGCTAGGGGAACTCTAGCCTGAGCCTAAGCCTAGGATTGCCGTAGCCTAAGCTTAGGGGTGATCTAGCCTGAGTCTAGGGGTGCTCTAGCCTGAGGCTAGGGTAGCCGTTGCCTTAGCCTAAGTCTAGAAGTGTCCTAGCCTAAGCCTACGGGTGCCCAAGCCTGAGACTACGGGTGCCCTAGCCTGAGGCTAGGGGAGCCCTAGCCTTAAACTAGGGGTGCCATAGCCTGAGGCTAGGGGAGCCGTGCCTTAGCCTAAGCCTAGGGGTGCCCTAGCCTAATCCTAGGGGTGCCCTAGCCAAAGCCTAGGGGTGCCCTAGCCTAAGCCTAGGGGTGCCCTAGCCTAAGCCAAGGGGTGCCCTAGCCTAAGCCTAGGGGTGCCCTATCCTAAGCCTAGGGGTGCCCCAGCCTGATCCTTGGGGTGCCTTAGCCTCAGGCTATGGGAGCCCTAGCCTTAGCCTAAACCTAGGGGTGCCCTAGCCTAAGCCTAGGGGTGCCCTAACCTAAGCCTAGGGCTGCCCTAGCCTGAGCCTAGGGGTGCCCTAGCGTGAGCCTACGGGTGCCCTAGCCTGAGGCTAGGGGATCCCTAGCCTTAGTCTAGCCTAGGATTGCCCTAGCCTAAGCTAAAGGGTGCCATAGCCTGAGTCTAGGGGTGCCCTAGCCTGAGGCTAGGGGAGCCGTAGCCTTAGCCTAAGCCTAGGGGTTCCCTACCTTAGGCCTAGGGGTGCCCTAGCCTAAGGCTAGGGGAGGCCTAGCCTGAGCCTAGGTGTGCCCTCGCCCGAGCCTTGGGGTGCCCTAGCCTGTGGCTAGGGGAGCCCTAGCTTTAGCCTAAGCTTAGGGGTGCCAACGCCTAAGCCTAGGGGTGCCCTAGCCTAAGCCTAGGGGTGCCCTAGCCAAAGCCTAGGGGTGCCCTAACCTTAGGCTAGGGGAGCCCTAGCCTTAGCCTAAGCCTAGGGGTGCCCTAGCCTAAGCATAGGGGTGCCCTAGCCTCAGGCTAGAGGAGCCCTGGCCTTAGCCTAAACCTATGGGTGCCCTAGCCTAAGCCTAGGGGTGCCCTAGCCTAAGCCTAGGGGTGCCTTAGACTAAGCCTAGGGGTGCCCTAGCCTTAGGCTAGTTGAGCCCTAGCCTTAGCCTAAGCCTAGGGGTGCCCTAGCCTAAACCTAGGGGTGCCCTAGCATGAGCTTAGGGGTGCCCTAGCCTGAGCCTACGGGTGCCCTACCCTGAGACTATGGGAGCCCTAGCGTTAGTCTAGCTTAGGATTGCCCTAGCCTAAGCCTAGGGGTGCCATAGCCTGAGTCTATTGGTGCACTAGCCTGAGGCTAGGGGATCCGTAGCCTTAGCCTAAGCCTAGGGGAGCCCTAGCTTAAGCCTAGGGGTGCCCTAGCCTGAGCCTAGGGGTGCCTTAGCCTAAGACTAGGGGTGCCCTAGCCTTAAGCTAGGGTAGCCCTAGCCTTTTTCTAAGCCTAGGGGTTCCCTAGCGTGAGCCTACGGGTGTCCTAGCCTGAGGCTAGGGGATCCCTAGCCTTAGTCTAGCCTAGGATTGCCCTAGCCTAAGACTATGGGTGCCCTAGCCTAAGCCTAGGAGTGCTCTAGCCTAAGCCTAGGGGTGCCCTAGCCTAAGCCTAGGGGTGCCCTAGCCTAAGCCTAGGGGTGCCCTAGGATAAGCCTAAGGGTGCGCTAGCCATAGGCTATGGGAGACCTAGCCATAGGCTAGGGGAGCCCTAGCCTTAGCCTAAGCCTAGGGGTACCCTAGCCTAAGCCTAGGGGTGCCTTAGCCTAAGCCTTGGGGTGCACTAGCCTTAGGCTAGGGGAGCCCTAGCCTTAGCCGAAGCCTACGGGTCCCCTTGCCAAAGCTAGGGGTGCCCCAGCCTAAGCCTAGGGGTGCTCTAGCCTTAGGCTAGGTGAGCCCTAGCCTTAGCCTAAGCCTAGGGGTGCCCTATCCTAAGCCTAGGGGTGCCCTAGCCTGAGCCTAGGGGTGCCCTTGCCTGAGGCTAGGGGAACTCTAGCCTGAGCCTAAGCCTATGATTGCCCTAGCCTAAGCTTAGGGGTGACCTAGCCTGAGTCTAGGGGTGCTCTAGCCTGAGGCTAGGGTAGCCGTTGCCTTAGCCTAAGTCTAGAAGTGTCCTAGCCTAAGCCTACGGGTGCCCAAGCCTGAGACTACGGGTGCCCTAGCCTGAGGCTAGGGGATCCCTAGCCTTAAACTAGGGGTGCCATAGCCTGAGGCTAGGGGAGCCGTGCCTTAGCCTAAGCCTAGGGGTGCCCTAGCCTAAGCATAGGGGTGCCCTAGCCTAAGCCTAGGGGTGCCCTAGCCTAAGCCTAGGGGTTCCCTAGCCTAAGCCTAGGGGTGCCCTATCCTAAGCCTAGGGGTGCCCTAGCCTTAGGCTAGGGGAACCCTAGGCCTAGCCTAAGCCTAGGGGTGCCCCAGCCTGAGCCTAGGGGTGCCTTAGCATCACGCTATGGGAGCCCTAGCCTTAGCCTAAACCTAGGGGTGCCCTAGCCTAAGCCTAGGGGTGCCCTAGCCTAAGTCTAGGGCTGCCCTAGCCTGAGCCTAGGGGTGCCCTAGCGTGAGCCTACGGGTGCCCTAGCCTGAGGCTAGGGGATCCCTAGCCTTAGTCTAGCCTAGAATTTCCCTAGCCTAAGCCAAAGGGTGCCATAGCCTGAGTCTAGGGGTGCCCTACCCTAATCCTAGGGGTGCCCTAGCCTAAGGCTAGGGGAGCCCTAGCCTGAGCCTAGGTGTGCTCTCGCCCGAGTCTAGGGGTGCCCTAGCCTGTGGCTAGGGAAGCCCTAGCTTTAGCCTAAGCCTAGGGGTGCCAACGCCTAAGCCTAGGGGTGCCCTAGCCTAAGCCTAGGGGTGCCCTAGCCTGAGTCTAGGGGTGCTCTAGCCTTAGGCTAGGGGAGCCGTAGCCTTAGCCTAAGCCTAGGGGTGCCGTAGCCTAAGCCTAGGGGTGCCCTAGCATAAGCCTAGGGGTGCCTTAGCCTAAGCCTAGGGGTGCCCTAGCCTAAGCCTAGGGGTGCCCTAGCCTAAGCCTAGGGGTGCCCTAGCCTCAGACTAGGGGAGCCCTAGCCTGAGCCTAGGTGTTTCCTCGCCTGAGCCTAGGGGATCCCTAGCCTGAGGCTAGGGGAGCCCTAGCCTTAGCCTAAGCCTAGGGGTGCCCTAGCCTAAGCCTAGGGGTGCCCTTGCCTGGGTCTAAGGGTGCCCTAGCCTTAGGCTAGGGGAGCCGTAGCCTTAGCGTAAGACTAGGGGTGCCCTAGCCTAAGCCTAGGGGTGCCCTAGCCTAAGCCTAGGGGTGCCCTGGCCAAAGCCTAGGGGTGCCCTGGCCTAAGCCTAGGTGTGCCCTAGCCTAAGCCTAGGGGTGCCCTAGCCTAAGCCTAGGGGTGCCCTAGCCTTAGGCTAGGGGAGCCCTGGCCTTAGCCTAAGCCAAGGGGTGCCCTAGCCTAAACCTAGGGGTGCCCTAGCTAAGCCTAGGGGTGCCCTAGACTGAGCCTACGGGTACCCTAACCTGAGGCTATGGGAGTCCCTGCGTTTGTCTAGCCTAGGATTGCCCTAGCCTAAGCCTTGGGGTGCCATAGCCTGAGTCTAGGGGTACACGAGCCTGAGGCTAGGGGAGCCCTAGCTTAAATCTAGGGGTGCCCTAGCCTAAGCCTAGGGGTGCGCTAGCCTAAGCCTAGGGGTGCCCTAGCCTTAAGCTAGGCGAGCCCTAGCCTTAGCCTAAGCCTAGGTGTGCCCTAGCCTAAGCCTAGGGGTGCCCTAGCCTGAGCCAGGGGTGCCCTACCTGAGCATAGGGGTGCCGTAGCGTTAGCCTAGGGGAGCCCTAGCCTTAGCGTAAGCCTAGGGGTGCCCTAGTCTAAGCCTAGGGGAGCCCTAGCCTAAGCCTAGAGGTGCCCAAGCTTAAGCCTAGGGGTGCCCTAGCCTGAGCCTAGGAGTGCCGTAGCCTTAGGCTAGGGGAGCTGTAGCCTATGCTTAAGGGTGCCCTAGCCTAAGCCTAGGGGTGCCCTAGCCTAAGCCTAGGGTGGCGCTGGCCTAAGCCTAGGGGTGCCCTAGACTAAGCCTAGGGGTGCTCTAGCCTAAGCCTAGGTGTGCCCTAGCCTAAGTCTAGGGGTGCCCTAGCCTGAGCCTAGGGGTGCCCTAGCCTAAGCCTAGGTATGCCCTCGACTAAGGCTTGAGGTGCCCTAGCCTAAGCCTAGGGGTGCCCTAGCCTAAGGCTAGAGGAGCCCTAGCCTTAACCTAATCCTAGGGGTGCCCTAGCCTAAGCCTAGGGGTGCCCTAGCCTAAGCCTAGGGGTTGCCTAGCCTTAGGCTAGGGGAGCCCTAGCCTTAGCCTAAGCCTAGGGGTGCCCTAGCCTAAGCCTAGGAGTGCCCTAGCCTAAGCCTAAGGGTGCCCTAGCCTGAGCCTACGGGTGCCCTAGCTTGTGCTATGGGAGCCCTATCCTTAGTCTAGCCTAGGATTGCCCTAGCCTAAGCCTAGGGGTGCCATAGCCTGAGTCTATTGGTGCACTAGCCTGAGGCTAGGGGATCCGTAGCCTTAGCCTAAGCCTAGGGGAGCCCTAGCTTAAGCCTAGGGGTGCCCTAGCCTGAGCCTAGGGGTGCCTTAGCCTAAGACTAGGGGTGCCCTAGCCTTAAGCTAGGGTAGCCCTAGCCTTTTTCTAAGCCTAGGGGTTCCCTAGCGTGAGCCTACGGGTGTCCTAGCCTGAGGCTAGGGGATCCCTAGCCTTAGTCTAGCCTAGGATTGCCCTAGCCTAAGACTATGGGTGCCCTAGCCTAAGCCTAGGAGTGCTCTAGCCTAAGCCTAGGGGTGCCCTAGCCTAAGCCTAGGGGTGCCCTAGCCTAAGCCTAGGGGTGCCCTAGGATAAGCCTAAGGGTGCGCTAGCCATAGGCTATGGGAGACCTAGCCATAGGCTAGGGGAGCCCTAGCCTTAGCCTAAGCCTAGGGGTACCCTAGCCTAAGCCTAGGGGTGCCTTAGCCTAAGCCTTGGGGTGCACTAGCCTTAGGCTAGGGGAGCCCTAGCCTTAGCCGAAGCCTACGGGTCCCCTTGCCAAAGCTAGGGGTGCCCCAGCCTAAGCCTAGGGGTGCTCTAGCCTTAGGCTAGGTGAGCCCTAGCCTTAGCCTAAGCCTAGGGGTGCCCTATCCTAAGCCTAGGGGTGCCCTAGCCTGAGCCTAGGGGTGCCCTTGCCTGAGGCTAGGGGAACTCTAGCCTGAGCCTAAGCCTATGATTGCCCTAGCCTAAGCTTAGGGGTGACCTAGCCTGAGTCTAGGGGTGCTCTAGCCTGAGGCTAGGGTAGCCGTTGCCTTAGCCTAAGTCTAGAAGTGTCCTAGCCTAAGCCTACGGGTGCCCAAGCCTGAGACTACGGGTGCCCTAGCCTGAGGCTAGGGGATCCCTAGCCTTAAACTAGGGGTGCCATAGCCTGAGGCTAGGGGAGCCGTGCCTTAGCCTAAGCCTAGGGGTGCCCTAGCCTAAGCATAGGGGTGCCCTAGCCTAAGCCTAGGGGTGCCCTAGCCTAAGCCTAGGGGTTCCCTAGCCTAAGCCTAGGGGTGCCCTATCCTAAGCCTAGGGGTGCCCTAGCCTTAGGCTAGGGGAACCCTAGGCCTAGCCTAAGCCTAGGGGTGCCCCAGCCTGAGCCTAGGGGTGCCTTAGCATCACGCTATGGGAGCCCTAGCCTTAGCCTAAACCTAGGGGTGCCCTAGCCTAAGCCTAGGGGTGCCCTAGCCTAAGTCTAGGGCTGCCCTAGCCTGAGCCTAGGGGTGCCCTAGCGTGAGCCTACGGGTGCCCTAGCCTGAGGCTAGGGGATCCCTAGCCTTAGTCTAGCCTAGAATTTCCCTAGCCTAAGCCAAAGGGTGCCATAGCCTGAGTCTAGGGGTGCCCTACCCTAATCCTAGGGGTGCCCTAGCCTAAGGCTAGGGGAGCCCTAGCCTGAGCCTAGGTGTGCTCTCGCCCGAGTCTAGGGGTGCCCTAGCCTGTGGCTAGGGAAGCCCTAGCTTTAGCCTAAGCCTAGGGGTGCCAACGCCTAAGCCTAGGGGTGCCCTAGCCTAAGCCTAGGGGTGCCCTAGCCTGAGTCTAGGGGTGCTCTAGCCTTAGGCTAGGGGAGCCGTAGCCTTAGCCTAAGCCTAGGGGTGCCGTAGCCTAAGCCTAGGGGTGCCCTAGCATAAGCCTAGGGGTGCCTTAGCCTAAGCCTAGGGGTGCCCTAGCCTAAGCCTAGGGGTGCCCTAGCCTAAGCCTAGGGGTGCCCTAGCCTCAGACTAGGGGAGCCCTAGCCTGAGCCTAGGTGTTTCCTCGCCTGAGCCTAGGGGATCCCTAGCCTGAGGCTAGGGGAGCCCTAGCCTTAGCCTAAGCCTAGGGGTGCCCTAGCCTAAGCCTAGGGGTGCCCTTGCCTGGGTCTAAGGGTGCCCTAGCCTTAGGCTAGGGGAGCCGTAGCCTTAGCGTAAGACTAGGGGTGCCCTAGCCTAAGCCTAGGGGTGCCCTAGCCTAAGCCTAGGGGTGCCCTGGCCAAAGCCTAGGGGTGCCCTGGCCTAAGCCTAGGTGTGCCCTAGCCTAAGCCTAGGGGTGCCCTAGCCTAAGCCTAGGGGTGCCCTAGCCTTAGGCTAGGGGAGCCCTGGCCTTAGCCTAAGCCAAGGGGTGCCCTAGCCTAAACCTAGGGGTGCCCTAGCTAAGCCTAGGGGTGCCCTAGACTGAGCCTACGGGTACCCTAACCTGAGGCTATGGGAGTCCCTGCGTTTGTCTAGCCTAGGATTGCCCTAGCCTAAGCCTTGGGGTGCCATAGCCTGAGTCTAGGGGTACACGAGCCTGAGGCTAGGGGAGCCCTAGCTTAAATCTAGGGGTGCCCTAGCCTAAGCCTAGGGGTGCGCTAGCCTAAGCCTAGGGGTGCCCTAGCCTTAAGCTAGGCGAGCCCTAGCCTTAGCCTAAGCCTAGGTGTGCCCTAGCCTAAGCCTAGGGGTGCCCTAGCCTGAGCCAGGGGTGCCCTACCTGAGCATAGGGGTGCCGTAGCGTTAGCCTAGGGGAGCCCTAGCCTTAGCGTAAGCCTAGGGGTGCCCTAGTCTAAGCCTAGGGGAGCCCTAGCCTAAGCCTAGAGGTGCCCAAGCTTAAGCCTAGGGGTGCCCTAGCCTGAGCCTAGGAGTGCCGTAGCCTTAGGCTAGGGGAGCTGTAGCCTATGCTTAAGGGTGCCCTAGCCTAAGCCTAGGGGTGCCCTAGCCTAAGCCTAGGGTGGCGCTGGCCTAAGCCTAGGGGTGCCCTAGACTAAGCCTAGGGGTGCTCTAGCCTAAGCCTAGGTGTGCCCTAGCCTAAGCCTAGGGGTGCCCTAGCCTGAGCCTAGGGGTGCCCTAGCCTAAGCCTAGGTATGCCCTCGACTAAGGCTTGAGGTGCCCTAGCCTAAGCCTAGGGGTGCCCTAGCCTAAGGCTAGAGGAGCCCTAGCCTTAACCTAATCCTAGGGGTGCCCTAGCCTAAGCCTAGGGGTGCCCTAGCCTAAGCCTAGGGGTTGCCTAGCCTTAGGCTAGGGGAGCCCTAGCCTTAGCCTAAGCCTAGGGGTGCCCTAGCCTAAGCCTAGGAGTGCCCTAGCCTAAGCCTAAGGGTGCCCTAGCCTGAGCCTACGGGTGCCCTAGCTTGTGCTATGGGAGCCCTATCCTTAGTCTAGCCTAGGATTGCCCTAGCCTAAGCTTAGGGGTGACCTTCCCTGAGTCTAGGGGTGCCCTAGCCTTAGGCTAAGCCTAGGGGAGACCTAGACTAAGCCTTGGGGTGCCCTAGCCTAAGCCTAGGGGTGCCCTCGCCTGAGGCTAGGGGTGCCCATGCCTAAGCCTAGGGGTGCCCTAGCCTGAGGCTAGGGTGGCCCTAGCCTTAGTCTAGCCTAGGATTGCCCTAGCCTAAGCCTAGGGGTGCCATAGACTGAGTCTAGTGGTGTCCTAGCCTGAGGCTAGGGGAGCCGTAGCCTGATCCTAAGCCTAGGGGTGCCCTAACCTAAGCCTAGGGGTGCCCTAGCCTAAGCCTAGGAGTGCCCTAGCCTTAGGCTAGGGGTGCCCTAGCCTAAGCCTAAGCCTAGGGGTGCCCTAGCCTAAGCCTAGGGGTGCCCTAGCCTGAGTCTAGGGGTGCCCTAGCCTAAGCCTAGGGGTGCTCTAGCCTTAGGTTAGGGGAGCCCTAGCCTTAGCCTAAGCCTAGGGGTGCCCTAGTCTAAGCCTATGGGTGCCCTAGCCTAAGCCTAACGGTGCCCTTGCCTGAGGCTAGGGGAGCCCTAGCCTTAGCCTAAGCCTAGGATTGCACTAGCCTAAGCTTAGGGGTGCCCTAACCTGAGTCTAGGGGTGCCCTAACCTGAGGCTAGGGGAGATGTTGCCTTAGCCTAAGTCTAGGGGTGCCCTAGCCTAAGCCTAGGGATGCCCTAGCCTTAGGCTAGGGGAGCCCTAGCATTAGCCTAAGCCTAGGGGTGCCCTAGCCTAAGCCTAGGGGTGCCCTAGCCTAAGCCTAGGGGTGCCCTTGC